>NW_016107665.1:75673-106663 GCF_001604975.1 Cebus imitator
TTTGTGAGTCTAGAATCGCCATAGACAGTTTCTGGTATGGTTGAAAAAGGTCGCTTTCAGTTCCTTTGCTGTTTGTCCGTGAAGGATCCAGAAACCATTTGGCAGGGGACTTTCTACTGAAGAAAACTTTGGCCTGTTTGGTCGATGACTATCTAAGCTGGATGAAATATGCCACGCTGCATCTAGCTCAAGCGTGGCTGCTAATTGTCAATTCCCACTGGTACTTTTCCTATTAAATGTACTGTCTCATCCATAAAAGGTAGATATACTTGAAAGGCATTACTAATGCCCAGATAACATTCAGATAATTAAGAACTCCTAATAATTCACATTATTGTAGGCATCATTCTACACCCTCCTGCCATTGAAATACACTCATCCCCTAGTAAGTACTTAAAACTCCAGGAAAGCAGAGAATTGCATCATTGTTACCTTGACCCCAAACTCCGGTATGAAGGAATAATACAAATTGAAAGAATGGGAAATATTCCAATGGTAGTAGTTTGATTTCTCTGCCTTCGTAATCAATCTACCACTTCCTTCTGCATGCGAAGACACTGTGGAAATCAGTCCATGTTTAACATACACCCCACCTTCCTTTCAAAAAGCTCCAAAATTTTGACAATAAATAATGTTATTATAGACCAGAAGGTGGCATAAATATATGCATTTAAGAGCGTTGGGTAGGCTGCGGGAATTGGGGGACACTTTTCTTTTGCTAACTTCCTGGTTTGGAAAAATGCTTTAAAAAATAAGGGGAAAAAACTCAGATAATCGCTTAAGAGGAACCTCCATATGCCAAATTTCACACGTGGTTTCTGTTGCTGTTACTGATCTTGATCTTACTTCAAATACACAATGCCCTTTTGCCATGATCTGTGTGTTAATCAGCAAAACCTGTGGTCCACTCTTCAGGGTGATGTAAATGAAATGTGAATAGTCCTGATACCTTAATCCCGTCTCTGCAAGGATCCCTGACTTTAGCCTGTCTGTTGGCGCCTACAAACAATGCACAATTGTCTCCTCCATCCCAAATCAGATGTGTGGGTTTCCCCATACATCAAAGCAGATTTCCAGAGCGGCCTTCACATCATTTACCATTGGTTAGCCTGTTAGTAATGTTCTTGATGCAATTGACCTAGCTTGTCACACTTGACTTTTCTAAGGAAACAAATATATCAAAGTGTACGGTTTAAGAAACAACTTCCTCTGGACAGTGAGCATCTGTTGCCTTACCTTTATTTTAGAATACTTTCTAAATACTTGTCATATTACATGTCACAATATTTCTATTTGGGATGCAAGTGACTTAAAAAGTATCCCTGGTTTTCTTTTAGGTACCAGTAGCAACTTGTTAACATTTTTGGTTAAGTCTGTTCCCCTTGGACCTTTAATGAGTTTCTTACTGTGCTCCTTCAACTAAGGTGATATTTAGTCACCCAGAAAAGACCATCTCTAGAAAATGGTCTTAATGACCTGAATCAATTAAAATAGACCCTATATTCCCTTCAGAGAAAGATCCCAGCTCCTAAAAGCCACTTTTCATAACTCCCTAAGACAGTTACTGCTTCTGCAATTTAAAACAATTGGGAACTCAAGTGCTTTCCCCAAGGGAAAAAATAAAAGTGAGTTAGATACATTCCTTGACTGTCAATCACTGTTACTAAAGTGCAAATTACCTGGACTGGGGAAGCATTTGAAACCTGAAAAGCACAGTGATTAGGTTTATATTTCTTTCCTTCCCTCCTGCTCCCTTCCAGATTGCTAATTAAGGCTTTCCAATTTTCCAAATATTTGGAGAGATGGGAGCCTTCCTTAGATTCTGCTCATTGACAAAGGGCAACAGTGTTTGCTTAAAAATGGTTATTTTACTTTGCACCACTTGAGTTCTCTGCAAAAGACTTAGAAAAGCTATGTTTGTGGGACAGATCAGCATAAATTCAGTTTTGTTTTGTTTGTTTTGTTTTGCAACTCCTCTTTGCAACACGATGAGGATCCCCCCTACCTCCTTGCCAATCCGGGGCTTCTCTCTTGATAGTAACATTACTTTTCTCCTACTCTAAGGTAATTACTGGGAACCTCAAAGTTAACTTTGACCCCTCTCTTTTGCTCCTGCCCATGGCTCTCCACATCCTAACATACTTGCCAAATGCTGTAAATTCTACCTACATGACATATGCCCCTGCTTTCCACAGCCATCCATGCAGTTCCAGACATTATTGCTCACCTAAACCATCTCAGCAACCTCTTAAATATCTGGCCTTCGGTCTTATAACCACTCTAATCCATTCCAGATAGTACTGCCAAGTTAATTACCCTGAACTATAGCTCTCATTTCCCACCATGTCACTCCCCTACTTACAAGACTTTAATGGCTCCCCATTGCCCATGCAATTAACAACTAACTAGTCAACTCAGTTATTGAAGGTTGTACCTCCCTATCATTGCACTCCTGTGCCAAGGATGGCAAGTTGATCTTGTCATGTGGAAAGGTGTGGGCTGTGATTGATTTATGCTATCTCCCATGGGTGGAGGATAGGGAGTGTGACACTCCTGGCAGGAGTTTGTCAAACTGCCTTACATCTTTATGTAATCTGAGTATGTGCAGTACTAAGGCCAGGCCACACGCTGCTGCCTGCTCCCCTTCCTCCTTCTGGTCCATGATACATATATAGTTGCCTCTATAGGCCTAAAGGCCCTTCCTGCCTTCTCAGTTTACTGAAATCTACCTTCCTTTCAAAGTTCATTCTAAATGACAACTCCTCTGTGGAGCCTTCCTTGATTTACCCCAAACCAAAATATTTGAAGTGTCTTAGTGCTTTACATCACTCCTAAGGCATTTGCTATGCTCCATCTACCATGTATTGGGGTTGTTTGAACCTTTGCTTTATCTTCCCTGGTGGGAGACATACTCCTTAAAAACAAGGACCGTGCCTTTGCACAGAGTAGGCATTCATTAGACTTAGTGGATTTGAGGAATGCAGTTGATGAAGTAATCATAAAGTAGCATGTCCACACGGTGATTCCATTACACAACGAGAATGAAAACCCAAGCATTTCAACTTTCAATCACTTGAAATAAGCCTTTCCTTCTTGGATAAAAGATTCATTGGCATGTATGTGCTGTTAAAATTTATATATGCAAAAAAAAACGTTGACAGTTATTTTCTTGCATTTCTTGACAGGGAGAGAAGGGAAATGATGGAAATATATAGTAGAATTTCCTTGGGAGTATGGAGCTTTCTACAACATGCACGAGAACAAAGAAGACAGAAAATTAAAACTGAGTGCCCAAAAAAGTTCGCTTTCTTTCAAGAAAGCATCCAGAAGTTGAAGCTGGGCCATGTGCTGAAAATAAAAGAAACACAAGTGAAAATTCAGCACGGCTCTTGGGCATGGGAGGAGCTCCATCTCGCTGCCTGTCATCAAGGTGTCCCCAGCTGGTAAAGTCCAGGGCAAGAAGGAGCCAGAGAATCAATGGTGTAAACCTGAAGTCCTCCTGAGGGGTAACAGGTGAGCCAGACTTGCCAGACACTAGGAAATTCAGATGGAGACTGAAACACGCAGTGTCCACCCTGAATGATCCACTCCACCCGTGCCCATTTTATAGGTGAGGAAATGAAAATGCAGAGAAGAAAAGTGACTTCCTCAAGGCCACACAACTAATCAGTGGCAAAATGTGACAGCTTCAAACTGCCTGAATTCACCATCCAACTCTGCCACGTGCTGGCAATGTGGCCAAAGGAAAGACAGTACCATTTCTATGCCTACATTTCCTCATCCATAGAGGAACATTGTTGGGGTTAGATGAGATGATCCTTCTGAAATGTTGGCACTCAAAATTCTGCTATTATCATTATGCATCTTGCAAGATGTTATAAAATTCTGTATAGAACAGCCCTATCCAATGCTAGTCATTAGCCAAATGTGTCTATTGACTCCTTAAAAGGTGGTGAGTTCAAATTGAGATGTGCGATAATTGTTAAAATCCACACTGAATTTCAAAGACTTGGTACAAAAATGTAATGTGTCTCATTAATACTTTTATATTGATTGCATGTCAAAATGATTATGGTTTGGATATATTGGGTTAAATGAAATATTTAAATTAATTTCATCTCTTTTAACTTTTAAAAATCTATCTACTAGAAAATTTAAAATTACTGTGTGGTTAACCTTATTATCTATTGGACAGTGCTGGTATGGACCATCTCCAGCTCATAGTAGGTATTTTAACAATTTAATAAGAGGAATTTCTAGGGCTCAGCTGGGGGTCAAGGGGTAGCATCTAGCCAGGAACTGTGCTCTGCGCCTATAATCCCAGGACTTCGGGGGGCCAAGGCAAGGGATCACTTGAGCCCAGGAGTTTGAGACCAGCCTGGGTAACATGGTAAAACCCCCATGTTTTACCATACAAAAATTTAGCCCAGTGTGGTGGCACACACCTGTAGTCCCAGCTACTGGGGAGGCTAAGGTGGAAGGATCACTAGAGCCTGAAAAGTCCAGGTTGCAGTGAGCCACTGTGATTGTGCCACTATATTCCAGCCTGGGCAACAAAGTGAGACCTTGTCTAAAAAAAAAAAAAGAGCATCCGTCTTGCCATTTCACAACATTTTAATTGTGCTGCTGCTATTTGCAGGCCATTATGCTGGATGCTAAGGAAAACAGAGACAAAAGTATTGTGTCTTGTAGGAAGGGTAAGAGTGCACATCCAAACTCAGTGGAATTGTATGCCTCTGTTAAGAACCTTTAGGGATGAGGTGAACACTGCCCTAGAGACCTTATAAAGCAGCTAATAATTTTTCCAGGGCATGAAGCAAGAAAGGCCCTGTCCTGGGCAGCTATTGTTCCTTTTGATAACTTCTAGAACCAGGGCTGAGGAATTTGAGAACAGAAAGGCATTTTCTGGGGACATGAGGAACAGTTCTTCGGTAGCCCAGTGTTTCCAGCAGCTTCACCTGAACTTCACCTGGGTGAGATGAAGGGATGTTGTATTGGCCTTAGCGTCCTTCATAGAACCAAGACTAAGTTTACTAATATCTCTGGCTGGCCCTGGAAAATGTGAGGATAAAGAAGTCTAGATTATAAGCTCCTTGAGGGCAGGAACCTTGTCTCACTTGCTTACCTGTACATCCCCAGTGCCAAGCACTGTGTCTAACACGTGATAAATGCAATACTTGTTGACAGATGGAGTGAATAATGAGGTAGGGTCAAAATAATAAAAAAAAGAAAACTGAATAAGTCAACAAATAAAGGAGTATGATTTATTGAATACCTACTAAGTTCTAGATACTTTCTCATGTCTCATACATATTTTATAGATTAAGTTCTTCCACTTTGCCATCAAGCAATTTGCTTATTTTCTCTAAGATTACATTTTTTTCCAACTATAAAATGGACAGGATAACTTTTTAAACCACTTACATCACAGCAGTGTTGGTGGGGGCAGATAAGATAACACAGATGAAAATGATCTGGAAAAATTCTAGGGTAGTCCACCCAATAGAACCATTTATGTGTTTGATGTGATTATCACCCCAATGTGGCTACTGAGTACTTGAGATACAACTAGTATGAGTGAGGAACTGGAATTCTTCCCCTTTAAATAGACTATTTTTAGAGCAGTTTTAGGCTCACAGAAAAAGTGAGCAGAAACTAGAGAAATATCCCATATATTGCCTATCCTGACACAGGCACAGGCCCCATCACTGTCAGCATCCCACATCAAAGGGTTCATTTGTTACAATGGATGAACCTGTATCATAATCAGTCAAAGTCTGTAGTTAACATTAGATCTCATTCTTGGTGCTGTCCATTGTCTGGGTTTTGATAAATGTAGAATGACATGCATTCACCATCATAGTACCATAGAAGGCAGTTTTACTGCCCTGAAAGTCCTCTGTGCTCAGCCTGTTCCCTCTCTCCCTTCCCCCAACCCTGGGCAACCACTGGTCTTTTTACTGTCTCCATAGTTTTGCCTTTTCCAAAATACAATGTAGCTGGAATCATACAGTGTATAGCCTTTTCAGATAGGCTTCTTCACTTAGTAATGTGCATTTAAGTTTTCTCCTTGTCTTTTTATGGCTTGGTAGCTCATTTCCTTTTAGTACTAAATAATATCCCATTATTTGGATGCAGGAGGCAGATAAGATAACATAGATAAGATAACATACCATTATTTGGATGTACAGTTTATACATTCACCTACTGAAGGACATCTTGGTTGCCTCCAAGTTTGGCAATAATGAATGAAGTTGCTGTAAACATGTATGTGCAGGTTTTTATTTGAACATAAGTTTTCAACATTTTTGGGTCATTACCAAGGGGCACAACTGTGGGATTGTATATAAGAGTACGTTTAGTTTTGCAGGAAACAGCCAAACTGTACCACAAGGTGGCTGTACCATTCTTTAGTCCCACTAGCAATGAATGAGATTTCCTGTTGCTCCATGTCCTCACCAGCATTTAGTGTTGTCAGTGTTCTGGATTTTTGCCATTCAAATATTCAGGTGAACAGTTATCTCGTTGTTTTTATTTACATTTCCCTAATGATATAAGACATGCAGCATCTTATCCTATGCTTATTTGCCATCAGTATATCTTCTTTGGTGAGGTGTTCAAGTCTTTGGCCTTTTTTTCCATGGGGTTTTTGTTCTCTTACTGTTGAGTTTTAAGAATTCTTCAGCTGTTTTGGAGAGCAGTCATTATCAGATGTGTCTTTCTAAATATTTTCTCCCAGTCAGTGGCTGGGCTCTCACTCTTTTGACACTGTCTTTCACAGAGCAGAAGTTTTTTTAATTTTAATGAAGACATACTTAGCAATTATTTCTTTCATTGATTGTGCCTTTGGTGTATGTATGTAAAGGCATCTAGATTTTCTCCAATGCTGTCTTTTAAGAGTTTAATAATTTTGTATTTTACGTTTAAGTAACAATCCATTTTGAGTTAATTTTTGTGAAAGGTATAAGGTCTATGTCTAGATGCACTATTTTGCATTGGGATTTCCAGTTGTTCCAGCACTATTTGTTGAAATGACTATCTTTTCCCCAGTGTCTTGCCTTTGCTCTTTTGTCAAAGACCTGTTGACTATATTTATGTGTGTCCATTTTGGAGCTGTCTATTCTGTTCCATCTATCTGTCTCTTCTTTTAGAAACACCATATTGTCTTTATTAGTATAGCTTGGAACTGGATTTTGAATTTCATTTAACGTCAATTAGCTTAACATTAAATTGCCACACGTGGCCACTGGTCATTGCATTTGACAATGCAGACTGTTAATTTTAAGTTTTATTCTTTTGACTTTCTAAGCTCATCTTCACATGAATACTCATTCATAGATTTTAGGGTCTATAAATATTTATTTTGTATCTGCTATGTGAAAGACCTGTAGGGGATTCTAAGATGTATCAGATAGATTGTACATCCTTTATGAGAAGCTAAGACAAGCTCATAAGCACCTGTACTTTAAGATACGAAGTATCAAATGCCATAGAATGGATTCAGGGTCTCAGAAAGAGAAGCCAATATTTCTTTTTGGAGAAATCAAAGAAGGCTTCCTTGAAAAGGAGGCATTTCATGAGTTGTTTTTGCTGGATTCAGGCCTAATGATACAAATTTGGGAAGTGGTTATGGCAGTAGATGAACTTTTTGTGAAGAGAGTTGAGGTTGCTGACTCCATTTGTCTTCTCCAGGTGGACCTATTCTTACTGTTATACACAAACACATTTTGTTAAGGAAATACCTAAGAATCCTCCCTGTCAAGGCAACATGCCAGATAAAATCTGTTTCACACCTACATAATTTTTCACCTTATACTGATGGTTTTCAAAGTGTGATTTGCAGACCAGCAGTATCAGCATCACCTGGTGGACTAGCTAGAAACGCAGATTCTCAGGCTGCAGCCAGACTTAGCTGAGTCAAAAACTCTGGGGGTGGGGTCCAGCCATCTGTGCTGTCACAAGTCATCCTGGTGATTCTGATGCACCCTCAAGTTTGAGAATACCTGTCCTACATTCAAGACCACCTGATTAATAAATGCACTTGTGTGAATGCCATAAATCCTAAACGAGGGCTCTTCTGAGAGATGAGACCTATGCTTCTGTGGGCCTAACAGTCTTTTGACTTAGGATTGCTGTACTATCACAAAATTCCCAGCACCATGTAAGGAACCCTATCATAACTAAGGCCATGTATGTCTGATCATTTCGATAGTAGTTATATAGAGAGGGCTTTTTCTCTGTTCTTCCACAGAAACTTGGAGAGAGCTTAAATTCGAAAAAAAAAAAAAAAAAAAAAAAAAAAGGAAAGGGAAAGGAAAAAAAAAGTTGTCAAACTAGCCTGGGGCACTGATGATTCAGAATGCCAGTTCTGCCCTGGTGAAGATAGATATTTAGATGGAGGCCCTGTGTGAAACTGAGTAAGAAATCAGCAGGAAATATTTTCTGCTTAACAGATCAGAAGGGTGACAAAGACAGTAGCACTGTTCCAAAAGCTACATCATGGTAGGCATGATGGGCCAAACCTTCCTTTAGAAAAGGTTCTAAGTTGTCTCTTTCTCTCATGCAAGAAGAAATGTTCAATTATCCAAAATGTTGGCCATCTCACTAAATAATCTTATTTTCGTGGTGTCAGTTACCTCTTACACAAAAATGCTGCCTAGCAAACCACCCCCAAACTCTGGAGCTTACAGCAGTAACACTTCCTTCTCATTCTATGTCTATGAACAGGCTAGGGTTCAGCTAGGTTTGGCTCCAGGCTGGTAATTGGGTTTAGTTCTGCTGTATGTGTCTCTTCCTAGGACAGCGGTTGACTGAAGCATGCTCTTCTCCTGGCAAAAAGCAGGTGCACATAAGAGCAAACCTCTCCTCCAAGCAGATGTCAAATCTTAGCACACATCACATTTACCAACACTTGACTGGCCAAAACAAACGACATGGCCAAATCCACAAGTCAAAAGGTGGGGAAATATCTACCACCCACCGAGACACTATGGCAAGGGTGTGACCGGGCAGCTCTGCTACAGGAGAGTGAACAGTTGAGGCCAATCATTTAGTCACTCAGGTTGGCTTATCTCTAAATCAGAGGTTCTCAAGCTTGGCTGCACATTGTAATCACTTGGGGAGCTTTACAAAGTTTTAATGCCTGAGTCCCACCCCTAGAGATTTTGGCTTAATTGGTTTGGGGTGTAGCCCAGGCAGAGAGTAGTAAAAGCTCCCCAGGTAATTCAAATGAGCAGCCAAGTCTGAGAACCACTGGTGTTAAACCAAATGCTGTTGATTAAACAAATGTAATTTTGACTACTGCTTTGGGGAGGACCCTTTCCCATTCATTTTGGGAACTCCCCCATCTTTTAAAACCTTTTAGAATTAAAGCACATTACTGCATCAGATGCAATTTCAGTTCCCTCCAGTAAGCAGCCTCAGGTCAGATTCATAAAAAGGTATCATCAGAGATTTTCTTAGCGTTGAATTCTAATGAATTTCTGGTGATTCTGTTTGTTACTTATCTATCATTAAAGTGAAAACACTGGTGTGGGTGCTAATTGCTGTCTGCATTTCCGAAGAAGCCTTGTACAGGAGTGGAGCATCTTGCTGTATCATTAGAAGTTAGGATCTACCTTCT
Organism: Cebus imitator; assembly: GCF_001604975.1. Taxonomy (NCBI): domain Eukaryota; kingdom Metazoa; phylum Chordata; class Mammalia; order Primates; family Cebidae; genus Cebus; species Cebus imitator. The sequence continues at coordinate 85,296 of NW_016107665.1, forward strand.
CAGGGCATAGGACACTTCCTCAGATAATGTACATTTTATTTTGCTTTTCATTTATTTCTGTATTTTCTATATGTAAATACATTGAGAAAGATTTCCTTTTTCGGGTGACTTCTGGCATTCAAAATTCTATAAATACATGGAAGTTGTAAAGGAGCTTATAAGGGTTTTGAGGACCTTACGGAGATCTCTTCTAAGGCTTTATTTTTGCCATACATTTTTGAAAAGGGATGCATGGAGCTGATCACAATTGGCACCCTTCTCATTTATAAGCCATGTTTTTTCCCATAGGATATTTTGCCACTTAAGGGTCTCTGTGTATTTTTAGTCTTAAAAAGTTTCATGTCATTTATTCCGTCACTAATTTTATTTCACAGTTTTTAGTTTGAGATATTTTTAAGCCTCTTTATGACACTGTAAAAATAAAAATATTGCATCACACCCCATTTTCTGACCTTTTTTCTGTAAGAAAAATAATATTTTAAGGACTAATCTATGCTTTAGAAAATCCTTCATATCTTTCAGGGATCTTCTAGATACGGTGATCAAGCAAAACATCCTCCCACAATTTCCTAATATGTTGTCTGGCTCATAGAGAGCTCATTTGTTGGATAAAGAAGAAGATAAATCATCAGTCTGCATATTATTTCACCCCTCATTTGACTGCTGGCTGTCAGGATGCTTGAGATTTTGAATAACCAATCAAATTATTAATTTTTGGATGAAATTCCATAATGCTTTGGCTAATCATTGATGCATATGCAGATTAGGGGGAGCTCTGTGTAAAGCAACAAAAATGTCAGTGTCTAAGAAGGAGGAAAAAAGATACATCTGCCCTGCACATGACTCACTGGGAACATACTGGATACATTTATCAGAGTAGGAAGCACTATAGAGTCAAGAACGTTTTACTTTGACACTCACTTCGCATCCAAAAGTTAGATCCACAAATATTTTCGTCCTGGGGACACGTTGCTATTATAAAGAAAATAAAGCCCCGGGACTACACAGCTGTTACCCTTCATTCACATTTATTCCTTGATGACATGCCCCACCAAAGAATACATCATCAGGCACCAACCACCTTTTTATTGCAGGGGGCTGAAAGCAGGTGTCCTAGAACTGTTGCCAAAAAGCTGTGTGACTTTGGAGAAGTTGCAGCACATCTCCGGGTTGCAGCTTTTTTATTGTTCTTCATCTGATGGATTAAATGGTTTCCAACCGCTCCCACCCCCCACCCCCCACAATTTCTTGTAATTGTCTAAAGAATACTTGGCACTACAAAAGATGCAGTGATGAAGGGAGCTGTGTTTCAAGGGATGGATAAAAGCAGATGTTCAATATGGAAGATGTTACGGGTGGAATGTTCTGGTGCTCAGGACATTCATTAAACCAATAGATAACACTAGATGCTGGGAGAATAGGCAGGGTCTTTAAGTGACAGGAGGAAACCAGTGAAGTCAGTGAGGACTTGGCCAAAGTCACTCACAGGATTGGTAACTGAATGAAACGAGGCCCCGGAACTCCCAACTCCCCATTAGTGCCCTTTTCTCTGCCCCAGGCTGCTTCTTTGGCCCAAGTGTAGCAGCGTCGAGATTTACTGGCAGCTCTCACTGTTTGGCTGGCGAAAGGGCACTTTAAATTACCCTTTGTTTTAGTGTGAGCAAAGGGATCTTTGAGGGCAGACACAGCCTACCAGATTGGAGACAAAATCATTCCACTGAATGTGGACCAAAGTATGGCCAAGCTTTTAAGTTCATTGTCAGTTACACTGTAACGAAATGATCATACAAGATCAGCAGTCAGTCCTGGTCTTAACCAAGTGTTCAGGCTGAATTTGAGTCAATTTGATTGTACTGCCTTGATCCCTTTGGGCAAACGGTGCTGTTCAATCTCAGGGGTGCCCCAACACTGCCTCCAGAGGAGATGTGGTTAAGGCTCAGAACCCCTGCCTTTGCACTTGGGCTTGGGTCTCAGGGGGAAATATCAGCATGTCTTGAAACATACTAGGGCTGTTACTTGCATTATCACATGGAATCCTCAGTGCTAGGAACTGAGTGGTGGAATCCTTGCTTGGCAAAGAAACAGCCCAGATGTTTTAAGGGGTTTGACCAAAGCTCTGTGGTTAGTATTCAGCAAACGTACGCTGTCAACCTAGGTCTGTCTAGTTCCAGTGCCCATGTTCTTTCCACAACACATTTTCTCTCTAATGCAAAAATAATAAAATGAAAAAATAAAAGATTAGGCTGAAATCTCAGGCTAGGGAAAAGGAAAAGGGGGAAAAAAAGAGATGAGTTAGTGAAAAGAAATAAGAAGTTAAAAACCAGGGTGCAAATTCCAGCTCGCTCTTCTTGATCATCACCCCATCCTCTTCAGCACGTATTAGATATTGTTATACAACTAATGGCTATTGAGTACTCACCCTTAAAGTGCTTTAAACTCATTTCCTGTACTTTACAACTATTGCCTACATGGCAATGCAGTGAGGCAGCTACTGCTTGCACTTGTGGTACGGTCGAGGAAACTGAAACACAGAAGATAAGTAGCATGATCAAAATTATGCAACTCATGGTGCGGAGCTGATGTGTGCCATCACCTCCTCCCCATTTCAAACTGACACCAGGTTTGTCCTTGACCACTCAATGCATCTGCCAAATTGTTTAGAGTTCCCAGATAAATCACTTTCCCTTCCTGGACAGCAGCTTCCTTGTCAATCAAATGAGGAGGCTAGACTAGATCTATGAGGTCCTTTCCAAAACTAACGTTTGTTAAATTTGTGTATGACAGAAAGACTAAGAAAGACACATGATGAGAAAGAAACTAGAGTAAGAAGAGAAGAAGGAGGAAGAACAGGAAAATCCTGGCCAGCAGAATTTCTCAAAGCAAAGGGCCCTGGCTTTTCAGTGTTTTGAGAGATCTTGAAGAGCCAGAAATTCAAGTCCTGTGTTCTAGGGACAGAAAAACCTGAATTCAAGTTTAGGTTTTGCTCCGATCAGCTCTGACATCAGATGAGTCATTGCTTTTCCCGGGTCTTAGATCCCTCGTTACTAAGATAATGGCCTCAGTCACCACAAAGTCCCTTTCTGTTCTGATAGACAGTGATTCTGTGGAAAGTATAGGTACTTCCCCCATGGAACTCTCAATGTTTACAGTAAGGGCTTTTTCGGGTTAAGGCGTAGAAGACTATCACTAAACTGTGACTTTTATGCAAGAGGAAGTATATTAAAACTATACATATCATTAACCCCTCACCAGTCATTTGTTTTGCTTATTCATATGATTATATCATCATTCCCTCCACTAACAATCTTTTTTTAGGGTATTATAAAGTAAAAGGAATAGTGGTTACCATTTATTGTGGGGCAAATAAGTGCAAGGCATGTTACCAGCTGATGAAGTTTCGAAACTGTGACAGCCTAGAGTCTCAGCTCAAGATGCTAGTTGAGGAGGCAGTGGTGGGAGTGAGGTGGGAATGTGATATGAGGTATGCATGAGAATTGGTGTATTCATTTGGTCCCATTCATCAGCACCATCATCAGCCATCATCCATTAGCCATCATCCATTAGCAAGTTATGCTATGCAAAGAGCAGGGGTTTGGAATTTCAGGACACGTGTTCAGACGGCAAGCTCTTTTACCCTGACAAGTCTTTCTCCACATGGAACATATCAAGTTGTGCTCCATTTGAAGGAACAAAAAACTCAAATCAAAATGTCATAAGCAAGAAGGAAAGTAGGTCGTAATGTAAGAGATACTATGTTAAGATGGGCCTGGACTTGGCTAATTTTGTAGTTCAGTGATATCCACAAGGGTTTTTCCATCTCTGTTTTCTGCAGCCTCTGAATGTCAGCTGAATCCCTCATGCTGATAAAATAGCTGCCACTGCTCTAGGTATGGTGTCCGGCAGAAGAACAGCGCTATCTTGTCCTTGCGTTCTTTTTTTTTTTTTCTTATTTTTAAGAGATGAGACAATTCCCAGAAGCCCCTCAACAGACTTTCAGTCTTGTCTGTTGGCAAGAAGTTATTCACAAGCCTGCTCCTAAACCAGCCTCTTAAAAAGGAATTATGAGGACCAGAATTGGCTTAGGCTAATTGAGATTTATTCCTAAATTGTTGGAAGGTCACCTTTGCTAGAGGAGGGGGTGCCCGAACACAAACGAGTCCTCTTACTAAACCAGGACCTTCAATTCCTCCAAATAGCCATTCCTCTTTTGCAAGACAGTTGTATTAAAATCATGTAGCAACATTTTAAACATTTTAAATCACTCACAGATATAAGGTACTATTATCCCTCTACTATAAAGCAGAGATTCTCAAATTGAGTGAGGGTCAGAGTCCCTTACATGGCTTGTTAAAACAGATTTCTGGGCCCTAGAGTTTCTCATTCAGAACGTCTGGGTGACGTCAGAGAATTCCTTTGTCTGACAAGTTCCCAGGTGCTGCTGTTGATGATGGTTCAGGATGACACTTTGAGAATTCGTGTTCTAGACTATGAACTTCTTGTGCATAAGGACCATGTTTTATTTCTGTTGATATCTCTAGCACTTCAGTGCCTGGTGCGCACAGCAGATAGTGAATTATTCTGTGCTCAGCACATTATTAATTCCTTCACATAGATCATTTCCTTTAATCCTTACTGTAACATCATGAAGGAGGTACCATTATTACAGATGGGCAAAGTGAGGCATAGACGCAGAAGACTAGTAAATGTGGAGCCAAGATTCGAACTCAGATATATGTCATTCAAGAACCTGTGCAATTACGTAAAACTTTCTTCTGAATGGAAGTGGCTGCTGATTATTGAATGAATGAATATAAGATTCTAAAGGAAGGACAAATAACAGTTGTACGCCGATGAGATAAAAAAGACAAGGCAGAGCTAAAGCATGGGCCGATTCCCTGGGAATGTAGTCCAGGAAAAGCCATTGGGATCCTGGGCATTAAAGTAGCAGGCAGCACAGCGGGCCCCCTAGAGAGGGAAGATCCCCAGAGAGGTGACTCTAACCAGAGGGAAACGGCTTTCACACAGGAGCTCCAGTTCGCCTCCCTGACTCATTGGCCTTGGCTTATCTTTCACTGACACAGCAGCCCTGCATGAGATGTGATGAGAACCTAAGAGCACCAAGGGGCTTCACTCTCCCCATTTTCCACCCTCGGCTGTCCATGCATGGCAGGGAGAACTCTGAGCATGCATCCCTTGATGTGACGGAAGCCTCTTTACAGATGTGCACTCACTTTCTAAGTCACCAGGGTACCATTTGGTAAATTGCTGCTGCAAAGCAGTGAATGGTACCCCGGTGGCCTCACAGACTGACTGTATCCCTAAAAGTGTTTAATTTATCTCTGGGGGGAATTTACACCCTGGGAAAATCTGCTTAAATGTATAAATGAATCTTCTAACCAGCCAAGATTGAAGATATTAAAATCGTAAGGCCGGAAGGCATTCCCTGAAAGCAAGAGTTTTATTCATCTCCCGGCACATAGTCACTACACGGTCTCAGCAGGTGGATGTCCCTGGTGATTTCAGGCGAGCAGAGGAAGGAGGTTCCAGGATGTCATTCCGCCTCTCTGACCCTCAGAATAATTTTGCTCACCTCACCTAAGTTCCTTCAGCAGTAGCATGGGCTCATTTCAGTCTTCTCAGACCCCAGTGGAGATGGAGGACAGGTGGTCCACAGCACCCTCTGAGTGAGAACTTTCTTAAGCATGGTAACAGCCAGTTAAACTTCTAGTGGGTCTAAACCTTTTAGGGTTAAGCTCCAGTTTAATGACTTTTCTTCTCATTCCTTGATGTAAAATTAAAATGCCAAGACTCACTCTCTCACTGGCCAATTTCAACAGTGTCTCAGTCAGGATAGATGATGTCCCACGGTGGTAACCACCAACCACCATCTCTTCCTAGCTTATGGCAACCGAGGTTTGTGTCTTGCTCACACCAGTGTTCACTGCAGGTCAGCAGTGTGGGCGCTGCTCCTCATAGTCAGATTTGAAACACTATTGGCCACTGGACCAGTGGGAAACCATGCATGGACTCTTGCAGTTTTTGCCTGGAGGTGACACTTGTCGCTTTTATTCACAGTGCATGAGCCAAAGCAAATCATGTAGGCTCACCTAACTCAAGAAGGCAGGAAAGGGAAATCCTAACATGTTCGCAGAAGGGAGCAAGGGAAATACTTGGTAAATCAGCACTAACGACAATCACAAGGAACATCCCTGTGTGGGAACTTCTTTGAAAAGGTATTTTTCATCACATACCTGGAAATACCTGGAAAAAGGTTCAGTGAAGTTGTGAATATGTATATGCAACAGGAAAATGAATCTACAGTTCGGTGTTTTTGCTAGTATGTGCACTTTTGGGGGAACTATATCTATTTCAAAAGATTATTATTTCCATCTCATGTAGTAGTAGCACATTCAAGGGGCAGTAGAGAAGGAGAGAGATGTAAATTCAAATGAGCTAGTATCTGATTCTGTACTACATGTTGATTCTAAAAAATGAATCAAGAAACTGTCCCTAGTCCTAAAGAGTGTAGAGTCTGTGAAGGAGATAGACACATTAATACTTAAGTTCACTATAATGCATTATGCCAACATGGGTAGATGTACAAGTTTTGAGATCAAAAAGACCTGAATAGGCATCTCAGGTTCTAGCTACTCAAGTGTCCTCCTCACAGATTGTCCATAATCACAGTGGCCTCCTTCAGAAGGCTTCTGAGAATTAAAGTAGGCAATCTATGTAATACATTTATAGCACACAGGAAATGAAATGCTCAAAAGAGCATTTTACTGGAATGAAGATTCAGGCTGTTACAGGAGCATAAAGGGGGCTCAGTCTGGGGCACGAGGGATAGTTTCTTGAAGAAAGTGGCTCCTGCTTTGTGTTTTGAAAGATGAATAGGGTTTAGTTAAGGAAAAACGGAAGTCGGAGGCCTTCACAGCAGTAGAGACAATACAGCCATGGCCCAGGATCTAAATCAGAACCAAGACCTAGCTGGGTTCAAACCCTCGTTTTGCTATGTGTTAGCTATGTGACCATAGGTAAGTGACGTCAACTCTCCAATGCTCCGTTTTCTGACATATTCCTCATGGGGTTGTTATGAGTATTACAGTTCAAGCTAGTATGTGATTAACTGTAGATGCAATAAATAAAGGCTTGGACTCGTTTGAGAATGGGAGCATGAGATGCCAGTGCTTTTTTCTGCACTACGTTTTTACCAGTGCCTTGGTTTTATAACAAAGAGCATGAGCTCACTGCCATTATTCCATGCACAGAAGATGTAGGAGAAAAGCAGTTTCATTGGCCAGGGTTGAGGGCAAGAGTGAGGAACAGAAATTTGTGTTTGTTTTTTGTTACAAGTGATAGGCTTCTTGTTAGCAAAGGAAGATAATTGACCTATAGTTCCCACTAAACTTAAGAGGCTTCACTTTGTGCCAGATGAAAATTAAATAATTAGCAAGGAATGCTCAATTCCAACATCCTCAGCCAACTGTCTGCTTCTCTATAAAGACGGGCCTCCAGGGAATAAAGATGGATGTAACTGCAATTAAATAGGTGCATAAACCTTGCAGAGAGCTGTCACTGCGTGCCAGAGCTTGGCTGTGATCTATGCTAGAGCACTCATCACCCCCATCCATGGTTTGCTCCAAGGGAAAGTGCATCAAAATGGCGGTGAGCATTCCCAGATCTGCCCATTCTTAAAAGTACAAGTCCAATGAAAACGCCATTCTAAAATGTTGTCCGTGCAAGATGCTATTTCTAAAAATATAGTTGAGAGGGTCTGACGTTTCTTTTAAGGTTTCAAAGTCATAGGCTTCAACAAAAGATGTGAAATATATATATATATATATTTATAAATATATATATTTTATATTTATATTTATTATATATATTTATATATCTATCACCTTATCTGAAATTCTCACAGTAACTACTATCTTGCCTATAAATAGAAATGTATGCCTCCTATGCACACTTATTGAGTATTTACTATATTCTATACCCAGTGTCAAGTTCCATGAATGTAATGCTGAGTAAAACATAAGCCTTCCCTGTGGTTTACATAATTCAAGATTAGATTCAACTCTATATAAAGAAATCTAACTCAAAACAATGTTTTAAACTACCTAGAAGTTATTCCTGTTTCTTGGATAAAAGACGAGAAGGAATATGAAGTTGAGGACTGACATGCCAGCTCTGTGAAGTCAGGGGCCCTGACTACTCCTGCCTTGTTGGTCTGGTCTCTTTGACATGATACTATATAGTACAATATGGCTGCTTTAGCGCCAGCCATCACATTCACATCTCGGTAATCAAAAAAGAAGTAAAAGCAAGAATATTGTGCTTCCTCCCTTTAAAGACATTTCACAGATGCTTCTGAGTTTCAAAGAAAGCTAGTAATTATATAGTCTTTATTCTGGGTTGTCATGTACTCAACTAAGAATTGAGAGTTTTGTTACTGAGGACGAAGGCAAGAACTGATATTGAAGAACAATTAACAGCTTGCCACAGGATTAAAAAGCTTACTTGCTTTCTTTTCTGCACTGTCTTGTTTATAACAAGATCACTGAAGTAGCACCATTCTCCAAGAGGAAGAAAAAGCCCTAGGCACCAGTGTGTTACAGGAAAAAAATTGTCTTGATTTTTACTACCTTTCAGATTAATAAGAACTGAAAGTTTTGTATGACAACCAGAATGGTAAAATATAAAATTATCAGAGGTATTTTAAGGATGCCCCTCTGGAGATTATTATTTAACCTCTTGGAGAAAAATAAGTATAGATGTTTACTTCATGCTGTAAATGAAAACACATTCCATAAAGGTAAAAAAATTCAAATATGAAAAACATGAAAGTATTCTATAATTAAATTTAGGTGTTATATCTTTAATCTAGTGGTGAGAAGGATAATAGATCACGCACACACACATATATCACACACACACATATATAACACACACATACACACAAATATATACATATAACACCATACACAGATGACATTTTAGAAAACATATTCAAAATGGTAATAATAGTCTTAATGTAAGAAAATGATGAAAATCCAAGTGTAAAAATGACAAAGGCAATTACAAAATAATTATATTTAATTTACATAATTTTAAACATAATTTTGGCAAAAAATAACTAAAAAAAGTAAAGAAAAATCCCACTGAAAACAACTGGAGCTAGTCTGTCTGCTATTCCACTCAATAAGCCTCAATTCCAGATCACCCCTGCAATAAGAGATGAGGACCTATCTCTTGTGTCTGTACTTCACGGACAATGTAAGGGATCTTCAAGAGCCATTTGGACTGTATTTAATCTTTTGCTTTAAGTGCTGTCTTTAAAATCTAAACATCATTTGGAATGCAACATCTCTACCCAGAGCTGGTGAGGAACTGGGGAGAAGAACTTTCTCACTCACGGCTGGTGGGACATAGAAGTTGGTAGAAGCTTTCTTGATGATAATTTGGCGATGCAATGCGTGAAGTTCAACAGCCTGGGAAGTGTTTGAGAACCGTAGCTTGTTCAACAGGCATGGGGACAGACTGTTGGCAGAGTTGAATAACAACTTAGTGAAGCATTTCAAGAAATTAGCTTTGCTAGTTGGCCACATTTAACCATTTTTGATTATGCATCTCAATAGAGATATGGATCTATAAACCAGCATGTCTCCAGGGAGTCTTGAGAACCTGGGTAGTCTTTGGTTGTCTTTAAAGGGTTCTTCAGGTCTTTTCATGGTTTCAGAGGGAAAAAGTCATTCTGTTTATATATGTTTGAGATGGGAACTTAATTATGATCTTCTAGAAATCTAGTTAGAGTGCTAATAACCATTACATTCTTAAATGTTGGTTATGCACTAGTAGAATTGCATTTGTTATGCTGTCTGGACTAATTGCAGATAATCAGTGTACTTAATATTGGTTAAAACTTTTGTATGTCTCTTTTGGGTTATCATTTTGTTAAATTTGAATTTATTGTTGTTACTATATTGTTGTATCATATTCTCAACGAACTGAAAGGGTCAATAATTCAGAAGTCACTGACTGAAATATGTGAGTAGTGATAACACAATTCAAACTAATGTGTAAAACATGCATTGTGGGCTGCTGCAGGGGACTGCTCCAGTGCAAATTGTGGGCTGCTCTGCAAATTCACATTCAAAAAGATGTGAATCTCTGTGTTCTGGGACATCTGTATTTGCAAGTGTGATGGGTTTTCATACACAGTCACGAAAGAAAAAAGGGAGTAGGAAGAACTATGATGAATCTGAAAATTAGATTTTACTCAGCCAGCCAGCCATTCATTCTCAATTCTAAGTGTTTTGTCTGATATGAAACTGACAAATTGTGGCATGAAACCACCACATTAAAAAAAATTCTCTCTAAACACAGCCACTTCTCTAGCAAACAAATTTATATTTTCCGTAACAAGCACAAAATAATGTTTTCTACCATGAAATTGATGAACAGTGTTGCTAAAGGCAAACAAGAGACCAAAACTACAGAAGCATCCTTCAAAGTCACACTCCTTACAGCATAAAAAGGAGTGTCCCTCCCGAGAAGCTTAGGAAATGATCCTCAATATAACAAACATTACACTCAGAGAGAAAGAAGACAAGCTATGGATGAAATTCCTTTATCAAATGAGACAGATGGACATAGCATAACAACAGTGGCTTACAATGTGGGAGAGCAATTACTCTCCCATATAGAGGCTCACAATTGGAAAAAACCAATGATACAGATTGCGCAAATCAGGTCCTGGAATATTATGGTACTTGTATAAGGCAGAAGTGATGACTGGCTTTTGATCTGATGATCACAGAAAAAAATTAATGTACGGGAATTTAGGTAATGGCATTTTGTGAACTAAGATAAAACTGAAAAAGGCATGTTCTGGTACATACTGATGGAACACCAGGCAGGTATTCACCAAGGAAAGGAATTTCCACATACACACAAAGATGTCTTATCTGGACACCAATCAAAAAGGGCAATTGGGAGTGAGCCATGTTGCTTCTGGTCATGACTTAGTGCTGAAGAAAATATTGACCTCTGTGAATATAAGCGAATTATACCATGTGTGCATTTTTTCACTTTGCTATGCTAACAAGGCAGTAAGGTACAAGAATGCGTGTATACACTGGTATATGCTTCCTCTGGAAGAGAAGGTATGCACCAAAGTTTTTGAAGGCGAGGGTTGTAACTTAAAATATTCAAAGCTATATTAGAAAAGAACTGTGCAGTCAGAAGACTTATTTTACCTGACTTTGAAGCTTACAATAAAGTTTCAGTGATCCAGACAGCGTTGCGCTGGGTAAGAAACAAATAGATCAGTGGGACAGAATAGAAAGCTCAGAAATAGACCGAAATTTATGCCATCAATTAATTGTTTAACTTATTTGTATTGTAATAAAAAGTCTCATGATATAAAAGTCACTATTATAAAGTGTACGGTTTTATAAAGGATATGGTTTTTATAGCATACTGGCAATGTTGTGCCATCATCACCGTTACCTAATTCCAGAACATTGAGAGCACCCCAAAACAAAACTCATAACTGTTAGCAGTCACTCCCCTACTTCTTCCTCCCCTATCCCCTAGCAACCACTAATCTAGCTTTTAATCTATATGGATTTGTCTATTCTGCATAATTCATATCAACTAAATCATACAATATGTAGATTTTTGTGTCTGGCTTCTTTTATTAGTGTAATGTTTACAAGGTTCATTCATGTATCAGTATTTCTTCTTTCCCTTTTCAGGGCTGAATACTATTCCATGGAATGGCTATATTATACGATATTTTGTTAATCCATTCATCTAGCAATGAACATTTGGGTGGCTTCCATTGTTTCACGATTATGAATAATGATGCTATGAACATTTGTGTACAAGTTCTATGTCAACATATGTTTTCAATTATCTTGGATATATAACTAGTAGAGGAATTTTTAGGTCGTATGGTAACCCAGTGTTTAACTTTTTGAGGAACTGCCAAACTGTTTTTCACAGTAGCTGCACCATTTTACATTCCCAGGGGCAATGTATGAGCATTCCAATTGCTCCAGATCCTTGCTGATAATTATTATTGATAATTCCTCAAAGATCTAGAGGCAGAAATACCATTTGACCCAGCGATTCTATTATTGGATATATACCCAAAGAAATATAGATAATTCTATTATAAAGATACATGAATACATACATTTATTGCAGCGTTATTCACAATAGCAAAGACGTGGAATCAACCCAAATGCCCACCAATGATAGGCTGGATAAAGAAGATGTGGGACATGGACACCATGGAATACTATGCAGCCATAAGAAGGAATGAGATCATGTTCTTTGCAGGGACATGGACGGAGCTAGAAGCTGTTATCCTCAGCAAACTAATTCAGGAGCAGAAAACCAAACCTCATGTGTTCTCACTTCTAAGTGGGAGCTGAATGATGAGAACACATGGATACATGGGGCTGAAAAACACACACTGGGGTCTATTGGGGGCTGGGGTGGAGGTACCGGTTGGGAGAGGGAGAGCATTAGGAAGAACAGCTAAAGAATGCTGTGCTTAATAGCTATGTGTTGGGTTGATCTGTGCATCAAACCACCAAGGAACTTATTTACCTGTGTAACAAACCTGCACATCTGCATACGTACCCTGGAACTTAAAGTAAAATTTGAAGGAAAAAAAATATTATTGTTAGAGTAATCCTGGTGGGTGTGAAATAGTAGTATGGTTTTAATACCTATTTCCCTAATGGCTAATGATGTTGAGCATCTTTTCCTCTGCATGTTGGTGATGTTTGTTGATCTATTCAAAGAGCCAATTTTTGGTTTTATTGATTTTCTCTATTGTTTCTATTCTCTATTGTGTTTACCTTTAATCTTTCATTTCTTCCTCTTGCTTTGGGTTTAGTTTGCTCTTCTTTCTTTTTCTATTTCCTTAAGGCAGAAGATTAGGTTATTGATTTGAGATTTTTCTAATTTTAATGTAGGTTTTTTTAGCTACAAATTTCCCTCTGAGCACTGTTTTCACTGCATCCCATATGTTTTGGTAGGTTGTGTTTTTGTTTTCATTTATCCCAAAGTGTTCTTTAACTTTTCTTGTGGTTTCTTCTCTGCTCCATTAGTTATTTAGAACAATGGTGTTTAATTTCTGCATTTGTGAATTCTCTAATTTTTCTAATTATATTCCATTATGATTGGAAAGCATACGTTGTATTTCAATGATTCAAATCTATTGAGACTAGTTTCGTGGCCTAACATACGTTCTACTCTGGAAAATGATTCTCGTGCACTAGAGAAAAATGTGTATTCTGCTGTTGTTGGATAAAGTGTTCTATAGACGTTCAATTGATTTTTGACCCAATAGAGAGAGAAAAGTCTTTTCAACAAATGGTGGTGGAACAACTATATATATCCATATGGGAAAAAAATGAACTTTTACCTCTCCCTTGTCCTAAGCATAAAAATTAATTCAAGGTAGATCATAAGCTTAATACAAAAACTAAGGCCTCCAGATATGTAGTAGATAATATAATATATTTACAAATTGGGGGTAGAAAAATTTTTCTAAGGTAAGGCAGTATGCAATAAACACAAAAGAAAATAACGATATATTAGAATTCATTGCAATCAAGAACTTTTGCTCATCCGTAGACACTGGTAAGAAAATGAATAGAAAAGACATAGGCTAGGAGGAAATATTTATAAAATATGTATCTAACAGAAAATGCATAATCAAGATATATAAGCAATTCTTTCAGCCCAAAAATAAAAGGACAAATCACTCAATATAAATCAAGTAAAATATTTGACAAATATTCTTCATAAGATGTATATATGTACAAATAGCTAATGAGCACATGCAAAGGTGCTCAACATCAACAGGTAAATGCAAATTGGAGCCATAATGACATACTGATAGAACACTACATACCCACTAAAGTGGCTAAAAAATTTTTAAAAATAGACAATACCAAATGTTAGCAAGCATGTGAAGCCATTGAAACTCTCATATTGCTGATGACTTTTAAAGTGTGTCAATCATTTGGGGAAAATGTCTAGCAGTTTCTTATAAAAGCAAATACATGCTGATCTTATGACTCAGAAATATCAATCATAGGTATTTAACCAGGAAAAATATATATCCACAGAAATACTTACACAAGAATATTTGTTTTAGTTTTTTTTTAAAAAATATATTTTATTGCACTTTAGGTTCTGGGGTACATGTGCAGAACATGCAGGATTGTTGCATAGGTACATACATGGCAATGTGGTTTGCTGCCTCCATCCCTGTCACCTATATCTGGCATTTCTCCCCATGTTATCCCTCCCTAACTCCCTATCCCCTGCTGTCCGTCCCCTAGTCCCCAAACAGACCCCAATGTGTAATGCTCCCCTCCCTGTGTCCTTGTGTTCTCATTGTTCAACACCCACCTATGAGTGAGAACATGCGGTGTCTGATTTTCTGTTCTACACAAGAATATTTGTAACAACATTATTTATAATAGCCCAAACTGGAAATGGCTCAGGTATCCACCAAGAGGAGAGTAATTAATTAAATAAACTATGGTATATTTATACAAAGTAATACAGCACAGAAATACAAAAGAATGGACTACTGACACACCCAATGGGTTGAGCAAATATTTAAAATGTTCTGCTATGTGAAAAGGCCTTACAAAAAATAATGCATACTGCATACTGTATGATTTCACTTATATGAAGTTCTACAACAGGCAAAATTAATCTACGGTTAAAAAAAATCAGAACCTGATTGTCTCTAGGAGACAGATGTGGGGATTGTCTGGGATAAGGTATGAGAGAACTTCAGGCGATGATGATGCTTCTCTCTATATTAGTAGGAGTTTGGGTAACATAAGTGTTTGCTTAGGTCTGTCAAAACTCATAGAACAGTACATTTGAGATTTACACATTTATTGTGTATACATTCTATTTTTCACAAGGAAATATAAAAAATTTTGGCTGGGCGCGATGGCTCAAGCCTGTAATCCCAGCACTTTGGGAGGCCGAGGCGGGTGGATCACGAGGTCAAGAGATCGAGACCATCCTGGTCAACATGGTGAAACCCCGTCTCTACTAAAAATACAAAAAATTAGCTGGGCATGGTGGCGCGTGCCTGTAATCCCAGCTACTCAGGAGGCTGAGGCAGGAGAATTGCCTGAACCCAGGAGGCGGAGGTTGCGGTGAGCCGAGATCGCGCCATTGCACTCCAGCCTGGGTAACAAGAGTGAAACTCCGTCTCAAAAAAAAAAAAAAAATTTTTTTTGAACTCTAGTTAATGACATGCATGCTTCAGTTTACATGAAAATGTATCAAAATAAAAGGAATTGATGGATGGATGAATAGAAATATGGAAAAACTGATAAATATATAAGGCAAATATAGTAAATATTAACTGTAGAATCTACGTAGCTATGAGTATTCATAGTACAGTTCTTTCAACTTTTCCATGTGTTTGAAAATTTCATAATAACACGTTAAAAAACAAGGGTCTGATAAAAAGAAATAAAATCATGGCTCTCATAATTTTTGTGAAGACCATTCCCATGATTTTAGGAGTTTAATCATCTGTTGTTTCTTAGGGTAAGTGTTTTAAATAATATAAACCTATTATTTCAATTTTTAAAAATGTTTTTTAGTGTCAAGGATAAAGTATTAGGATGCCTCACAAAGATCAAAGTTTGGTGCAAATGACATAACTACCAAGAATATTATGTTTTCTGTCACATGATTTTACACATTCATCAGAAAATGAGAACCATAAGGACATGCAGAAATACTTTCCAAAATCAAATGCAATCATATAATAAGAGCAAAACTGAGAATCCATTTGCTGCTATCTCTCAAGTTGAAATATTCAACCTTCTGACTTTTGAATGTGATATGCTCATTGATTTAGCATCTGACTGAATGATGAAAGTAGTCTTCAGTGGAAAATCCCTTTATAATTTTGATGTCCATATTCAATCCAGAACCATTTGTCAGAGCCACCAAAAACGTGCTGCCATTCCTGACAAGCTGTGACTGTAAATTCATATTTTCTAATATGGAGACTATAAAGAGTAAAGAGAGAAATTGACTGGATACAGAACATGGCCTATGGCTCAAGTTATCTGCCAGATGGTAATACAGTCTTAGCTCAGGTTCCCTAGAAGGCAGAGCCTAAGGCAAAGATTACCTGTTAACACTGTATTGGTAGGTGCAATCTCAGGGAATGAAGAGTTAGGGAAAAAGGAGAATTGATTAAGGGAAGGAGAGAGATCAAATGCAAGAGAGTGCATTATTGAGGTGGTCAAATTCCACACCAAATGCAGCTCAGTCACTCATTCTTTCAGAGATGTCATCACTGAAACCATAAGTTATGTGTTCCAGAATAACCCTTGGGAAGGGATGAGTGGGTGAGAGGGATAGAAGAGGGAGAAAGGTTGACACATTTATCTTCTGGTTTCCTTTGCCTCTCCTCTTCCAGTGTTTGAAGTCCACCTGAAGTCCTGCTCTCTGTTCATCACCCAGCCCTTCCCAGCACCCAGGGAGACTCCAGAACACCTAGGCATCCACTTCAGCCAGTGCACAAGTGTGGAGTCCTCTCCTTGTCGGCTGACACCACAGACAGGTGCTGCTTAATGTAGACTTGGTGGCAGTAGCTAACTTTTAGAATCTTGGGGACAGAGTAAGCTGTGGCTAGAGCAGTTTTGGCCAGGAGATAAGTCATATATGGCCATGATGAGAGGGACTGGGCGGAGCTGGGGAAAGTTTACAGTAGGCCTCGTATGGATAAGTTGATAGATTGCAAATGATAAAAAGTTTACATAAAATTGACACATGAAATCATCATCAATGTTTTAGTTAAAATTTTAGTTTATTATAAATTTTAAAAATAAATCTCTACAAATTTAACCTGCAATTGTCTTTATGTATGAAGAATAGCATTTAAAGGGTACTTGGTGGCCACAGATTGGAGAAATTTAGGTATATATTGAAGTTCTTACAGGTTCAGGTGAAAAAAACTCAGTAAGTTATATAATTTATTATATTGTGAGCAGGACAAGGCATTGTTCCATTATTTAGTCATGTGTATTTTAGAACTGTTTCAAGAAGAACAAAGCCAATAATAGTGACCAAAATATTAAAATGAAGCAGGTAATCTTGTCAATATACCGAAAGAGGAAACTTCGTATCCATCAGTTTCACTCTAATATGTCCAGGAGTTAATTTTTACTTATCCCGAGCGCAATTCAGCAGTTGTTGCTTTTTTGTTTGTCTCTATTTGGTAATTAAAGTCTTTCTTTAATTGTGTTAAAATCTCAGTTAACATCTTTTCAACGCTGCCTCTCTGTCCTTCCAATTCTTATTATTTCTTGAGCTTTATACCTATATTTCCCAACCTGTTACCTGACTTCTAAATTCCTCCTTCGTATTTTCCTTCTCTTTATCTTTCATTCTACAATTTGGGTATATTTTTTAGTATTATCTTTGTAGCCATTAATTCGCTTTTCAACTGTGTCAGTCTGGTGTTTATTCTGTCTTTTGTGTTCTTTCATTCTTGAAAAGAATGTATTTGTCATTTTCAGGATTTCTAGCTGGTTGCTTTACTAGTCATCTAGAACTTCTTAACTATTTTTATTTATTGTTTCCTTTATCTATTTAAAATGATCAATATATTTATTTTGAAATGTTTTTTAGATCCTCTATCATATCTATTTCCTCGTAGTTAAACTCCTTTGGAAAGGAAGTTATCTTTCATATCTGTTTTCCTCATGAACTTGGACATTTTACATGCAAGCTCATTCTGTGTGGGGGCTTTGTTATGTTTTTCTCTTTGCACTCAACCTTCTCTATCTAGATGTCATTTGGTGGACTTCATCAGGACCCCTGTGTTAGGCTCCCTAGTTCAGAAATGGGTCTGGTATTTGGAGTCCCTGAGCTCTTGTACCATGGTACTGTATCTTTAATCACCCAACCACTCAGCTTGATGCCATCCACAGACTGAGGCAGCAATTAAATTTTTTTCAGCCTCTGTTCACTGAAAAAGCCTTATCCCAGAATGTTTTCCATACTGTGAATCATGAGTAGGTATGGCTGATCCTTTTTTCTTGGGAATGAACCCTAGGCTGCCTTGGCTTCCATTCTGGAAGTCCAGTAGGACCAAAGTTTTAAGTCCTTGGATATTTCTGCTCTACAGAAATATTTGCCATACTTTCAGTGATACATGTTTTAAAATTATGTGAATAGAAATATATTATTAATCATTTTTTTTGCATTTAAAATATGAGTGTGTATATTTGCATGGAGTGCTGTTACCAAACATCTCAATATATTGAGTGAAGTTCAAAAATATAACAAAGTGACATTATTCTGATCAGAAATATGCTAGATTATTAGACATGTAATTTTTGTTAACTTTTTAATTTTATTTTAGGATGGAGTCTCACTCACTCTGTCACCTAGGCTGGAGTGCAGTGGCATGATGTTGGCTTACTGCAATCTTTGCCTCCTGGGTTCAAACCATCCTCCTGCCTCAGCCTTCTGAGTAGTTGGGGTTACAGGTGCCCACCACCACACCTGGCTAATTTTTGTTTTTTTAATAGATGTTGGGTTTCACCATTTTGGCCAGGCTGGTCTTGAACTCTTGAGCTCAAGTGATCCACCTGCCTTGGCCTCCCAAAGTGCTGGGATTATGGCTGTTAGCTTTTAAAATATGCATATTTTTAAAATAAGAGGTTAACTTTTAGGATTAAACCCAAAGGCAGTTAGTTATTAAGGCATGTGAAAAAAAATTGGCCTTTGGGAAATTTATCATAACATTACTTATAAACAAACAAACAAAAAATAAATAAATAAATGATCAAAAAAAGAGGATTAATTAAATAGATGGTGCTACATGTACAAGAGGAATCTTCATAGTCATTAAATATAATTACATAGATGTATATTTTGACAGGAAAATACTTTTACCATGTATTAAGTGGAAAAACAGTTTATAAAACATTTATTCAGCATAATGTCATGTGTATTTACTGAAAGGGGATAGAGTAAAATATTGACAGTAGTAACCACAAGATGGTGGATATGTGGGTGATTTAAAATTTTCCTTTTCTTAATTTGCCTGTATCATTTCTTAGTTATTTTTTGTTTAGCTAACTTTCAAGTTTTCCTTGTTAGATATTTTATTGTCTAAATTTCTATTCTTTATCTCATAAATGGAAATAAGTTCCCCGTAAAATTGTAATGGGGATTGAATGAGATAATTTATACCCAGTAAGCCTTCTAGCACATCATCCAACCAACAGATAAATGCTTTGCAAATGGACTGATGATAAGTATTTCGTATGTTTAACTATAGAATAGAGTACGTAAGGGGTTGAAAAAAATTAAATATTCTGATGGAGTCTAAAGAATGCAACTAAAAAGTGACAGAAGAGAAGAAAAAGGGAGAGTGTAGAATAAGATCACTGGCTGTTATATAGGTAATACATGGGAGTGAAATGGTACATTTAAACTGAGGGAGAGATTAAGCAAGTAAAGAGGAGATTAAGGATGGTATAAAAATATTAATATAAATGTAACCACTAGAACAGAAATACAGACCTTCTAAAATACTAAAATAAAATTTTTGAAAAGCAAAGAGGACATGTCAAATTCAGAAATAAAATCAGTACATAAACATAATACACCCAATAATTGCAAATAACATGATATGACAGAACCGAGACTAAGGATTATATTTATGTTAATCAATATGAATCCCAGCATTAAACAGGCCAACGCAAGTGGATCACTTGAGCTCAGGAATTCAAGACCTGCATGGGCAACAAGGTGAAACCTCATTTCAACAAAAAATTTAGCTAGGCATGGTGCCATGCACCTATAGTGTCAGCTATTAAGAGGCTGAGGCTGGAGGATCACTTGAGCCTGGAGGTTGAGGCTGCAGTAAGCCATGATTCTACCTCTGCACTCCAGCCTGGGCAACAGAGTGAGACCCTGTCTATTTATAAAATAGCTTTCAAATCTGCATATAAGGTAAAATTCAACTCCATACTGTGTAAAAGACACACTCAAAATTAAGAGATGTAACAAGGTGAACATAAAGGGATGGACAGAGACTAACAGACAAATGGAAACAGTAAGAAATCAGGTGATACAATCTCAATATCAAAGTAGGCTTCAAGGCAAAAGCAGTAAATGAGGTAAAGGCTCTATATTAAAGCCACATTACACAATGAAGATATAATGGGTTTGAATATCTATTTTGTTATAAAACAAAAAGTACAGGAATGTGAGGAGAAATAGAAACACACCAAGAATTGAAAACTTTATAACAGTACCTAGGTCAAGTGGATAAAATATAGGTGTGACACAAAATATCTAATCTACTAATAGCATAGATAAACGAGGTCAAGTGGATAAAATATAGGTAGGACACAAAATATCTAATCTACCAATAGCATAGATCTTTTGGAGATATATGTAATATTGTACCCTGATAATAGAGAATATGCTTTCTTCTCAAGTATGGATTGGAATGTCAATACAAGTGATTGTATACTAGGGCACAAAATAGATTCCATAAAATAGAAATATTGCAAACCACACTTACTAATCATAATGCAATTAAGAAATTTAAAGGAGATCATAATGATAAAAGCAGAGCAGAACATCAGAACAGAAAATCAGTAGATCAAATTAAGGAATTAAAACCCTGGTTCTTTGAAAAAAATCAGCAAAACAGCAAAACTGCTAGACAATCAGATCAAGGAAACAGGGAGAAAATGAAAATATGTAAAGAAATGACAAGCTGACTTTACTGATATAGAGGACTTTTTAAAAAAAAAATCATGAGACTGCCTTGCACACCTTTATGCAAGTAAATGTGACAAACTAGAGGAAACATATACTAGGCCAGTATAATTCAGCAAACTGACCTCAGTGACCACATAAAGCTTAAAAAGACCAATTTCCACAGAAGCAAGAAAGAAAAAGTTATCAAAGAACTGTTTCCTAAAGAAGCACAAGTCCAGATATTTTTTTGCAGGTAATTCTTCCAATCTTTTAGAAACCGGATAGACTCAAAGTCCCCTAGATTATTTCAGACTGTAGAAAACGAAGAACAGTTTCAAATGGTTTTTGTGAAGCAAGTACAATATTGATAGCTAAGTGTGATAAAGATAACACAAATAAATTACAGACAGTATCACCTGTAAATATTGATTAAAAACTTTTGAGGCCGGGCGCGGTGGCTCAAGCCTGTAATCCCAGCACTTTGGGAGGCCGAGGCGGGTGGATCACGAGGTCAAGAGATCGAGACCATCCTGGTCAACATGGTGAAACCCCGTCTCTACTAA
>NW_016107665.1:106779-162452 GCF_001604975.1 Cebus imitator
AAGAGCGAAACTCCGTCTCAAAAAAAAAAAAAATAATAAAAAAAAAATAAAAACTTTTGAACAAAATATCTGCAAAAGACTCCTACATTACATTAAGAAAATAATATAACTTATTGTAGTTTATACCAGGAATGCAAGGTTGGTTCAATACTAGATAATCTATTAATATAATTCACCATATTAAATATCTCTAAAAAGAAAAACAGTATAATTATCTCCATAGATTTTTTTAAAAAATTTTAGAGACAGGGTCTCACCGTGTTGCCCAAGCTAGAGTGCAGTGGCTATTCACAGGCATGATCATTGTTCATTATAATCTTAAACTCTTGGCCTTAAGTGATACTCCTGCCTCGGCCTTCTGAGTAGTTGAGATTGCGGGCATGTACTACTGAGCCTGGCCTTCCATAGATTTTGAAAAGCATTTGATATAATTAAACACATATGTCCAATAAAAAACATCTTGAGAGAATAATAATGAGTAGATAGTTCTTCAACATGTGTGTAGGTGTGTGTGTATTTACTTAGAGTGACTGTTCACACATTTCACTACTAAAATATCAATGGGGTTGATTATGAGGTGTTGCTTCAGACACTCCTGAGAGTTTCACATGATAAACAGCGTACTTATCATATGACCTTTCTAAGATCAAAATTCCAAGATATAATTGGCCCAAGCATTCTGGATAATGGACTGTGGATTTCTTTTGCTGCTGCTTTCAACATTACTAACAGTTCTACTATGTAAGCCCCCAAATAGCACCAGGCAACAAATACATTGCAACATATTTAATAATAAAGAATTGGAGGCAACTAAAATTTGTAACATAAAATAGATATAATAAAGGAAATATGTGTTATCATTTGTGATAACTCTGTAACAACATGAAAAAAATTACTTCTACCATACTGTTAAACAGAAGAAAAAAAAAAACAGAAAATAAAAGATTTAATTAGGTTAGAATTTAAAACACACTACTATTTCTAGTAATATGAATGATATGGACTGAGGTGGCATATAGAAAAGTAAAAATGAGTGACTTGTGGAAATGGTAAGATCTTATGTAATTATTTTTCCTAATTCAATTTTCTGCATGTTATAAAACTATTTAGGAATTAGTTAGAATGATACTGAATTCAAGTTTGTCTAATTATCACCAAGGGCATTGTCCTTGATTTGTTCTTTATGCATGATATGAATGTATCCAATTATCATATCACATGTACCCCCCAAATATGTATATCTATTATGTATCAATAAAAATAATATTTTTTTAGTTACATATAATTTAGTAATCTGAGAACCTTGTCCATTTGATACATAGCAGACTGATTTGATGTAAAATTGTAAAAGAAGAGATTATCTTGTCAAAACTTCCCTGTCTTCCTGGTCAGTCTTACACTTGTCCTCTCAGCAAAATGGATTCAAGCACCAGGATTAGGCCCACCCCCACCTTTGTTAGATCTGAGGCAAGAATGTCAACTGAGGTCCATATGTAACACATCTAAATGTTTAAAAAGATTATTTCACAACAGTTAAACGTGTTTTGACAGATAATGAGAGAACTTAGAAGCATATGGAAATTAATGGTTTATATATGACTGATAATAAGAAAATTACTGAAGACAACTAAATTTAATTATTGCACATGTCTTGGAGATCTATTGATGGGATTTCAGTGCTTGGAAGAGTAACAAAATATTGACACAAATATACGTTTTACAAATTTTTATATATCAATTCCATAAAATTTATTTTTCTGGCCAAATCATTAATTATGGGTTATAATCAAGATTATGATTTAAATTGTGTTCTATGATAGCGATGATCTAAATGATTTAAAAATAAATGTATGTTCAATCATACAAAATGTGAAAACATTTTATCAAAACAAAAATGAAATTGATGTAAAAATGGCAAAAACTAGCATCCAAACAAATCCTTCCCTAAAGCAGACCTCAGAGTCGCAGTGCCTGTGATGGTAGGCATCCTGACCTGCAGTGACTGGATAACATGAGCTTGCTCCTCCCAGTCTGTCAGAGGCACTGGGAGCCCAGTAATGTGGGCTGTAGACTTCCCTACTTAGTTTACATCAGCTGTCTTTGAAGTGTTTCTTACCAGCCCAAGAAAAGCATGAAATCAGTTTAGCAGAGAGAAATAAACAGATGGACAGAGTCATTATTTTGAGGGGAACTCTGTGCTGTTTGAATTAAAGTAATGAGCACTTTAAGATGCAGTGAAGCTGTTTTTACATTTCATTTGAGTAATTCAAGATGTAAACAGAGCCTCATGGCGGATGAGCAATACCACACTTTTTCAGCTTCTGAATATTCTAATAAAGGATTGGGAAAGGAAACATCCTTCCTCTCAGAGGGGGTAATAATAATAATGATGGTGATGCTGTCACCAACAGCATCTTCTTTTTGAGCACTGTCACGTGCAAGCCTTATGCAAGGCACTTTTATGTACATCATCTTTAACTCTCACCATAATTTTGCAAATCCCTACTTAAAGAGGAGGAAACTGAGTCTGAGAAGTAAAAAAAAACTTATTAAGGGCAAAGAGCTTGTAAGTGATGGAACTGGAATCTGAACCCACTACCCTATGATTCTAAAACACTTTCTCACTCTTTCTGACATTCCACAGACTGAGGAAGGTTCCTGTCTTCCATTCATCCATTGGTTGCTTTGCTTGTATTTGAATTTAATTGCTGTCGTACTGATGCTCTGTAGTTAAAGGAAAAAGCAAAGCAGTGGTCTGTATTCTGGCCCAGACTTCAACAGCTATTAGTATGGGATATTCAGCAGGTGACTAAATGTCTCTGAGATTCACTTTCCCCGTACATAAAAGGAGGATAATGATATGTTACCTATCAAAGGTAGTGAATAGAAAGGTATTTTTTGTCGGGGATAGAGTGGTTGCTAGGACAAAAGTATGCCAACTATGTAACAAGCTATTCACATAGTAGTAATTACAGAATAGCATAGTTGAGAATAGTACAATATGGTATATCATAGAATAGAATATAGTAGTAGAGGTTTTTATTGACTAGACTAATATAGGGTCATATAAATAATAGCAAGGTAACCTCCATGCAGTGCTCTTTGCCTGTAACATTAAATTGCTGGGAAGTCAGTTGTTTTAAAATGTGTATTTTTAAAAATAGATTCATATATCAGATAACAATACTTGTCATTTGATCTCTAAGAATTTGTATATATAATATGCGTTAGACTCTATAGTAAGAACAGGATCAGAAAGCAAGAGGAGAGGAGATAAGAGAAAGTATCATATTCTCTAAAAACCAATTCTAAAGATCTCCTTGCTTTAAGTAACTGTATCCTTGTCCTACTATCACAGCATTTTGGGTACCAGCTATCACCCCTGCTACATAAGCCTAAGAGGTCAATCTTCAGAACCTTGACTGGTGCCATGATACAACTCTGTGAGGTTATATCACTGGGCTGCTGACTGCCTTATTCACCTCTGTGTCCCTGGTACCTAGCATAGCACTAAGGGCAAAGCAGTCACTCAATAAATGTTTGCTAAATGAATTGAATGCATAATGAAATGCTCTGCATCCATCAAACAAATTATCAAAGTGCATTTGTGACATGGGAATAAATTTGTTCTTTATAATTGAAAAATTATTACACAAAAAATGTAATATCTTTTTTTGGTAACAGAGTTACGCTTAAGCACAGAGAAACATGAATTTTCATATATTATCTATAGAAAAATACCTAGGAAGAGAGACAAAATATTGACAGTGATTATCTTTGGATGGTGAGCTTTTAGATATTATTACATTTTATTTCATCATCCTCATTTTCTTATTTTAGACAATAACCATGTCTGACTTCTAATAAAATGTATGGTATTAGAAGGAAAAACCTCTTCTTTCCATTATCAATGTCACACATGTCAATAGCCTTGGGTGCCTGGCAATGGGAGAGTCTGCACTGTTATAAACTGGTGAAGTGTTGTTGCTGCTATTTCCAGGATTCAGTAATGAGGGGAAAGAGGGTGACTCTGTTCAACAGCAATAAAATTTTACTCAACCTTTGAGTTGGTTAGTTGGATTTTCAAATCTGCATAGGAGTGTGTATAGGGGATTCATAGTTTTAGGCTCTTGCTCAGGGCAAAGCTCCAATAAAGAATAACTGGATTTGAAGACTCAAATTTGCTTGGCTCCTCAGTTACCATTGACTTAATGGGAGAATCCAGTTAGCAGACTGATGTGGAGAACAGAATGCAGATCAGGTTTAAGGATAACTGGTTATGTGAACTTGAGCATGCTTTTTAACTTCTCTGAACCAGTTTCTTTACTGGCATAATAAGGAGATTGGAGCATGTGATCAAAGATTTTCTGGGAATATATGTTTTGGGATTCTCTTTCCACCATGATATTTCCTTGGGGCCTGACTTCTTCAAACAAAAAGTCAAAAGTGATTGTTTTTGAGGACATGTGACTGTTTTCACCCAAAGTCATTGGCTCTCTAGGATCAAAAAGTTGTTCCTACCTTGGGAACAGGCTTCTATACCTCCAGCCTGGGCTCAGCCAGAGGCCAGCATCTTCACATAAAAATTCCTGAAAAGATTCTCAATGTAAACGGTCATAAAGGAAAAGAAAGATACAAAGCAAATGGTGACAGAGATCCACTTTGGGAGGGGGGATGATAAAGATATCCACAGAAAGAGGCTGTGGAAGGTTGATTTCTTAAGACTCAAAGACCTATTCTGTTAATAGCTGCTAATGTAGATCTCAGGGACAGTGGGGACAATGGGCATTATGCAGCTTCTCCAAATACTTGGTCTGTATGTGTGAGTACTAAATAAGGTAACATATATTAAGTGCTTAGTATAGGGACTAACAACTAGAAGGCACCAGTACATGGTGGCTCTGATTATTGTAACTTGTAAATGTGGTCTGCACTCTTTTTTCCTTCATCACATTTACGATTTTATTTCTGCTTCCTGCGCTGCTGTACAGACTTTCAACCTTTTCCCCTATTCTTTTCCTATATCAAATACTCGACCTTCATCTTTGTATGTAGTTTTTGCTCCAGAGACAGCATTATACTTGGAGGCCAGTGGGCTCTAACTGGTTAACCTGGAGCAGAAAGTATACAGTGTCAATATTTAGAGTGGCACTATTTGACCGACGGTGGTTTTTTCCCTTCTCAGAGTAATTACTCTTTGTTTGGATTCTCGGTTTTCATAAAAGAAACTTGGCTTGCTAGCTATTACATATACCAAATGAAGCCTAAGCTTGTGTAAATGTTGAATAATGAATTAAAATAAAATTGCTGCTAGTGACAGGCCTTCCATGACTTAGTGCAGTTTTGGAGGCAAAAAGCCCCCTATGTCAGCTTCCATGCAGGAGAACATTAGAGTTGCCACATAGCAACAACCTCATCAGAGTTTCATTTGGCTGAATGATAGAGACAGCTTTAGAGATAAGCAGGGGCTTTTGAGTCCTTCCTTCCTGAAAATACAGGTGGTCCAAAGGTTGACTTGGGTTCCAGTAACTTTCGTGAAGATAGGGTCCTTGGAGTTGTACTCAGATCTGTGAAGCTCAACTGCTGAGTACTGAAAGCACATTTGGAAATAATTATATCTTTCAGAAGAAGAGTCATTGGAGAAATGGGGCAATTTATTTCAGGATACAATCAAAGACTCTTTAGAATTTAGCAAAGAAGCTTTCAAACATACATGTGGGGAGGGACTGGCGAAAGCCACTTTGGCCGACATCAGTCAGAAGGCATTTAAAGGCCCTATGTCCTTAAATTTGGTTCTATTCTGTAAGACCCATCCAATCTCCATTGCAGATCACTAAGGAAGAAAAAGTAAGTGTCACATGACGTTAGTCCAAGTGAATGTGATTTTAGTCCTTAGGCAAGTAAAGAGAAAGGTTGGAGATGAACCTATAGAAGAAAAGTGATATGGAGAAATGGGGCAATTTATTTCAGGCGTAGTAGAGTATATACTTATTCTAGTTGAAATTAAGAAAGAGTTTGATGCTAATATGTAGACAAGTATTCCTTGACTGGATTAATTAGTTGTTTTTTTTAAAGAACAAAGACCTTTGCTAAAAGGATTAATATGTTTCTTTTTGACCCCAGACCTACGCCTGTTTCCAAAGCCTCAAGGTCCTTCAACCTCTGCCAAAGCCATTTTTTACCATCAACCAAAGCAGCTGAATCAGGAGCTGAACTAATTCAGCTCGGTTCAACTTGGCAAATATTAATTGTGCATATGTTACTCTACTAGAAATGGGGGAGACACAGATGTAGTACTTACTCCCAAGTAGTTCACAGTCCAATAGGAAAAAGACCTGCCATCAACAATAAGCTTATCTCTGTGAAGTTCCTGAAAAGTTAGAAGTAGCCCCAAGTTACCACAGCGGCATAAACAAGGGCCTGTGAGGAAGTGCCTGCCCTGGAATTTCTGGTTAAAAGAGGTTAAGGTACAGCAATCTAATTGCATGTGCTAGAAATGGAGCAGGATGGGTGGGTGGCAGGTGGGGTTGACAGACCTAGCAAATAAAACTACAGAACACCAAGGTAAATTTGCTGTTCATAAAAACAACAGATAGATTTTTAGCGTTAAGTGTGTCCAATGCAATAGTCTAAATTATTTTTTTTCTGAAATTCAAATTTACTGGGAATTCTGTATTTTATATGATGGGCCTAGGAGTTGGATTGCAGTTTCACTAGCTTAGCATTTTACAAAAGACTGAGACAATGTCAAGGTTAGGAAAAGCTTTGTAGAGGGAAGAACTCAGGGGCTGGCTTTTGCAGACTGAAATGAGAATCTAAGCCCTTGGAATCAACATGTGATCTACAGACAAGCAACGCCAGCATCACCTGAGAGCTTGCTGGAAATGCAGACTCCCAGGCATCACCCCAGACCTACAAACCTAGAATCTGCATTTTTACAAGATGTCCAGATGATTCATACGCACATTAGTGTTTGAGAAG
The DNA here is from genome assembly GCF_001604975.1 of Cebus imitator. Lineage (NCBI taxonomy): Eukaryota > Metazoa > Chordata > Mammalia > Primates > Cebidae > Cebus > Cebus imitator. Next base: position 113,761 of record NW_016107665.1, read on the forward strand.
CCCTGGTCTAGGTGGAAAAGAAAGAGGAGTAAATAAAAGAAATGACATGTGCACATGTATGCATACTCAAAACAGTGCAGTAGTCTCATGAAAAATCAATCACTTATTTTTATCTTATTTTTAATTTTTTTGAGACAGAGTCTCACACTGTCACCCAGGATGGAGTGCGGTGGTGCCATCTCAGCTCACTGTAACCTCTGCCTCACGGGTTCAAGTGATTCTCCTATGTCAGCTTCCTAAGTAGCTGGGACTGCAGGTGGCCCCCATCATGCCCAGCTAATTTTTGTATTTTAGTAGAGATGGGGTTTCACCATGTTGGCCAGGATGGTCTCGATCAGTTGACCTTGTGATCTGCCCGCCTCTGCATCCGAAAGTGCTGGGATTATAGGCGTGAGCCACCACGACTGGCCCTCAGTGACTTATTTTATCCTTTATCATACACAGCACAGACAGCACTATCTCATACTTCATTATTATTATTTCTTGCATAAATATTCTTCTATCCATTATAGGAAGCAAAAAGGCCAACATTATTCTTATTTAGCAGGAGTTATATCCCGGCGAATGGTCAGAAATTTAAAGACATAAAACTTAGTTACAACCTACTAGGCTATTTTCATTCATGTTCAATTAAGGGTTTAGTGCACAGTGGGCTATGCTTCTTATGTACGGAATCCTGACATGCATTAGTGATTCCTCCACATTTTATGGTTTCTCTTCATGTGCATAATTCAACCATGCATTCATGGTTCCTCTGCATTCTGCAAATGGAGAAACGAATGCCTTGAGGGTTGAGTGACTTCTAAGATTCAAAGGCAGAATTCTAGCCCAAAAATGTCTTCCTCAAACTCTACATTTTTTGCCCATTGCCTTTAAGAGGTAACTGTGAACAAAGTGAGAAAGGTTTAACGTTTTAAAAAACTTTTAGAAAATTCAGGTTAAACAAATGTCGCTACAGATTTCTAGGCATTTTAGGCAGCACTTTTTTGTTGTTTTGTTTTGGTTTTATGGGTGGGAGGCAGCATTAACTTGCTAATTGCCTCAACTGTACATTCTTGCATGTATATACAATGGTGGGTCTTATTATTGGCCTAACAACTTCTCTTCTCTTATCTAAATTTTGGCCCAACCTCAAGGCTCACCTAAGACTGTTTCTCTTTGTTCTTCCTTAAAAGGCTTTCTCACACTACCTTAACTCACTGGGATCCCCATTCCAGGCCCTTCTTCCAATTCTTTCTTATTGATCCTGCCTGTGGCTTTCAACTTTCCCTTGAGCAGTGGACTCTTAAAAAACAAAACAAACAAAGAAAAAACTGACATCTTATATAAGCCCAATTTGAAGAGAACTAGAACTCTAGAACGCCCTATCTACCCCAGACTCACCTCCTCTCTCCTCTCCCAAAGCTCCCTTAGACACATGGGGAACACTGGGAGGAGACTGATCTGTGCCACTTGTATTGCTGTCTTAAGTTGTTCTTGTATCTTTGTCTATCTTCCTAAGTAAATGAAAGCACTTTGAGGGTGGAGAATGTTGATTATCATGGCTACCACCTCATCCAAATCTCAAAATGGGGCTCCTGTACTACTGAGCTCAAGAGGGCAGAATTATTTGAAGGCCAACCCTGAAAAACCTAGAATTATGGTCATTTTCTACTTTGGTGTCTTTCCTCATGATTCCTAGCACAGTGCCTTCCACATAAAATATGCTTAATCAATTCTGTACATGCTGATTAATTGGCTGCTCTTGGAGTTAAGTGGATCATTTTAATCGTGTTCGCTGAAATATATTTATTTAAATTGTTTAAATTGACTGCACTCTTTATAATAGTGTGTTAGTGAGTCATGTTTTCAAAATTTATAAATAGTGGAAATAAGAACAACGTACATGCAGACAGCAAAAGAGCTACCATCTGATTTATAGGCTGTCGTTCTTCTTTGGAAATTAAAATATTTAGTCAGATAAAATGTATTACAAAGATTTAAATTCTTGGAAGAACTTTTTGTTTGGATATTCTCCTTCCTTCAGCATTCAGAAGTTTATTCCACTACCTTAAGAATTAAATCCATAAAGCAGGTAATCATTTAAATTAAAACACTGCCGAAAATTCTGATGGGCATATGGAATGGTTTCTTCACTGTAAATGGAGTCTCTGTCACATAGAAAATTATAGCTTCTTCAAAGTCCAAGAGAGATGACTAGAATGCTCATTCCACCATTCATCCATTCATTCACCAAATATTTATTGATCAACTTATACATGCCAGGCACTATGCTAAATACAAGTGGTTATACACTAAGACACTGTATGCACTACTCCAAAACCTCATGTTCTGCAAAATCACACACTTAAAAAATAACAGGACTTCGAAGAATAATAAGGTTGGAATAGATCACTCAAAACTTGAGCTGTTTTAGAACCAGAGCACTAACATAAGCAACAAAAAACAATAAGGGTTCTAAAACTTGTAACGTAGTTAAAAAGACATGTTAAATTTTTAAATGATAAATACTATAGTAAATATTTATCAGATAATGTAAATATTTATTAGATAAGTAGTTGTTAAAAAGAGATTGGTTGCTTGGTAGAAGTGGATGTGAGATGCAAGGGAGGGTGGGGGCCAGAGGTCGCTGAGACATGGAGGGGGTGCCATAGATGGGAGGACTGTGTTCCAGCACTTCCGGGACAGCGTGGAGACACAGCCAAGAGGAAGAGCAAGGTGTATCAGCATAGGTTTCTTTCAGATGAACCTTAAGAGCAGGATTTTGGTGCAAGTAGTTTACTGGGAGGTAATCTAGAGGAAGCCCAGTGAGAGAGTGGAAAAAGGAGCAGGGCAGGGAGGAAAGTCTCTTCACTTTATTATGTGGCATCAATGTACATGTTACTACTGGGGGCAACTGGGATTAAGCCCAAGTGGGATGTGTCTGGCTGCAGATCACCCCTGGGGCCTTAATTCCTTAGCAGTTCTTTTCCTATGTACAGGCCACACAATTTCTCTTGGATGTCAAAGAAACATTCTCAGAGAGATGCAGACAGTGACTTGTAGGTTCTGGAACCTTCTACAAGTGATCTTGGAGAAGTAGGTAGGCTTGGAGGATCCAGCAGGGAAACTTAGAAGGTCTGCTGGTGGGCAAATGAGGACTGTATACAGTGAGGTAAATGGGCATTGGGTTCAGTATTATATTTGTTCATGGCTTGCTGGCATCAGCTTTGTTTGTTTGCATCGGCTGCTGTTTGGTGGAACCAAACTCTGGAGTGTTAGCACATATTGCCTAGGAACCAGGGAAACTTCCAAGTTGTGCTTGTATCTTATCCCTATTTATGGCTGGGTATGGGAATATCACCTTTTTTTTCTCTTTTTCCTTTTCTTTTAGAGACAGCGTCCCATTCTGTCACCCATACTAGAGTGCAGTGGCACACTAATGGCTCACTACTGTCTTGAAATCTTGGGCTCAAGCAATCCTCCCATTTAGCTTCCAGAGTAGCTGGGACTACAGGCATGCACCACCATGCCCAGCCATTTTTTTTTTTAAATGTATTTGTAGAGACAACGTCTCACTCTGTTGCCCAGGCTGGTCTCAAAATCCTGGCCTCAAGCAATCCTTCTTACTTGGTGCTGGGATTATAGATTTGAGCCACTCCCAAAGTGCTGGGATTATATTTGAGCCACCATAACCAGCAGGAATACTACCCTTGAATAAACTACTCAACGGCCCTTGATTGCCGGAATCTTCCAGTCTAGTGGGAGAAACAGGAGCTTAGATTTCAGTGAAGTGCTATGGCCGAATATGTTACAAAATACACCACATCCCCAATCCAGCTCTGGGCATCAGAGAAGAGACACTGAAATCCTGAAGTTATGAGCAACAGGTAAGTTGGTAGGTAAGAGGAGAAGCCTAGGGAGATAAATGTGTAAGAATACAGAGTGAACTTCTGATGGTGAAGTCATTGCCCTACTCCCTGCAAATCAGCAAAGACCCCTGGATTCTGAGAGTTTAGGGTAAGAAAACGGGGAACATGAGGACTCAAATTTGGGTCCTCAGAGAAAAAAATTTAAGCCCTAAGGTAGGTGCTCAAATTGATCCTCGCCTCATGCAGAGCCTGGCTGGCTGCAAGCACTGGATAAATAATAAATGCCAGCCCCTTCTGTCTCTAGGATCAGCGTCCTGCCTTGACCTTGCTTATCAGATCAGGTAGGAAACCGAGGTCCTCCTTACCACATGTGGTCATTACATTTCCCATGGCGTTTTTCACAAGAGGCCCTGGCTGCTTCCCTGGCTATTCTCCAGGTAGGTAATTATCTTGCCTCCTGTTCTAACTCCCTTGTGGTTTCAGTTGTAGGAGAGAGCCTTCTTCATTCCCACGTGATTGGCTGCTGGTACTGAGGTTTCATTCCGGAAATCTGTTACCTTCTGCCCCGGAGCTTGGCTGGCATTCAGGGGTGGGAGAGGATGTTTGAGGACAACTTGGCTAGGTCTATACTTACTAAGAGAAGTGGAGAATTGGGACTAATTTCCTGATACATTGAGCACCAAATGTAATTATTTATCATATGACCTCATTTTCAAAAAATATGAAAACCTGGAATGTTCAGGGAAATGAAAAACTTTCTAATTCAAGATTACCGACATAAAACGTGTATTCTTCAGCCTCACCACCAGAGTACGCTGTTTTGGCAAAGTGGCCGGTCATCATGATGGTCAAATTTGCTGAAGATGACACACCTGACAGACTATCTGTACTCAGACTGTTCCAAAACATCTGTCTATCTGAATCTATCTGTCTGTCTATCTATCTATCTATCTATCTATCTATCTGTCTATCTATCTATCTATCTATGAATCAATCAATCATAATTGCATTGTAATCATTTTCCACCTTCTGCATGCATTATTAGTGAGTAGCTGTCAGCAAGCAGATCTTGGTGATGCTGTTCCAGGCAGTTTCGTCAGGCAACTAATAGTTTCTGAGTTGGTTTTGCCGTTGCATGGCCCTAACACAGGAGATGTACAATGACAGTCCCTCCCCTCTGCCCTCAGTTCACTTCCCAGCTGTGACACAGCTTAAGAGGACCAGTTCTTAAAACAGGCCTAGCTTTAAGTTCTAACACCACTACTGCTGCATTCCTGAGCAAGTTAATGTTGCAAACCCACAGTTTCTTCATTTATAAAATGGGGATAAGAAAATTGGTACCTAACTATTACTAATTTAACAGGATAATAAATTCCATGAGATATTGAAGTGAAAGGGTACAGTGTCTGGTGCATAACAGATTCAACACGGTTCAATACGTGTTTGTGATCATTAATAAAAGAAAACTCCCAACACAAACACCAAACATGACTGCACTGCTAAGTGAAGAAATGCCCAGTCTTGCCATTCTGTTCTCCCCAGCAGCTCAGAGAAGAGCTGGTGCTCTGTGGAAATGTAAGATGGTTATTGGTGGGTGCGGTGGCTCACCCCTGTAATCCCAGCACTTTGGGAGGCCAAGGTGGGTGAATCATGAGGTCAGGAGTTTAAAACCAGCCTGGCCAACATGGTGAAACCCCATGTCTACTAAAAATACAAAAGTTAGCTGGGTATAGTGGTGGTCACCTGTAATCCCAGCTACTCAGGAGGCTGAGGCAGAAGAAGCATTTAAACCTGGGAGGCGGAGGTAGCAGTGATCAGAGATCACGCCACTGCTTCAGCCTTGACAACAGTGTAAGACTTTATCTCAAAAAAAAAAATTATCTCTCTCTCTCTCTCTATATATATATATATATATAGATAGATAGATAGATAGATAGATAGACAGATAGATAGATAGATGGATGATGGTTGTTAAGAACAGTGGCTTTGTGGTCAGCCAAACTGGGTTAGAATCTCAACTTTGTTACTTATCAGCTCTGTGACACTAGGTAAGTTAAATGACCTCTCCAATCCTTGTTTCCTCATGGTAAAATAGGATAGTTGTAGGATAAAATACAGTCACTATAGGGTCACATAGAACTTGCCACATAGAAAGCGCTGAATGAATAATAGGCATTACTATTAGGAGCCACTCAAAATGCAGTTATTTTTAATCTTTATCACCTGAAAATGTCAGTTATTCAATATTTATCAAAGGCTCAGTTGAAAGATACTGTCCATGGAGGTCTCATGAAGGGTAATAGTCCCTCCCTCTCAGCCAGGGAACAAGCTGTTTCATCCTGATGCAGAAGGAGGCTTTTACTGACTTTATCTTTGGCCCTCTGCTCCTGGTGAGCATTGGAACTCACACAAGTTATCATAGGCATGAAAATCACTGTTGGGTTTAAGCAGGGATAATATTGAAATCAAGACCACTCCTTCAAACAGTGTTCCTGTGTGAAAACCTGCAGACAGAAAGTCCCTCATACTTCAGTTCCTTGAAAGCCCAGACCACTTCAAGTTCAACTTGCAATGTAAAAACTTTTAATATTGAAATAATTATAAATTCACAGTAAGTTGCAAAGATTGAACAGAGAGGTCCCATGTACCTGTCACCATTTCCCCCTATGGTTATATTTTACATAACTGTACCACAATATCAGAACCAGAAAATTTAAATTATCCTTAGTGGCTTTAATGAAACGTATAGCATACCCAACTGATATTAACCCTAACTTTTTTTTTTTTTTTTACAATCTTCTCTTCATTTTCTCTTTATTTTGTTTTCCTCTTCTGTTTATTTTGTTTTTAATTCAAATCCTTTTAGGAACAAGATTAGGAATAAATTAAGAAATCAAATGAAATATTCTTGTCCTACTAACATTATGCTTTATAGAGTTTGGAATATTGTTCAAATTAGGTGAATTCATAGCCAGAAAAATGTATAAATTTGAAATGTCTTCTCTCTGTATTGCAGACTCTTACCAGAGCATTTTGGCATAAAGAAATTGGGTAGCCCAATTTAGTTACCTAATTGACTAAAACTTGCCATTTTTAGTGATCAAATTCGAATACTACTATGACTGTACTATGATAATAACAGGTAACAGCTTTGAACATCTGTCACCTGCCAGACACTGTGCAGAGCAATTCAGAAGCATATTTAATTCAGTCTCTTATAATTCAGTCCTATCAGTTAATACTTTCCCAGGATATTTAAGTTACAGATGAGGAGACTGAGGCTCAGAGAGGCTATATGCCCAGAGCTTACACAGCTAATAGATGACGGGTTTGCCAGAAGACCTCCACTATGGCACATGGAGCTATATTCACATTTATACTGGTGTTTTAGTTTCAGCAAAATGATAATATCTGTCATAATTAATTACAGCAAAATGACATTATCTGTGACATGCTGTGAACTTGATTTTGGTTATGAGGATTTATTTAATCTGTAACTTTTATATGAAATAAAACCGTTATGGATCTGTACTTTATTTTATGTTTGTATATTTTAGGCATCATTTTGAAAATAGTTGAAGTTAATATTAGGGAGATTTTTTTTTCCACTGGCAAGGTGTTTCTCAGGTTTGGGAAATATTAATACAAAGAAATTTTATCTTTTATCTGTTTTATCTTTTAATCTTAAGTCTACAAGATTTATAACCACTGAGAGGAAAAAGAGATCCCATTGGGATGGGCTAGAAAAAGTGGGATTTGAACTAGCTTTGAAAGAGGTGTAAAATTCAGAATAATATCTAGCTGCCACACTCACCACCTAAGTGATTTTGGATAGATTTGTCTCACCTGGGTGGCTAGAAGGGTGCTCTTCCTTCCTCAAGATTCCAAGTGGAGCCCTTCAAAAGCTGAGAACTCGGTTAAAAGAGGACAGCTTTCCAAATAAGGGAGAATCTGTCTTCAGTAAGAAAATAAGTTTCAGATAAGGGGAGGTGAGAGAAAAACCCCTTTGCTAGAGGAGTCCCAGGCACGCAACAGGAAATGAGTAGAACACATCGAAGTCCTTAAACACCAGGCTGATAGAGCCAGGGCCCACAGTGAGAGTCAATGAAGAGGAAATAGAATTAGAACCAAAACGAGAACCACACAGTGGAGGGCTCTGAACATGGAATAAGGAGGAAGAAGCCAAACAGTAGGGAGCCACTGTAAATTTCTGAGTAGGAGATTGGTATCAGATAGGTTGTGTTTAATACCAATGCAGAGAATGACTAAAAGAAGGGAAAGCTTGCTGGACTAGAAAGAACATGGGTTGTATTCACTAGAGTGGAGCTTAAACAAGTGGAATAAGGCGCGTGGTAACAAGCCTCCTTCATTCCCAGGGAATGGGGACTCTGATATCAAGGAGTAACTGAAGGGCACTAATGAACTCAGACCAATTATGTCTAGAGTCTCAACTTCCCTGATGGCTTCCTACATTTTGGTTAGATCTATACACATAATGGAGAGACCTTAATATTCTTCCCTTGTCCTGCTGGCAAAGCTTGTGCATACGATATCCCACTGGGACCAAAAACCGCATTGAGATTCCACAAGCACATTTTTGACAATGCTGGGCAATAGCACATTCAAAAAGACTCTTCCCAGGATAGCTACTGCAATCAACTTTCTCACTTTGGGTTTCCGTAGTAAAGAACTTGTCTGAAGGTCTCATGCAGAGAATTCAATTTATATCATCCAAATAGGTGAAACATGAAGTGTACCTTGCTAGCTCCTGGGGTTGGTAGCAGTCCCATGTTTACCTTCACTGTTTTCTGGTTTCTGGGAGCTAATGAATTGAAATTCATGTTACAATTAAAAACCATTAACGGCAAACATCAGAAATAAGAAGCAATTAGTTAATGTATTATTTCAGGCTCTACTACACTTCAGCTATCAAGGGCAATTATTCATTTGCAGTAAAATTTGTTTCATCCATTATTAAAAGCTTAAGTGTCTACCGATAATTGAATATATGTTTGGATTTGCTTGAATTCTACTTTAGAAAACAATACCATGACAATATTTCCTGAACTAATATCTAAAATTATGACATGGGGTCTAAAGCTAAATATATTAACTTTCCATCTCCCTAAAACGCTACTCTATAAATTTTGTTATGGATTCTTTACATTAATCCGACCATAATTTTTAAAAAATCTGTTCTGTTCAGGACACTATGTTCAAAGCTATAGCATAGCTGAAATGCAGTTATTATCCTCCATGAGTTTCACTTCTTCTCAATGGATGTAGTTAACTAGTCATTAATAATGACAACAATATGGCTAGACATTTATCCCAGCACCATTTATTGAATAAGGAATCCTTTCCCCATTGCTTGTTTTTGTAAGAGTTGTCAAAAATCAGATAATGGTAGGTGTTCAGCTTTATTTCCGGGTTCTTTGTTCTGTTCCCTTGGTTTATGCGTCTGTTTTTGTACCAGTAACATACTGTTTTAGTTACTGTAGCCCTGTAGTATAGTTTGAAGTTGAGTAGTGTGATGCTTCCAACTTTGTTCTTTTTGCTTAGTATTGCCTTGACTATTCAGGCTATGTTTTAGCTCCATATGAATTTTAAAACAGTTTTCTCTAGTTCTGTGAAGAATATCAGTGGTAGTTTAATAGAAATAGCACTGAATCTGTAAATTGCTTTGGGCAGTGTAGCCATTTTAACAATATTGATTATTCCTATCTATGAGCATGGAATGTTTTTCCATATGTTTGTGTCATCTCTGATTTCTTTGAGCAGTGGTTTGTAGTTCTCCTTGTAGAGATCTTTCACCTCCCTAGTTAGCTGTATTCCTAGGTATTTTATTCTTTTTGTGGCAGTTGTGAATGGGAATTCATTCCTGACTCGGCTCTCAGCTTGACTGTTGTCCTGTGCAGGGACATGGATAGAGCTGGAGGCCATTAACCTTAAAAAACTGACACAGGAATAGAAAACCAAATACTGCACGCTATCACTTACAAGTGGGAGCTAAATGAAGAGAACACATGGAAATGCAGAGAGGAACAACACACACTGGGGCATTTCGGAGGGTGGAGGGTAGGAGGACGGAGAGGATCAGGAAAAATAACTAACGGGAACTAGGCTTAATACCTGGCTGATGAAAGAATCTGTACAACAAATTCTCATAACACAAGTTTATCCATATAACAAACCTGCACTTGTACCCTTAAACTTAAAACAAAAGTTAAAAAAAATGACAATAGTAACAATACCTGTCTATACTTTAAAAAAAAAAATAAGAGCTTTCACACATAAAATTTTACCTTTTAATCTTCCATTTAATATTCAAGGAAAATCTTTGAAATAATAGGTAGGTAGAGGCATGACTAGCTACATTAAATAAGAAAAAAGAGTTTAGCCAGGGAGATTCAATAACTTACTCAAAGTCACAAAGTTAGTGATGGAAGTAGAACTAATATTGAATTTCCAGATATGTGATCAAGTACTCCATTTACCTACTGACTGAATTTTTAGTTATATCACATTAGCATGTCTCCCATATACTATGGAAGAAGCACTCTGTAATGGTAAGGCAATTTGTATGTAGGGATCTTTGAAGCAGAAATAGCAAATCTCTGTTTTAGAAAATTTCTGGCATTATATCAAATTCAGATGGGTATATTGAGCTAAACTGGATAGTACCTTTCCATTCCAAACAAGATAAATTATGAATAGAATGTTTAAAACTTTAAACAATATATACCTAACTATGAAAGTAAGAAATGAAAATGCCCAGATGCCATAAATGAGGAGGAAACTAAAAACTAAACTCATGAGAAGTTGAAGATGGAGAGGTATGATCTATTAGGAACTGCTAAGTGCCCTGCAGTTCCTAGCAGTTCCTGAACTCAAGCAGCTGGCTCTGGGAAACTGGTTCCTGCCCTGAGAAACTCATATCTGTGGCCTGAGAACTGGCATGGTGGCACATAGTCATCCCAGACTGTGAATGAAAAGCATTTTCTCCAGGAAGAAACTGGGATCCTATGCTCAGTACTGGGTGCTGTAATGCTGGTGGGGGCCAAATTCATATTTCCTGAGAGGCACAAGGGTTTAACTTCAAAACTCCTTGAGAGTAACTCTTCTAAGAAATCATAATTAAGATGTTCTAATGCTACAATTTTAAAAGAATCATGAGAATACAGAACACAGTATTTTCCAACCAGAAGAGGGGAAAATGGGAGTGAAAAAGACCTTTCAAAACCTAAAACTAAAAATTAAAAAATCTTAAAAGGAGAAATAAGACCTTAAAAGTTAGCTAGAAAACACACAATGTTATAGTCTAAATATGTGAGTTACAAGTGGCCTAAATACAGTGGTTAAACACAAAGATTGTCAAATTAGTAAAAAAAAAAAAAAAAAAANAAAAAAAAAAAAAAAAAAAAAATTGAATATATCTAAAACCTAAGGGCATTAAAAGATTGAAAATAAAAGAATAAATGAACAAATGTGAATACATAATTATATGTTGCATATATATATACATATATATATGTGTGTGTGTATATATATATATATATATATCTCTCAAGAAAGTTCTAATCCAATAAAGACTAGAGAGCTTTATTAAAAATTGACAGAAGACATTTTAACACCAAAAGCAATATTAGTGATAAATATGTTACCCATATAATGATAAAAATATAATTTACTAGAGAGTTAACAACAATTTTTAATTTGAACACCAAAAATAACAAGGTAAAAATTAACAGGAGTACAAGAAATTGTAATTTTCATAATCTAATAGATTTCAGTATGTAACTTACTTTAATGATACCTCTAGAACCTAGAATTTAGTAAGAATATAGAATATTTGAATAATATTCAACATGCTTGATAGAATGGGTGGAAACAGAATGTTATATCCAACAATTGAAGAATATACATTCTTCTAATACATCCCATAAACTCCTAATAAATTCCAAATTCCTAAGAAATCCCAAAGAAATGCTATCATACAGATCATATTTCTCAACAAAGTGCAAATAACTTAAAAATCACTAAGAAAAAGAAAAATTAATCCCAAATATTTTATAAATGAAAATTTCATTTCTAAATAATTCATAGGTCAAGGAATAAATCATACTAAACAATTAAAAATATTGAGAACCCAATACTAATGGAACCATAATATACAAAAACTCATGGGATGAAGCTGCAGGAGTGTATGTACAAGAACTTTGTATCTTAAATGCTTTTATTAAAAACATTGAAAATCAATAAGCCAAAATTTACTCTCAAAAAAATTAGAAAATAGAATGAAATAAAATAATGTGTAATATGATTTCCATTCTTGTCTATGAAGGAAAAGATCACCCAACATTATCCCTACCACTAAGAATAACTAAACAACCTGGGCAAAACTTAAAACTGAACTGTTTTAAGGCAGTAGAGATCAACCAAGTTCGCTAGGATTTGAGAGCTTAAGATCCCAAAAAGAAGGGAAGCGCATTGCAGGGAACCTCACATTTGTTCCCATTTGTTACTCTGAGCGGTTTTACTGATTTGTGGAATAAGGAAAAGAAGCAGAAATAATCAGCACGAGGCTTGTGACAGTCTTATGTAGGTGAAGAGACAGAAGTTAAGAGTTTGGAAGGCCAACACCGGCAGAACTCCAGAAGCCCAGATCTCAAAGAAGTAGGAACTGCAGAGGAGTCAGCCTGAAATTCTCCATGCAATTTTCCGTATAGCTATTTGTCAAGTCTTCAGCTGCATGTGAACAGGGCAAGGTGCCAAGAAACTAAGCAGAAAGAAGCTACTGTAAAGTGAAAGAACTTGAATAGAGTCTTTGGTTGGAGAAAAAGAGTTTGGAGCTGGGCAGCTACCAGTGTGGAGCAGCCCGAGGAAACACCCCAGGCTTTCGGCTGAGACACCTGACGGGTATGCTCTAGGAATCACAGCTTGCCCTACAAGCAAAAGCAAATTGAAATTAAAGACTCCTTTCTGCCAAAAATATCTGAAGCCAGCCTCACCTGGATCAAGGTGACCTCCCTTTATTTTATTCAACTGCCAGGAAAAGAATTAAGTATTCTCTGTAGAAAGATAACATCATCTAGATCCTTCACAATTTTTATTGTTATGTGCAATGTCGAACATTCATTCAATTAAAAATCACTATGCAAGTATAGAAATAAGACCATATGACCAAAAACAATGTTAAAAATAAAACAGGCAATAGAAATAGTCCCACAGGTGGTTACAATATGATTTCATGCTCCGGAAAATAGAGGAAAAGACAAAGCCTTTTATCAGCTAATGCATCAGGGTTTATAAAAAAGGGATCAAATAGAAATTTTAGAGATAAAAATATAATAATTGCTATCAACAATTTAATATTGGCTTAATAGTGGGTTAGACACAGTAAAAGAAAGGATTAGTGAACATAAGTAAAACAAATCTCATAGAAGTTCAATATACAAAAATACACTGTATTCCTACACATCTGTAGTACCTACAGGATATAAAGCATATCATTGAAATTGGCAAAAAAGGTATCTAGCAAGAAATCTAAAACAAATAAGTACATGACCTTTATGGAGATATTTATAAAGACTTAAATAATTTGAGAGGTTTTTCGTATTTATGGATTACGTCAGGGCTTCCCAAACTATAATATGCATATGAAACACATAACATCTGAGGCTCAAGATTTTGCATTTCTAACAAACTTTCAGCTGATGTCCATGTTGCTCGTCTATAAACCAACTTTGAGTATCAAGAATTTAGAATCCTCAATATCATAAAGATGTAGGTTCTACATAATTTACACTAATATTTCAATGAGATTTGAATGAAAACCAACAAATTCTTTCACAGAACTTTACAAGCTGGTTCTAAAATTTGTATGATAGAGGCTGGGTGCCAAGGTTCACACCTGTAATCCCTGCACTTTAGGAGGCTGAGGCAAGTGGATCACTTGAGGCCAGGAGTTCAAGATGAGCCTGGCCAACATGGTGAAACCCAGTCTCTGCTAAAAATACAAAAATTAGCTGGGCATTGTAGCACATGCCTATAATCCCAGCTACTCTGGAAGCTGAGGAACAACAACAATCGCTTGAACCCAGGAGGCAGAGGTTGCAGTGAACCAAGATGGTACCACTGCACTTCAGCCTGGGCAACAGAGCAATACTCTGTCTCCCAAAAATGCCCCCAAAAACACTATACAAATAATAGGCCAGGCACAATGGCTCACATCTGTAATCCCAGCACTTTGGGAGGCTGAGGTATGTGGATCACGAGGTCAAGAAAGCGAGACCATACTGGCCAACATGGTGAAACCTTATCTCTGCTAAAAATACAAAAATTAGCTGGGCATGGTGGAGCGCCTGTAGTCCTAGCTACTCAGGAGGCTGAGGCAGGACAATTGCTTGAACCCAGGAGGCAGAGGCTGCAGTGAGCTGAGGTCACGCCATTGCACTCCAGCCTAGTAATAGAGTGAGACTCTGTCTCAAAAAACAAACAAACAAACAAATTTTAAAAAATGGAAGATGGCTAAATAGGAGCAGCTCTGGAGTGCAGTTCCCAGTGAGAATGCAGAAGGTGAGTGATCACCTCATTTCCAAATGAGTTTTTACTGCCCACAGACCAGGAGATTCCTGGGCGGAAAAGCACCGCAAGTTGCCAGCATGGCTGTTTCAGCTGGCACAGTGGGTCTCTACACAAAAACTCACACAAATCTGGGTGGCTGTTTCAACTGGTGCCTGAAATGCCTCAGAGACAGAGTCATCCGTTCAACTGAAAAAAAGGGGGCTGAAACAGGGAGCCAGGTGATGTGGCTCAGCAGGTCCCACCCCCACAAAGACCAGCAATCTGAAATGCTCTGGATTGAGAGTTTCACAGCAAACACAGCTGGACCCAGGATGGTCCAGCTCTGTAGGGGGAAGGGCGTCTGCCATCACTGAGGCAGTCCACCATTACCAAGGCAGTCCGCCATTACTGAGGCAGTCTGCCATTACCGAAGTAGACTGCCATTACTGAGGCAGTCCTAACTATACTTCTATAAACAAAACTGCAAGGAAGTTCACAAAGCAGCTGGGCAGAGCCCACGGCAGCTCGGCAACGCCTCTGCTGGCAAACTGTGACTAGGCTATCTCCTCGCTGGGCAGGGCATCTCTGAAAAAAGGCAACAGCATGTAAGAACTTATAAATAAAGCCCCACCTTCCCAGGACAGAGCACCTGGGGAAAAAAGGCAGTTATGAGTTCCGCTGCAGCAGACTTAAATGTACCTGCCCAGCAGCTCTGAATGGAACAACAGAGCTCACAGCTCAGCATTTGAGCTCCTATTAAGGGATGGACTGTCTCCTCAAGCAGCTGCCCAACCCAGTATATCCAAAGAGACACCTCATAAAGGAGAGTTTAGGCTGACATCTGGCAGGTAACCTTCTAGGACAAAGATAACAGAAGAAGAAACTGGCAGCAACCCTTATGGTTCTACAGCCAATGCAGGTGATCCCCAGGCAAGGAGGGTCTGGAGTAGACCTCCAGTAGTCCTACAGCAGAGGGGCCTGTTAGAAGGAAAATGAAAAAACAAATAAATAACTTCATCATTAACAAAAAGGACATCCACTCAGAGAACCCATCCGGAAGTCATTAACTACAAAGACCACAGGTAGATAAATCCATGAAGATGGGAAGAAACAAGTGCAAAAAGGATGAAAACACCCAAACCAGAATACCTCTCCTCCTCCAGGGGATCACAACTCCTCACCAGCAAGGGAACAATGCTGGATGGAGAATGAGTCTGATGAATTGACAGAAACAGGCTTCAGAAAGTGGGTAATAACAAATTTCTCTGAGCTAAAAGAACATGTTATAACCCAATGCAAAGAAACTAAGAACCTTGAAAAAAGGTTTGATGAAATGCTAACAAGAATAAACAGCTTAGGGAAGAATATAAATGAATTGATGGAGCTGAAAAACACAACACGAGAACTTTGCAAAGCATACAAAAGCTTCAATAGCTGAATTGACCAAGCAGAAGAAAGGATATCAGAGATTGAAGATCAACTCAATGAAATAAAATGAGAAGGCAAAATTAGAGAAAAAAGAGTAAAAAGAAACGAACAAAGCCTCCAAGAAATATGGGATTATGTGAAAAGACCTAATCTACATTTGATAGGTGTACCTGAATGGATGGAGAGAATGAATCCAAACTGGAAAATACTCTTTAGGATATTATCCAGGAGAACTTCCCCAACCTAGCAAGGCAGGCCACTATTCAAGTCCAGGAAATACAGAGAACACCACAAAGGTACTCCTCAAGAAGAGCAGCTCCAAGGCACATAATTGTCAGATTCACCAGGGTTGAAATGAAGGAAAAAATACTAAGGGCAGCCAGAGAGAAAGGTAGGGTTACCCACAAAGGGAAGCCCATCAGACTCACAGTGGATCTCTCGGCAGAAACCCTACAAGCCAGGAGACAGTGGGGACCAATATTCAACATCCTTAAAGAAAAGAACTTTCAACCTAGAATTTCATATCCAGCCAAACTAAGCTTCATAAGTGAAGGAGAAATAAAATCCTTCATGAATAAGCAATTGTTCAGAGATTTCATCACCACCAGGCCTGCCTTACAAGAGCTCCTAAAAGAAGCACTAAAAATAGAAAGGAACAACCAGTACCAGCCACTCCAAAAATGTACCAAATGGTAAAAAACATCGACACAATGAAGAAACTGCATTAACTAATGGGCAAAACAACCAGCTAGCATCAAAATGGCAGGATCAAATTCACACAAAACAATATTAACCTTAAATATAAATGGGCTAAATGCCCCAATCAAAAGACACAGACTGGCAAATTGGATAAAAAGTCAAAACCCATCAGTGTGCTGTAACCAAGAAACAAATCTCATGTGTAAGGACACACATAGGCTCAAAATAAAGGGAGGGAGGAAGATTTACCAAGCAAATGGAGAGCAAAAAAAGCAGGAGTTGCAATCCTAGTCTCTGATAAAATCGATTTTAAACCTTCAAAGATCAAAAGAGACAAAGAAGGGCATTACATAATGGTAAAAGGATCAGTGCAACAAGAAGAGCTAACAATCATATATATATATATATATATATACACACATATATATATATATACACATATATATATTTGTATATATATACACACACATATATATGTATATATATACATATACATATACATATATGTATATATATACACGCACCCAATACAGGAGCACCCAGATACATAAAGCAAGTTCTTAATGTCTACAAAGAGACTTAGACTCCCACACAATAATAGTGGGAGGCTTTAACACTCCACTGTCAATATTAGATCAAGGAGACAGAAAATTAACAAGGATATCCAGGACTTGAACTCAGATCTGGACCAAGCAAACCTAATAGACATTTACAGAACTCTCTACCCCAAATCCAAAGAATATACATTCTTCTCAGCACCACATCACATCTACTTTAAAATTGACCACATAATTGAAAGTAAATCACTCCTCAGCAAATGCAAAAGAATGGAAATCATAACAAACGTTCTCCCAGACCACAGTGCAAACAAATTAGAACTCAGAATTCAGAAACTAACTCAGAACCACACAATTTCATGGAAACTGAACAACTGACTCTTGAATGTTGACTGGATAAACAATGAAATGAAGGCAGAAATAAAGATGTTCTTTGAAGGCAGAAATAAAGATGTTCTTTGAAACCAATGAGAATGAAGACACAATGTACCAGAATCTCTGGGACACATTTAAAGCAGTGTCTAGAGGAAAATATATAGCAATAAATGCCCACAGGAGAAGCAAGGAAAGATCTAAAATCAACACCCTATCATCAAAATTGAAAGAGCTAGAGGAGCAAGATCAAAAAAAAAAAAAAAATCAAAAAATAGAAAAAAAAAAAAAAAAATCTCAAAAGCTAGAAGAAGACAAGAAATAACTAAGATCAGAGCAGAACTGAAAGAGATAGAGACACACAGAAAAACCCTTCAAAAAATAAAAAAATCCAGGAGCTGTTTTTCAAAAAATATCAACAAAATAGACCAGTAGCCAGATTAATAAAAAAAGAGAAGAATCAAAAAGGTGCAATAAAAAACGATAAAGGGGATAACACCACTGATTCCACAGAAATATAAACTACCATCAGAGATTACTACAAACAACTCTATGCACTTAAACCAGTAAACCTGGAAGAAACGGATAAATTCTTGGACACTTGCATCCTCCCAAGCCTAAACCAGGAAGAAGTCAATACCCTGAATAGACCAATAACAAGGGCTGAAGTTGAGGAAGCAATTCATAGCCTACCAACCAAAAAAAATTCAGGTACAGATGGGTTCACAGCTGAATTCTACCAGACATACAAAGAGGAGCTGGTACCACTCCTTCTGAAACTATTCCAAACAATCCAAAAAGAGGGAATCCTTCCCAAATCATTTTATGAGACCAACATCAAGTAGGCTTCATCCCGGGAATGCAAGGCTGGTTCAACATATGCAACTCTATAAACGTAATTCATCACATAAACAGAACAAAAGACAAAAACCACATGATTGTCTCAATAGTGCAGAGAAGGACTTCGACAAAATTTAGCAGCTCTTTATGCTAAAAACTCTAGATAAACTAGGTATCGATGGAATGTATCTCAAAATAATAAAAATTATTCATGATAAACCCACAGCCAGTATCATACTGAGTGGGCAAAAACTGGAAGCATTCCCTCTGAAATCTGGCACAACAAGGATGCCCTCTCTCACCACTCCTATTCAATGTAGTATTGGAAGTTCTAGCCACAGCAATCAGGCAAGAAAAAAAAGTAAAGGTTATTCAATTAGGAAAGGAGAAAGTTAAATTGTCTCTATTTGCAGACTACATGATTGTATATTTAGAAGACCCCATCGTCTCGGCACAAAATCTCCTGAAACTGAGAAGCAACTTCAGCAAAGTCTCAGGACACAAAATTAATGTGCAGAAATCACAGCATTCCCATACACCAATAACAAACTTAAAGAGAGCCAAATCAAGAATGAACTAACATTCACAATTGCTACAAAGAGAATAAAATACCTAGGAATACAACTAACAAAGGATGTAAAGGACCTCTTCAATGAGAACTACAAACCACTGCTCAGGGAAATAAGAGAGGACACACAAAAACATTCCATGCTCATGGTTAGGAAGAAACAATATTGTGAAAATGGCCATAATGTCCAAAGTAATTTATAGATTCAACGCTATCCCCACCAAGCTACCAATGACCTTCTTCACAGAACTGGAAAAAACTGCCTTAAACTTCATATGGAAGCAAAAGAGAGCCCGCATAGCCAAGTCAATTCTAAGCAAAAAGAACAAACCTGACTTCAAACTATACTACAAGGCTGCTGTAATCAAAACAGCATAGTACTGGTACCAAAACAGAGATATAGACCAATGGAACAGAACAGAGGCCTGGGAGGCAATGCCACATATCTACAACCATCTGATCTTTGACAAACCTGACAAAAACAAGCAATGGGGAAAGGATTCCCTGTTTAATAAATGGTGTTGGGAAAACTGGCTAGCCATGTGCAGAAAGCAGAAACTGGATCCCTTCCTGACACCTTACACTAAAATTAACTCCAGATGGTTTAAAGATCTAGATATAAGACCTAACACCATAAAAACCCTAGAAGAAAAACTAGGCAAAACCATTCAGGACACATGTATAGGCAAGGACTTCTTGACTAAAACAACAAAAGCATTGGTAGCAAAAGCCAAAATAGACATATGGGATCTAATTAAACTCCAGAGCTTCTGCACAACAAAAGAAACAATCATTAGAGTGAATCGGCAACCAACAGAATGGGAAAAAATTTTTGCAATCTACACATCAAGGAGCTAATATCCAGAATCTACAAAGAACTAAAACAGACTTACAAGAAAAATAAACCAACAAACAAATCCATTCAAAAGTGGGTGAAGGACATGAAAAGACACTTTTCAAAAGAAGACATATATGAGGCCAACAAACATATAAAAAAATGCTCATCATCACTGGTCATTAGAGACATTCAAATCAAAGCCATATTGAGATACCATCTCACGCCAGTTAGAATGGCGATCATTAAAAAATCTGGAGACAACAGATGCTGGAGAAGATGTGGAGAAATAGGAACACTTTTACACTGTTGGTGGGAGTATATATTAGTTCAACCATTGTGGAAGACAGTGTGGTGATTCCTCAAGGATCTAGAAATAGAAATTCCATTTGACCCAGCAATCCCATTACTGGGTATATATCCAAAGGATTATAAATAATTCTATTAAAAAGACACATGCATATGTATGTTCATTGTGGCACTGCTTACAATAGCAAAGACCGGGAACCAACCCAAATGCCCATTGATGACAGACTGGACAAGGAAAATGTGGCACATATACACCATGGAATACTATGCAGCCATAAAAACTTTGTGTCCTCTATAGGGACATGGATGAATCTGGAAACCATCATTCTCAGCAAACTGACACAAGAACAGAAAATCAAGCACTTCATGTTCTCACTCATAGGCAGGTGCAGAACAGTGAGAACACATGGACACAGGGAGGGGAGCGTCACACACTGCAGTCTCTTCAGGGGGACTAGGGGAGAGACAGTAGGGGGTAGGAAGTTGGGGAGGGATAACATGGGGAGAAATGCCAGATACAGATGATGGGGGGATGGAGGCAGCAAACCACATTGCCGTGTATGTACCTATGCAACAATCCTGCATGTTTTGCACGTGTACCCCAGAACCTAAAGTGCAATAATAGATATATATAAATTTAAAAATAATAAGTAAATAATAAAATAAAATTTATATGGTAATGTGTCACAAATAGCCAAAGCCATTTTGAAGCAGACATTTAATGGAGTTTATTTTTATCAAATAATAAATCTATTCATAAAGCTAGAGCAAATAAAATTGTGTGAAATTGGCACAGAGAAGACAGATAAACCAATGGAATGGAATAAAAGAAAAAAGAAGACCTACACATGAATATCAACTTGATATATGAAAGAGGTGGAACTGTAGAGCAGTTAGAAAAAAATTTAATATTGTTATTGGTATGATTATTTATATGCAAAAATAAAAATAAAATTGAATCTCCATCTTATACCATACTCAAAATAAATTGCAGGTAGGTGTAAGTATTAATTTTCAATAGTAAGACTTTTAAATCAAAAAAGAATAAGATGAGGAGGGGTTCAGTATAACTGACTACAGGCATCTGGTACTTGCCTTCTCTACAAGGAGGTACCAAAATACTGAGTCAATAATCACACTTTGATTACATTATTTAAAAGAGAACATTGGAATTCAACAGAGAAGTGACAGGAAACACCTAAAGTGAGGCTGCCTGCTCAGCTAGGATCAGCTGGAAGCTTGGAGAGGCTACCCAGCATGCGGAAAGGATAAGTGAGAGACCCTCAGTGGTCTACTTTCTCGCTATGAACTCCTGCAATCCTAGCCATAGGAGAGCTTCTCAATGCTCACAGACCCAGACAAACACAGGGAGCTTCCTGGAGACCATGTGGTGGCCTTGCTCCAGAGAGGGAGCTAACACTGAGTCGCACATATCCCCTGAATCCTAAACAGCTATAGCAAGGTGCTACTTAGAAAGCCCAGACCCCACCAGACTGTGTCCTGCTCTGAGATCCACCAGTCCTGCATCTATCCCCACATCCCTGGAGCCCCACTGACATCACCCTCCCACAGCCACCACCACTGCCGGCTGATGCCACTGGAGACAAAGTGCAAGTCACTGCAGCAACCCCACTGCCATAAGCAGTGGAAGGGCCGCATATTTATAAGGGTCTTGAGGAGAGGCTACCCCACCCACAGCTGCCACTAGTGGTTGAAGCACACCCTCCCCAGTTACCTGTCTGTGACTGCTGCAACTGAAAGCAGCCTCATCTTTCCTAGTAGCAGGACCACAGTGCAGCCACTGCCACTCCCACCTGTATATTCTTCCAGGAGACTGGGGATAACCCACTTTTGCCTACCACAAACAGCACACAGCACCTGCAGGCATCACTGGGGGCCTTGAGGACAGGCCCACCTGGCCAAGCTCTGCCCTCATCAGTGCCAAGCATGCTTTCTGGGGGCCTGGGGATTGCCCAGTCCAACACCATTGACACCTGAATACTCCTCCTGAGGGACTAAGGCGAGGCCCATCTAACCAACAGCTACCACCACAGCTAGTACCCTCCCCAACATGCCAGCTGAGTGCCTGGAGTCTGACCCACTAAGCCTGTTGTGGTCATTGCCAACATAAGTGAAGACTGCTTGGGAACCAGAGCGTTGTCCCACTGCTGCTACTGCCATTACCCATGCCACATCCACTACCCAAAGGCTCAATAACCCATCTACCTAGCTGGACTACCACTGCCACTACTGGCACCCAAGAAAGGTGCCTAGAGGTCCAATAATTGTCCTGTCCAAACCCACTAACAGTGCCAACATATGCCATGCTGGCGCTAAAGGACAGGCATGCTCAGCTTACCACTGCCATGATTGGAGCCTAAGGACTGGTTCACCTGGTGTCCCAGTCCCCAGAAAAACTTGACCACAGTTTCCGCTAACAACTGCATCCTAAGCCACTGAGCAAATTATGGTCACTACCAACACTGTTTATAGATGAAGAAATTATATAGAGACTACACTACTGCACACAACGAGAATGAAAACCAAAGTGCTCTATCCAACCAACACTGAAGATAAATCTTCAGGAAAACATCCTTCTCTACAAAAGCAATCCCCCAAATTATAAGAAGCAACTGTTACACCAAATATGCAGATATCAATGTAAATACACAAGGAACATTGGCTGGACATGGTGGCTTATGCCCGTAATCCCAGCGCTTTGGGAGGCCAAGGAAGGTAGATCACTTGAGGCCAGGAGTTTAAGACCAGCTTGGCCAACATGGCGAAACCTGGTCCTTACTAAAAATACAAAAAAAAAAACCAAAAAAAAAAAACCATTAGCTGGGCACAGTTACTCATGTCTGTAATCCCAGCTACTTAAGAGGCTGAGGCACAAGAATCACTTGAACCCAGGAGGTGGAGGTTGTAGTGAACCAAAAATGCACCACTGCTCTTCAGCCTGGGTGACAGAGCAAGATTCTGTCCCAAAAATAAACGAAAAAAGAAACATGAAAAAGCGGAGAAATATGACACCTCCAAAAAAACACAGTAATTCTCTAACAATAGATTCCAATGAAAAATAAATTTATGAAACCCTGGAAAAAGAGCTAAAAATAATGATATTAAAGAAGCTCAGTGAGATATAAGGAAGCAAAGAAAAACAATACAAAGAAATCAGTAAAACAATTCAGGTTTTACATCAAAAATTTACTAAGGAAATTGATCTAATAAAAAGAACTAAACAGAAATTCTCATACTAAAAAATTCATTGAATAAATAAAATACATTCAAAAGCTTCAATAATAGACCAGAACAAGCAGAAGGAAAAATCTCAGAATATGAAGACAGTATCTTTTGAGAATATGAAGACAATATCTTTTGAGATAACCCAGTCAGACAAAAATAAAATAAAATAAGCAAATCTTACATGACTTATGGGACATCATAAAGTGACCAAATATTCGAATTTTTAGTGTTCCAGAAGGTGAAGTGAAAATGAAAAATATAGAAAATCTATTCAATGAAATAATGTCTGAAAACTTCCCAAGTCTAGCAAGAGATTTAGAAATCCAGATTTAACTTTTCACTTGAAAGATATAGCCTGGCTAAATGGATTTTAAAAATATGACCCAACTCCATGCTATCTACAAGAAACTCATCTCACCTGTAGACAGAAAATATAGGGATGGAAATAGACATCCCATGCAATGGAAACCAAAGTAAGCAGAAGCAGCTCTGTCAAAAACAGTAAAAACAGACAAAGAAGGTCGCTACATAATGATAAGGGAATCAATTCATCAAGAGGATACAACAATTCTGAATATGTGTATGCATCCAACACTTGAGTACATATATATATATATACACACAAATATTGCTATATCATAGGGGAGAGATAGGCTCCAATACAATAATGTTTGGGGACTTCAACACTTTACTCTTTGCATTAGACAGATTATCTAGACAGAAAATTTACTATGAACATTGGATTTAAACAGCAGTTTAGTCCAAAAGGACTTAACAGATACTTCTAGAATATTTCATTTAACAGCTACAGAATATACATTCTTCTCATCACCACAATGCATATTCTCCAGGATAGATTACATGTGAGGACACAAAAAAGTCTCAAATTTTATTTATTTTTAATTTTTGTGGATACATAGTAGGTGTATATATTTACGGGTCACATAAGATATTTTGATACAGACATGCAATGCTTCATAATCAATTCAGGGTAAACAGGGTATCTGTCACCTCAAGGATTTAACCTTTTTGTTACAAACCAATTACACATTTTAGTTATTTAAAAATGTTTAATTAGTTGTTTCTTAGTATGATCATTCTGTTGTGCCAGCAAATACTAGGTCTTATTCTAAGTATTTCTTTGTACCTGTTAACCTTCTCCACTCCCACTTACCCCGGCTCCTTTTCCCAGCCTCTGGTAACCATCCTTCGACTCTCTACCTCCAGTTCAATTGTTTCAATTTTTAGCTCCTACAGATAAGTGAGAACATGTTGATATGGTTTGTCTGTGTCCCCACCCAAATCTCATCTTGAATGGTAACTCTCACAATTCCCACGTCGTGGGAGGAACCCAGTGGGAGTTGATTGAATTATGGGGGCAGATCTTTCCTGGGCCCTTCTCGTGATAGTGAATGAGTCTCATGAGACCTGATGACTTTAAAAATGGGAGTTTTGCTACACACGCTCTCTTTGCCTGCTGTCATCCATGTAAGATTGTGACTTGCTCCTTCTTGCCTTCTGCTATGATTGTGAAGCCTCCCCAACCATGTGTAACTGTAAGATCCAATTAAACCTCTTTCTTTTGTAAAGTGCCCAGTCTTGGATATGTCTTTATTGGCAGCATGAAAACAGACTAATACACTTGTAAAGTTTGTTTTTCTGTGCCTGGCTTATTTCTTCTAACATAATTACCTCCAGTTCCATCCATGTTGTTGCATGCAAATGACAGAATTTCATTCTTTTTATGAACAAATAGTACTCCACTGTGTATATATACCACATCTTCTTTATCCAATCATCTGATAATGAACACTTAGGTTGTTTCCAAATATTACCTATTGTGAATAGTGCTACAATAAATGTGGTAGTGCAGATATCTTTTCAATATACTAATGTCCTTTCTTTTGAGTATATACCTCTTGCAGTGGTATTTCTGGATTGGAACCTCAAAACTGTTTTCCATAATGGCTGTACAAATTTACATTTCCACCCGCAGTGTACAAGGGTTCCCCTTTCTCCACATCCTCACCAGCGTTTTTATTGCCTGCCTTTTGGATAAAAGCCATTTTAACTGGACTGAGATAATCTCTCATTGTAGTTTTGATCTGCATTTCTCTGATGATCAATGATGTTGAACACCTTTTCATATATCTGTTTTCCATTTGAATGTCTTCTTTTAAGAAATGTCTATTTAGATCTTTCAGCCATTTTAAAATTAGATTATTAGATTATTTTTCCTATAGAGTTGTTTCAGCTCCTTATGTATTTGGGTTGTTAATTTCCTGTCAAATGGGCAGTTTGCAAATATTTGTCTCCCATTCTGTGGTCTGTCTGGTTTTTATTTGTTTGTTTTTCTTTCTTTTTTTTTTTTGAGATGGAGTCTCACTCTGTCATCAGGCTGGAGTTCAGTAGTGCAATCTTGGCTTGCTGCAACCACCACCTCCCAGGTTCAAGTGATTCTCTTCCCTCAGCCTCTCAAGTAGCTGGGACTACAGGCATGTGTCACCACATCCAGCTAATTTTTTATATTTTTAGTAGAGACAGGGTTTCACCATATTGGCAAAGTTGGTCTCAATCTCCTGAGCTTGTGATCCTCCTGCCTTGACCTCCCAAAGTGCTGGGATTATAGGCCTGAGCCACTGCACCTGTCCTGGTTTGCCTCTTTACTTTGTTGAATGTTTCCTTTGCTGTGCAGGAGCTTTTCAAGAAATTTTGAAAACTAAAATCATATCAAGTATATTCTCAGACCACAGTGGAATAAAACTAGAAATTAATAATGAGGAAGTTCAGAAACTGTATAAATACGTGGAAATTAGAATGTGTTCAAAATGACCATTTGGTCAAGGAAGACATTAAAAAATAAATTAGAAAACTTCTTAAAACAAATGAAAATCAAAACACAACATACTAAAGCTTATGGGATACAGCAAAAGCAGTGCTAAGAGAGAAACTTATAGCAGTAAACACCTACATCAAAAAAGTGGAAAGATTTTAAATAAACAATCTACCGGTTCACTTTAAGGAACTAGATCAAGAAGAAACCAAACCTAAAGTTGGTAGAAGAAAAGATATAATAAGAATTAGAGCAGAACTGAATGAAATGGAGACAAAGAAGACAAAGGATCAATGAAATGAAAAGTTGATTTTTGAAAAGATTAACAAAATCAATAAACTGCTAGCTAGACTAACCAAGAAAAAAAGAAAGAAGATTCAAATAAACAAAATCAGAAATGAAAAAGGACCCATTATAACTGATACCATAGAAATATAAAAGATCACCAGAGATTATTATTGACAACTATACTCTAACAAACTGGAAAACCTAGAGGAAACCAGGGTAACTCCTGGGCACACACAACCTACCAAAGTTCAACCAGGAAGAAACAGAAAATCTGAACAGACCAATAATTAGTAATGAGATTGAATCAGTAATAAAAAAATCTCCCCACAAAGAAAAGTACAAAAATTCAGGACTGAATAGCTTCACTGCTGAATTCTTACAAACTTGCAAAGAACAAACTCTAATTCTCCTCAAACTATCCCAAAAAACTAGTGAAGAGATAATTCTCTCTAATGTATTCTATGAGGTCAATAATTACCCTGATACCAAAATGAAAGAAAGGTGGAAAAGAAAGAAAATTACAGGCCAATATTTCTGATGAATGTAAACACAAAAATCCTCAACAAAATGCTGGCAAACTGAATCTAACAGCATATTAAAAAGATAATGCATCATGATCAAGTGGGATTTAACCCAAGGATGCATGGATGATTCGATGTATGCAAATCAATAATATGATACATCCAACATAACAAAGTACAAAAACCATATAATCATCTCAATAGATGAAGAAAAGCATTTACTAAGATTCAACAACCCTTCATGAGAAAAACTCTCAACAAAATAGGCATAGAAGGAAATATCTCCATACATTAAAGGTCATATATAATAAACCCACAGATAATATCATACTGAATGGAGAAAAGCTGAAAGCCTTTTCTTCATAAACTGGAACAACTTCTATTCAAAATAGTACTAGATGTCTTAGCCCAAGCAACTGGGTAAGAAAACGAAATAAAGGACACCTAAACTGGAAAAGAGGAAGTCAAATTATCCATCATTTCAAACTATATAATATTATATCTAGGAAAACATATAGATCCTCCAAGAAACTCTGAGGTCTGATAAATAAATTCAGTAAAATTGCAGGATACGAAAGCAACATATAAAAAATAAGTAGCATTTCTATACAACAATAACGAAAGAGCTAAGAAAGAAATCAAGAAGGCAATCCCATTTAAAATAGCTATAAAAATACATAGGAATAAATTTAACCAAAGAGGAAGACTTTGGTTAAATATAAGGAAATAACCATACTACCCAGAGCAATCTACAGATTCAATATAATTCTTATCAAAATACCAATGTCATTTTTTACAGAAATAGAAAAACAATCCTATTTTTTTTTGTGGAACCAAAAAAGAGTTTGACTAGCCAAAGAAATCCTGAGCAAAAAGAAAAAAGTTGGAGACATTACACTACCCAACTTCAAAATACACTACATGGCTGTAATAACCAAAACAGCATGATATTGATATTAAAAATAGACACATAAACCAATGAATAGAATACAGAAACTGAAAATAAATCCATACATTGACAACCAACTGAATTTTACAAAGATGCCAAGAACATACACTAGGGAAAGAATACCCTTTTCAATAAATTCTGCTGGGAAAATCCAATTTCTATATGCAGAATAATGAAACTGAACCTCTATCTCTCACCATATACGAAAATCAACTCAAGATGATTTAAGATTTAAATGTGAAACCTGGGACTATAAAACTACTAGAAGAAAACAGGGGAAATGCTTCAGGACATTGGCAAGGATTTTTATGGCTAAGACCTTCGAAGTGCAAGCAACAAAATAAAAAATAAACAAATAAGACTATATTTAACGAAAGGCTTCTCCACAGCACAGGAACCAGTCAACAGCGTGAAGAGACAATCTTCTGAATGGAAGACTATATATTTGCAAACTGGTCATTGGACAAAGGACTAATTTCCGGATTATACAAGAAATTCAAAAACTCAGCAGAAAAAAAAAAACAAATAATCCCATTATAAGTGGACAAAGGACAATAGACATTTCTCAAAAGAAGGCATTCAGATCAACAAGTATATGAAAAAATGCTCGACATCAGTAATCATCAGAGAACTGCAAATCAAAACCGCAACAAGATATCATCTTACCCCAGTTACAATGGCTATTATGAAAAAGGCAAAAAATAACAGATGCTGACAAGGTTGTGGAGAAAAGGGACCCATATATGTCTAGCGAGATTATTAATTAGTGCAGCCACTATGGAAAAAGTGTGAAGTTTTCTCAAAAACCTAAAAATAGAACTACCACATGATCTAGCAATGTTGTTACTAGATATTTATTCAAAGGAAAAGAAATCTGTACATCAAAGGGATACCTGGAGCCCCATGTTTACGCAGCACTATTCACAATAGCAAAGATATGGAATTGACCTAAGCATCCATCAGCAGATGAGTGGATAAAAAGCGTGGTACATTTACATGATGGAACAACAGTTGGCCATGAAAAATAATTAAATTGTATCATTTGCAGCAACATGGATAGAACTACAAGTCCTAATGTGAAGTGAAATAAGCCAGGCACAGAAAGACAAATTTTGCATGTTCTCGCTCATATGCGGAAGCTACAACATTTTATCTTATGGAAGTAGAGAGTTAAATGAGATACCGAAGGGTGGGAAGAATGTGTGGGTGCTGGGGGAGAGATGAAGAGAGGTTGATTAAAGGTACCAAACATACAGTTAGATAGAAGGAATACATTCTAATGTTTGATGGCAGAGTAGGGTAACTATAGCTAACAACAATGCATTGTTTTTTGTTTTTTTTTTTTTAAATACTGTATGCTTTAAAATAGCCAGAAGAGTATAAAAAAGCCAGTACAGTTAATCATCTGTGAAAAATGTGAACATACATCCACCATGATTCTTCCTGTATTTTGTTCAGTCTGAGTTGGCAACTGTAGGCTGCCATCTTTTTCCTTCATTGTCACACTTTATGTCCTGCTTTTTACACTTATGGATATGTTATGTTTATCATTTCATACTGCCAACGCAAGATCTACCTCACAACTTTGTGTGGCTGCAGAATACTGTGCTTATGTTCGAAGTCTGGGTTGCTTAAGATTTTTCACAAATACAGACAACCCTGCCATAGATATCCTTTTATACCTTTATTTGGATGCTTATCTGGTTATTTTTTTTTTTAGAAGAAATTCCTAGAGATAGTATTGCCAGCTCCAAAGTAGTGTGTGTGTGTGTGTGTGTGTGTGTGTGTGTGTGTAGTTCTTCTTTGCTTGCTTCTAATTTTGTGGAGTTTTCTTTAGTCCTTTTAATTTTTTTCCATGCTAGCAGGTATAAAATTCTGTACTGTTTCAATTAACATTTCTTTAATTATAAAGGACATTAATTTTTTTTTACTTCTCCATTGACAATTGTATTTTTTTAACTGCCAAAAAATACTACTTGAAGTATTCCCAACACATAGAAATGATAAATACTCAAGGTGATGGGTACCCCAAATACCCTAACTTGATCATTACACATTCTACCCACGCAATAAAATATCACATGTAATCCATAAATATGTACAAATATTACATACCAAAAAAACTTTTAAAAATCGACAAGAAAGGAATATGACAGTGTTTTTGTGACTCAATGTATGGAAGGATTTCCTAACAATGCAAATAAACATAAATATTAAATTAAGAGATTGAGAGCTTTGGCTATATTAAGATAAAAATTTCTGTAAACCAAAGACACCAATAAAAAGCAGTAAAAGATAAATCTCAGACTGGGAAAAGACATTTTCAGTGCATACTACTAGAAATTAATTAGCATTCCCCTAATTGTAAAGCACCCTATAAATGAAGAAGACAAGGAATTTAAAAAATAACAGGAATAACAAGTAGAAACTCAAACGATGAAAGTAAAAGCATAAAAACATGCTACATATTGCTGGGGACTAGAGAGTAACACACAAATGAAAATCACAAGGAGATATGATATCCAGCCCATCAGAATGGCAAATATTAACATGCTGGTAATTCCTAGAATTGAAGATAAGGAGCAGGGTGAAATGATCTTTATAACACAGGTGAGAGGGTAAATTATTATTATTACTATTTTTTTTTGAAACAGAGTCTTGTTGTGTTACCCAGGCTGGAGTGCAGTGGTGCAATCTTGGCTCACTGCAACCTCTGCCTCCCAGGCTGAAGCAATTCTCCTGCCTCAGCCTCCTGAGTAGCTGGGATTACAGGTGTGCGCCACCACACCTAGCTAATTTTTGTATTTTCAGTAGAGACAGGATTTTGCCATGTTGGTCCAGCTGGGCTCGAACTCCTGACCTCGTGCTCCTCCCACCTCAGCCTCCCAAAGTGCTGGGATTACAGGTGTGAGCCACTGCGCCCAGCAGGTAATTATTTTTAACTTTGGAGAGCAGTTTGACAAAATCTATTAAATTGACAATAGCAAGTTCCTGTTATCAACAATTCCTTTTCGAGGTACTTACTAAAAATTTTCATGCACATGTGTGCAGGTTGGTATGTACCAGAAAGTTGATAGCAGTATTATGGTAATAGCAAAAAGTTGGGAGAAACTGAAATATACATAAACGGTAGATTGAATAATTGCATGACAGAATTTTATGCCATGGAATATAATATAGAATTAAAACTAGATAAACTAGGACTCTATGTATCAACACGACAAATTAAAATTTTGACTAAAAAATGAAAGTAGCAAAAGAACACCATGTAATACTATTTTATAAAGTTTAAATACATTAAGCAAAACTGAATATTATTTGGAGGAATATATGCACATGGAAGGGACCAAAAACTACTCAATTCGGCAGTACTTATCTTGGAGGTGAGGCAGAGAGGTGACAGCAATTGAAAAGAGCTACATGAGGGCTTCAGAAGTATTTGTAATATTTTATTTCTTAAGCTGGCTAATGGCTACGCAGGTTTATGTTATACTACTTTGAGACCTTTTTGTATGTCTGACGTATTTTATTACAGAATGATTTTTTAAATGGTCCGGAATTGTTAAATCTGCAGGGTCTTGTTAGAAGCAAATGCTAAACTGCTAGATGAGATCCTTCCCACAATCCAGGCACTACTGAGAAAGTGGAAGACAACTGTTGAAAATAAGCTAACCATAAAAAAGATACGAAGCGCATCAAAAAATCCGCCCCCATAAGAGAGACCCAGCAGACACAACAAATGAAAGAACTCACAGTTGAGAAAGTAAAGAAAACAGAGCGGTTTCTAAAGGATTTCAAAATAAATATGTTTAAAAATGTTCAAAGAGATGAAAGAATCAACTGATCTCATAATGTTAGAAGACGTTATGAAAACAGAATAAGCAGACTTGAAAATAAACACATATTCTAGAAATGAAAAATATTGCTATCATAAATGTAAGACTCCACAGAACATGTCAAAGTAGACCAAAGCAAAAATTAATAAGCTGGAAGATGAATCTAAGAATGCAACTTAAAGACTCTAAAGATTTATGATAAGAAGGAAACAATGAGAGGCATGAAGAATAGATTACAAAACTCCTATACATGTATACACAAAAGTTTCAGAAGGGGAGGGAAGTGATGGGAAATGGTAACACATAAATATGGTTGTGTGGAGAATTTCCTAGTAAGACATGCCATCTCAAACAGGAAAGTCACACAGCAGCTTCCAAACTGAAGAATATTGAGAGAGAGAAAGCCAGAGAGACAGAACGAGAGAGAGAGAGACAGAGAGAGAGTCAGAAACTGCAGTATATCAAATATAAAGAAGAAACCTTTAAAACCACCAGAAGAGATAAGGCAGATAACCTATGAGGAACAACATCCAGGTTGACAGCAGATTTTTCATGAGCCACAAGCTAATCTGGAAGAAAATGAAATAATGCCTTCAAAGGTAATAATATAGCAGCCAATCTAGAATCTACACTTACCGAAACTATAACTCAAGAATGAACGTGAAATAAGGATATTTTAACACATATTAAAAGAATTTATTAATCATTGAAATAACTTTTTGAGGAGAGAAACAGAATTTAGAAGGAAGGAGTAGAATCCAAGCGGCAATGGTGATTAAAAACATTAGTAGGCATGCACATAAATAAAATAAAGGCTGGTCATAAAAAATAATGAATGTAAGAATTTAAAAATAAAACTTTATAAAACATCGAATATTTTGGGGGGAAGTTCAGATGGATTAGAATGTTCTCTTTTGTATCTTTATTCAAGATGTTGATTAACTTTAGACTTTGAAAGAAAAATACAAAGTTAGACATACATCTTAAAAAATTCAAGAGCAATCACCTGGGAATAAAAAAGAAATTTGTATCTTGCAAACTAGTACATAGCGAAAAGATAACTGAACATCTCTCAGTTCAACAGAAGGCAGAAAGTTAAGAAAGTAGGGGAAGATGAGGGGAAGGGGGAGAGGGTCAGGAGGAATGGAAGGGGAAGGGGAGAAGCAGCAGCACTAAAAAATGTGGTAAATAAAAATCCACATAACAGGAATTCGTCCAAATACAGATGCTCCTCACCTTATGATGGACTCATGTATGTCTCAATAAATCCATGAGTTGAAAATGCATTCAATACACCTAACCCACCAAATATCATAGCTTAGCCTAGCCTACCTTCAATATGCTTAGAACACTTACATTAGCCACAGCTGGGCAAAATCCTCTACCACAAAGCCCATTTTATAATACAGTGTTGAAAATCTCATGTAATTTATTGAATGCTGTACTGAAAGAGAAAATCAGATTGATTGTATGGGCACTTGAAATACAGTTTCCACTGAATGCATATCCCTTGCATACCAACCAAAAATGGAAAAATTATAAGTAGAACCATTCTAAGTCAGGGACCAACTGTATATTAATGTAACAATATACTATTTGTGATAGTTTTACTTATCAAATTGACTAACTTAGAGTCCCTGTTCATTCAAACACTAATCTAGACATTGCTGTAGAGGTATTTTGAAGATATGATTAAAGTCTATCATCGGTTGGCTTTAAGTAAAAGAGATTACCCTAGATAATCTGGAAGGCCTTGGTTCATCAACTGAAAGACCTTAAGAGCAGAGTTAAGGATTCCTTGAAGGAGAAGATATCTAGTCTGGGCACTGCAGCTTGAGCCGATTCCTGAGAGTCCAGCCAGCCCTTTCTGACAGCATGCGCTAGCCAGCCCCACAACTGTATAACTCAATTCCTTGCAATACGTCTCCTATATGTATCTCCTACTGGTTTTGTTTCTGTAGTTGAACACTGACTGATGCACTCTGTAAATTAATAAAACTCCCATCTTCACATGCAAAGATTCTCAAATTGTGCTAAGAATAAATACAAACGTTATTGAAGAGAAACACACCTAAAGCATTAAGAAGGTCGAAAATCAAGGATCAAGAGAGTGTGTGCAGCAGGCCGATGTGCACTAAAAGAAAGAAGTGATAGGGTAAAGAGTGAGATTACATGACGACAAGAGTGCCTCTGATGAGCAGTGACATCAGGACCAACTCAGGACCAACAAGAGAGTGGCCTAGAAGTCACCCGTACTTCCAATGAAATGCTAACCCTTCTGAGTTTCTGGAGTACTCGATCATTCCCTTCAACCTCTCAAAAAAGCCCAGACCACTTCCTAAGTTAAACCTATACATTTTTTAACTTTTAATTCTGAAATAATTATAGATTCACCTCAAGTTGCAAAGATTGTACAGAGAGGTCTTGTGTACCTGCTATCCAGTTTCCCCCAGTGGTTACGCCTTAGGTCACTAAAGCACAATATCCAAACCAGAATACTGATGTTACTACATGGGTGTGTAGTTCTGTAATTTCATCATGGATGCAGATTCCCGTGCCCATCAGCAGAATCAAGATCCAGAACTAGTCCATCATCATACAGATCTCTCCTGGATGATCCCTTTACAGTCACACATACCCTTCTCCCTCAACATCTCTAACCCCTGGCAACCTCAAAGCTCTTCCTCATCTCTGTCAGTTTGGGAATGTTATATAAATGGAATCACAGCATGCTACCTTTTGAGAGTGGATTTTTCACTCAGCATAATGCCCTTGACAGCCATTCAGGTCGCTGCATGTATCATTAGTTCATACCTCTGTACCAATGAGTAGTATTCCGTAAACCTATGCCTGTTTTTAAATTCTAATAAAAGCTAGGAATTTTGTTAAATGCTGCAGTGAGCTGAGATCGCACCACTGCACTCCAGCCTGGGTGAAAAGAAAAAAACTGGGATTAAGAAGGAGCATGTAGATATTGTAGATATTAGACGTGGGAAAACTGGTAACATCCATACAGGTAAGAGTTAAAAGGGCAACTGTGAGAATGAAGATGATGGGATTGTTGAGAGATGGTGTGAAAATGGACAGTTTAGGACCCAGCATCTGGCTGAAATGACTGGGGGTGGTTGGTAAACAGGGAGGGGAAGGTTTCAAGGAGCCTTAGATGTTTCTTGTCTGCATACCTGGATAGATAACAGTGGAAATGGAGAAGGAGGAATATGTTTCAAGGGGAAAAAGAAACTTCAGCCTCAGACATTTTGGATGAAGGATTCCAGGAGTATTTTCAGGCTTCAGGTAAAAATGTGGAAAGACGGAAACTCCGGAGAGAGTCTAGAGGGGCTGCAAAATTAGCCCTGAGAATCGATGAGCTTACTTCCTGCAAGATTTTTTAACAGCTCAGTTTTTAAAGGATTTCTAACCGGTAAAGAGACGTCACACTGAATAAACCAAGTTTGTCTTTCATTATGAAGCTCACATACCACTGAACCAAGATTTTGCTCAGTGTGTTTCTTATTTATTAATTTATTTTGAAGTGATTAACATTTAAGAGTTACATTAAAAAATAAAAAAAGAAATATTTAAACTCAAGGCTTAAAGGAGTGGCTGTGGGAATTTGTACCTGTTGTGGGAAAAACCATAATTATAGTGCATTCTAAACTTGTTATGATTTCAATTTGGAAACATGAGAATAAATGATTTTTGTTAGTCGTTGATGATCTTTTAAACTACAAGCTAACATTTCCCTGAGCAAAAAGTTTTGAAAATTTCAGTATTTTGCATTCAGCTTTTCTATCTGCTATTACTTAGATAAAATCTTACGTGCGGGGAGAAAGAGTGACTACAATTGCAGAAATGGTAGTAGTAATAAAAATAGTAACAGGAATAGCAGCAGCAATTCCTAAAATCAATAACCTATTGAGTGGATTTGAAGTCTTTAAAATATCGTCTGTGTATCTTTAAAGTTTTGGCAGTTTTGGAAGAAGAGGCTGCTTACATTAATGTCTACATTTTTTCTCCTGTTTCCATACTCAATTCTTTTTTGAAATACGGGTTAGTTGAGATATATTTTTGTGGGAGAAAAAACCAAAATGACTCCATTATGTATTGGCTACCCCATAAACAGTAACGTTTTGCCTGTTTGCTTAGAAAACACCTCAAAGTGTACTGTAGGAGAGAGAGAGTCTTAACCCCCAATCCATAAATTGGCTTGAAGCAGGCCCTTGAACTTGTATACATAATTGTGAGTGAGGTGCAGGCATTTTTCTGGAAGCTGGTCTTAGCTTTCCAAGTTGTCTGTGAAGACTCAAGAAGCTCAGACCTCGTCTCTTGAGATCTTTTTAGGATACGGGACTATGGTCCTAAGGTATACTCACTCTTGCTTGATTCTGAGCATGGTGCGCTGTTTTGGAAAAAGCTGCAGGCTAGTATTTAGGAGACATTTATTTTAGACCTGGCTGTACTCTAAGCTTGCATTAACTTCCAGCAAGTCACTTTTTCCCTTTTGGCCTCATTTGTTCATCATTCAAATGGGAACAGAATGTCTATTCTACTCAGACAGACTAGACCATATTGTGAGACTAAAAGCAGGGAGAAAATATACTCTGAATAATGCAATATATCCTAATGAGGCCAGATATTACCTGCTGCTTGGGGCCTTTGCTTTGTACCTATGGTTCCTGCATATTATTTCTCTGCTTCCTTCTTTTCCTGAAGGCGGTTGGTCCCCTCAACTCTGCATTCTCTACATTTTTACCCATGTTTTTTAGATGCCGCAGTAGAGACAGACAAAAGGAAAGGATGTTTATTAAGCAAGGGGTCACTTTAAGAACTCGCTTCTGGCTGAGCACGGAGGCTCATACCTGTAATCCCAGAATTTTGGGAGGCCGAGGCAGGTGGATCACCTGAGATTAGGAGTTCAAAACCAGCCTGAGCAACATGGCAAAACCCTGTCTGTACTAAAAATACAAAAATTAGCTGGGCATGGTGGTGCATACCTGTAATCCCAGCTCTTGGGAATCTGAGGCACGAGAATCACTTGAACCTGGGAGGTAGAGGTTGCAGTGAGCTGAGATCATACCACTGCATTCCAACCTGGGAGACAGAGTGGGACTCCATCTCAAAACAAAACAAAACAAAAACAAAAACAAAAAAAAAAAAAACTTGCTCCTAAGAGGAAAATATTAATACTTTGCTCTCATTAGAATGTTTCACCTTTTCAAGGCATTTTATATTAGTTGCCATGCTTTTTCATCATAGCAGACCAGGAGGAAGTTTTCACCACACTCATTTAATTTGGAAACTGAGGCACAGAGAAATCAGGAATCCAAGGTTACTCAAGCCATCAAGGGTGGTGCTAGGGCTGGAAACTGAACTTTGGAATGCTGGGTGCCAGAGTTTTGCCACCATTCCCTTGAGGCTGATCTTGGGTGGCAGACACAGAAACAATTATGAGAGTATTTTCTAGTCAAACAGTGAGCAGATATGCAGCAGCAATCCCCCTCTTGATCCATCCCTTTTCTTTATACAATGATCCAGGAGGAACTGTCTGTCTTCCATCGTGTCTGTTTTCAGATGGATTTTGACCTTGCAGCTAAGTCTTTCTCTCACTGCTGACTCTGCTCGCTTTCCTTCAACTTGATTCATTTGGGCCCCAATGGTTCCTGCTTGGGAAAGGCCCATCTGGGAGTGCTCAATACATTCCTCTGTCAAGCAGGGAAAAGAGCTGCACTTGCAAAATGAGGAAACTTCCAAGAGGGCTCTGGCCAGAAGTCAGTTTGCAATTTTGAGAGCAGCACTTGATCTGGAAACTGACATAACATGCCTGTTGATTATGCTTCAGAATGTTGCTACATAGCATTTTACTCTTGCTGATAGCAATGAATGATCTAAACCAGTATACTGCTTAAGTCTGCAGCCAGTCTTTCAATGTGCAGGCATCTCACATACATTTTTTGACCATCTACCTATGCCAAGTTCTCTGGGTAATAAGAAAGTGAAAACTGAAGGGGCCCACTCAGTTGCCTCCAGCCTTCAGGACATAGCAAAGATGTATAGTGACTCACAGGGGCTTCTGGAGAAAGCTGTACTCAGTGGCTTAGGGCTGCAGAGAGAGAGAAGACTAAATTGCCAGGCTTAAAACATTAGCTCCAATAAAAACATGTTCCACATTTTATGTCATCAGGCAAATGCAAACTAAAACAACAATGAGATAACACCACACATCTATTACAATGGCCAAAATCCAGAAAACTGACACCACCAAATGCTGGCAAGGATACAGAGTAACAGGGATTCTGGTTTCTTTCTTTTTTTCTTTTTCTTTTTTTTTTTTTTTTTGAGACGGAGTTTCTATCTTGCTGCCCAGGCTGGAGTGCAATGGTGCAATCACGGCTCACCACAACCTTCACCTCCTGGGTTAAAGCTATTCTCTTGCCTCAGCCCCCACAAGGAACTCTTATTCCTTGTTTGTGGGGATGCAAAGTGGTAACGCCACTTTGGAGAACATTTGGCTATTTGTTACAAAACTACACATACTCTTACCATATGATCCAGCAATCACATTCCTTGAAGTTATCCAAAGGAGCTGAAAACTATATCCACAGAAAAACCTGCACATACCTTTCCAATAGCAGTTTTATTCATAACTGCCAAAAACTCAGAGGTAACTAAGATGTCCTGATATCCTTCAGCAGGTAAATGGGTAAATAAACTGTGGTTCATCAGAGAATGGAATACTATTCAGTGATAAAAGAAATGAATTACCAAGCCAAAAGACACGGAGGAAACAAATGCATATTAGTAAGTGAAAGAAACTCATGTGAAAGGGCAACATACAGTATGATTCTAACTCTATGACATTCTGGAAAAGGCAACACTATGGATACAGTAAAAGATCACTGTTCACCAGGGCTTAGGGGACAGAGAGGGATGAATAGGTAGGGCAAAGAAAAATTTTAGGGCCATAAAACTGCTCTGTCTGCTACTATCATGGTAGACACACATCATTATACATTTGCCTAAACCCATAGAATTCGGAGCACTGAGAGTGAATCCTAAAACTGTGGACTTTGTGGGATTATGATGTCAATGTAGGTTCATCAGTTGCAACAAATATACTTCCCCTGGCGGGGGGATGTTGCACATGTGGGGAAAGGGTACATGTAGTAAATCTCTGTACCTTTTGCTAAATTTTGCTGTGAACCCAAAACTGCTCCAAAAAATAAAGTCTATTTTAAACGTTTAAAAGCTCCACAAGAGCAAGGACCTTGTCTATCTTGTTCACTGCTGGATTCCCAGCTCCTAACTTAGTGTGATGCTCAATAAATATTTCTTGATTGAATGACTAAATAATCTCTGCCTGAATTAAGGAGAAGGTTTCCTGGAGAATGTGAGATTTGAGTAAGCTTGATGATGAGTTGTGCCTCCCTAGGCATGGAAGTACAGGCACAGTGTGACTATTACAGACAAAGAGAATAATTCAATAAAAGCACAAAAGCATGGAAATGAATGAACTGTTTGGGGAACTTCAAAGGATCCACTGTCACTGGAGTTTCAGAAGAATAGTGGAAGGAGATCAGGACAAAAATATTGACTAGTGTCAGGATATGAAGTCATCATTATGACCCTCATGTTACAGAGGAGGAACCTGAGGCTCAGAGAAGACAGTGACTCATCAAAGGTTATGCGTTAACAATATCTCTGTCCCTTCTATGTATGGGCATGATACTAAGCATTTTTTGTGCACTCTCTCATTTAAACCCATATAGTAAGTTTAGGAGATGGTTAGTATTGTTTTTCTAATTTTATAGATAAATATAATAAGGCTTAGGGAAGTTGAATAATTTTTCCTGGGACTTAGTGTCTAGGATGGCAGATTGAGTACACACTATGGCCTCTTCTTCCTGACCCAAATCCCTAAAAAGGAATGAAAACAACTTTTTTCAAAGAGAAAAAGAAATCACATCAACAATGGAAAATAAGGAGAGAAACCCTGGTAGACTAGAAGAAATTTTAAGACAGTTTTGAAAATAAGCATCAGGATATAAACTGAAGAATAAGCCTCTTTTGGTAGAGTTCTTTGATGCAGGCTGGGAATAATACTAAGCGGGCTCCACTCGTGGGAGTGGTGGGTGCCCCACGGAGGGGACCAGTGATGATGATGAGCTGACGAGTGGGAGCAGCTAGGCTGCTGAGCCCCTGCACACCATTCCTCCCTCCTAGCAAGCAGTCATGGCTGATGATGAGGGGCGGGTGGGGTCTGCCTCCAGACTTGCGCATGGGCTCGAGGGGAATGCAATCAGAGACCCACGGGAAGTGACACCTCATGGCAGGGAGGGAACTCTTCGGTCATCCATAGCTTCAGAGGTTCCACGCCCAGAGGTGTGCTGTCTCACTCCACCATTATTTCACCAAAAAAATCTGCAATTTCGGTCTCAGCAGTACATCCTAGCCCTCCCTTTGCCCAAGAGTCATAAACTCTATCTGTGCACACAGATAGAGCCAACAGGTAACAAGGGATCTGAGCACAGAATGAGCCCCCGATTAAAAACTACCAGCCAGGGTGGAAGTTACTTGCCCTTGGTTGTCCCTAATTTATTTAAGAACCCTAGTTGGTAGCAAAGGTTTGGGATCTCCATCTTAGGTCTCCTCAGTGATGTCTCTTTCTGTTGTGCCAAACTACCTCCTAAATTGAATGTGTGTTATATCAGGGATCACCAACCTTTAGGCTACGGACTGGTAGCAGTCCATGGCCTGTTAGGAACTGGGGCACACACAGGAGGTGAGCGGCAGTGAGTGTTACTGCCTGAGCTCTGCCTCCTGTCAGGTCAGCAGTGGCATTAGATTCTTCTAGGAGCAAACACCCTATTGTGAACCGTGCTTATGAAGGATCTAGGTTGTGTGCTCCTTATGAGAATCTAATTCCTGATGATCTGTCACTGTCTCCCATCACCCCCAAATGGGACCATCTAGTTGCAGGAAAACAATCTCGGGGCTCCCACTGATTCTACATTACGGTGAGTTGTTAAACGTAATGCACTTGAATCATACCGAACAAACTCCCAGTCCCACCTCCACCCCCAGCTCTGTCCATGGAAAAATTGTCTTCCTTGAAACCAGGTCCTGATGTCTAAAATGTTGGAGACTGCTGTGTTACAGCACTGTGTGGATCTGCACCCAGCACTGGGGCAAGCCCTGGGTGCTACATGAAAGGCTGTACAATCTTTCTTGGGCTGTTGACCCAGCTGGCATGTAACACATACTCAACACAAATTCAGTGAGTCTCTTGTGGGTGCAGGAGCAGGTGGTGTAAGGAGGAAAGACAGGAACATGGGATTCGGAAGGAGTTCAAAGCTGACAGTCACAGGCCCAGTCAATGGGTCTACACAAATAATGGAGTGGTGAAAAGGACATCCAAAACTACTTAGTTTGAGCCTCATGAGATCCGAGACCTAGAAGGAGCTAAGCTTCATCGAGGGTAAGGAAAACAGCAATGCCAAGAATCTGAACCTGAGCCTGAAGATGAGGATATTCAGAGAAGGCACTTATGTGACTCAAGGGAGCATCTTTGTCTGGGGCAGTAGCAAGACAGTCTCTTTTTCCCCACTTGTGGAAATGGGTAGTGTGGGGTATTATATTCCCAGGGCTGCTGTCTCAAATTATCAGAAACTCAGGAGCTTAAAACAACAGAGATTTATTGTCGTATACTTCTGGAGGCCAAAAGTCCAAGATCAAAATGTCAGCAGGGCCATGTTCCCTCTGCAGGCTCTGGGGAAGAATTCTTCCTTGCCCCTGCCAGCTTCTGGTGGCTGCCAGAAACCCTTGGTATTCCTTGGTTTGTAGCTGTGTCGCTCCAATCTCTGCCTCCATCATCACATGGCCTTCTAAGGATATCAGTCATTGGATTTAGGGCCTACCCTAATCAGGCATGACCTCATCTTAACTGAGTACATCTGCAAGGATCCCTTCCAAATAAGGTCACATGCTAAGGTTCCAAGTGGACATGAATTTTTAGGTGACATCATTCAACTCAATACAGGTAGTATCATCTAATCCTGCCTATAGGTGGTATGATTTATAAAGTGACTACCAAGACTCTGCTTCTGTACACAGGTTCAGGTTTTCCTGACTCAAAAACTGCTTGGCCCCTCAAGATGATGGAAACCCTTCCTGTAATGTCTGAAACTCTCCTAAATGATGGTGTTCCATCATCCTTTCTCCTAGGTCATTCTGAGATGCCCAACAGGGTAGCTATCCCCTCCCCTTATTTGTTAATTTCATATTTGTGGATAAATGAGAATGTTATACTCCCTCAAATAGTTTGCTTCTGCAGACAATGTACTGCTTTCCCATTTCTATTTTAAAGCTGCGCACGCATCTGTAAGAAGACGGGAGTGTTATGTAATACCTACCATTTTTGTCAAAACCTCATCTCACCCCATTGCCTGATACAGGAGGAAGTTACTGGTGTGAAATTTGCTGCTTTTTTTTTTTTTAAGGTGAAGAGTATATTCAGATGGATTTCATACCTCACATTCATAAGCCGGTCCCTTTTTAAAAGACTGTAGGTACTGTGTTAATGAAAGATGAAATTCACATCCGTCTCCTGTATAGCACGCCAGCAATGATGGTACAAATATAGCTGAATACTCTGCTTTTGCCTTTACAGGTATTTTAAAGAGGTGCTCTGAGGGGAAGCATACAGACTGATCAACAGAAAACATCTTAAAGGGAGGAAGACAACCAAGAACATTTTCCTTTCTGAAAGGTTGTGATGTTAAAGTGTTAGTCCATTTGGAGCCTGTCATCTGGACTATTTCAGTTTATAAACGAGAGCTACAGCAGCCCCAGGGGGCCTCAGGAAGGGAAAAATTACTTCAGGAAAATGGTATTTCTTTGTTAGAATCAGAGCTTTGGGGGGTGAGATGGGCCAGCCCAGAGAGAGCTAGGACTTGGAATCCAGTCGGATTTGCAGGCTTGGGTCAGGTGTCAGCAGATGGGAGACAAGGCAGGGCTTCGGAAGCATAGACACGGGGAGGTGTGAGTCTGAAGTTGCTCTGAATACGAGGGCCAATCTGTGAGAGGGACATCAGCAGCATGCAAAGTTCTATTAGACCAAAGTCCAGAGTGAGGCCACTCTAGTTTAGAGTATCATCCATTGTTGGGAGTGGGAAACTGACGGGTCCACAAAAAGAGGGTCAATAACA
This sequence comes from Cebus imitator, assembly GCF_001604975.1. Lineage (NCBI taxonomy): Eukaryota > Metazoa > Chordata > Mammalia > Primates > Cebidae > Cebus > Cebus imitator. The sequence continues at coordinate 156,663 of NW_016107665.1, forward strand.
TAAAGGTCTGGCATTGGTATTGGGATCCTGGTCATAGGAAAACCGGGTGGTCAAGGGGAGGACATCCAGTCCAGCCAAATTCTCAGACATTCCAACTTGGAGTTGGGAAGGTGGCAAAGAAAGCCTCGTTAGCCCCTTTGTAAATTGTACTATCAATAGACTGGATTGAGTGATACCACCTCTGCTGGACCGAGTGGTATTTCTTCCAAATTCAGGTCTGCTGCAACCTCAGAATGTGACTTTATTTGGAAATACTGTTATTACAGATGTAATCAATTAACATGAGGGCACACTGGGTTATGATAGGCCCTAGAACCAATGCCTGATGTCCTTATAAGAAAAGGGCTGTGTGATGATGGAGGCAGAGACTGAAAAGACACAGCTGCAAGCCAAGGAACACCAAGGATAGCTGGAATCCACAAGAAGCTAGGAAGAGGGAAGGGAAGGATTCTTTTCTAGAGCCTTCAGTGGGAGCAGTGCTGTAAGGACTCCCGGAGCACTTCGTGCAGCACCATTTGGTGGTATTCTCTGCCAGTTGTGGGTCTGGGTGTCCCATGCCCATTGGGTCTGTGAGCAACATGAGCTCACAGCTTGGGGAAACCTGGGGAACTTACAATTTTTTTTTGAGACAGTATCACTCTGTCTCTTGAGCTGGAGTGCAGTGATGCGATCTCTGCTCACTGCAACCTCCACCTGCTGGGTTCTAGCGATTTTCCTGCCTCAGCCTCCCTAGTAGCTAGGATTACAGGTGCCCGCCATTACGCCCAGCTAATTTTTCGTATTTTTAGTACAGATGGGGTTTCACCATGTTGGCCAGCCTGGTCTTGGACTCCTGACCTCATGATTCACCTGCCTCAGCCTCCCAAAGTGCTGGGATTACAGGCGTGAGCCACTGCGCCTGGCCAGAGCTTGCTATTTTTCTGAGGCCTGGGAGCTTTCCATCCTATGTTGGTCAGCTTTAGTATTGAAAAGAAAACTAGACTTAAATTTAAGAGCCCTGGGCTGTGTTTTATTACTTATCTAGGTATGCATTTATCCACGTAGGGAATATTTACAGATCACCTAACGTAGATCAGGCACTGAGCTAGGTCCTGGAGAGATAAAGATGCATAACAGAGTCTCTGACATCAAGGAGCCACTGACTGGTGACGTGTCCAGTCAATTACATTCCTGTGAAATGATGCATAAAGGTGATAACAGAGGATTACAAAAGCCCTGGGGGAGGCACAGCAAAGCTAGCTGAAGGGAGACGGGAGATGGTGGAAGGCAGGAAAGAGTCCATGAAGTGAAACCCAAACAGAATCTTTGAAGAGTAAACAGGAGTGAGCTAGGCGAAGAGGGCAGAGAATGCATTTGAGAGAGAAGAGACAGCATGGGCAAGTGAGAGGAGGTGGCGTATGCAGCATTTGCAGAGACCCACAATCAGATTGTTTGGCTGGAATTAAAACCTGCAGAGCAGGGAGGAGTGAAAGGAAGAGTAGAGGCACATGCAAAGATGCAGGTGATGGAGAGTCTTGAATGCATGTTACAGAATTTGGACTTTATCTACTGGTAATGAGAAGCCACTGATGGTTTTGAGCAGAGAGTGGCAGGGTCAGATTTGTGAAGGATGGACTGGAACAAGGTTGGAGGTAGAGGCAGGAAGAGGAGGCTGTTGTAACGGTTGAGGTGAGAGACGCTACTGAGCTGAACAAGGGAAGCGGAAGAAGAAGTGGGGAGCAGTTTATCTTAAGAAATATTTAGGAGGGCACCCCAGAATTATAGCCTTGTGAGCTTGTATAAATTAAGGCTCAGTTTTGAGCCTTAATTTTCTCATCTGTAGAATGAGAGAGAATGATACGCCAGTCCAGAGTTGTGGAAGGATTAAATTAGGTCACCAATGTGCAAATGCTTTGCAACTTCTCTAACGCTTTGCAATTTCAACTCAGCCTCCAGGTGTGGCAATTAGTAGATTTTCTATAATATTTGAGGAACGACCCACCTTATGCCTAAAAGATGGCCAACCTGGAGAAATACGTAAATACCGAATAGTTTCATAAGCTAACTTAGAAATTTTAAATGTGATTTTTAAAGCCCAAGTTTATAAGTACATACTTACTTCCATGCTCTTTCTAAAATATATAATTATGTTCTCTGCTCACATAATTTTATCCATTATAAAAACTGAGCATATCACTGTCACTTTTATTGCAGGATACTGGCAGAATTTGCTTTACCTAGCAGATGTGTTTCTGAAAATTTTACTTGTAAATTGATTTTAAAATGAGTCAAATCATACTTTATTTACACTAGGGAGATGCATTTCAAAGAACTCTATGGTTGTGACTCCTTTGGTAAAATTAATAATTATCCTGAATTTTTGCAGGGATTAAATGCGAGCCTCTACATTCTTAAATTATTGGTAGTGGTCCTTATGAAATATATTTTAATATACAGAAGATGTATAATATCTGTTCAAATCTATGAAGCAAAGTTTCTTTCTCAATCTGTTGTTGTGTGGTTCCACTTTTTAACAGCCATTCATTGCAATTTAAGACATTTTCCCACCAAACGTCAAATTAACATCCACATTAATCTTCTTCATACTTGACACAAACCCAGTCTCAACCCTTCCAATACTGACATGGAAACAATTCACTTTCACAATATGATCTTCTAGGAGACAGTAAATTACACACTTTCTATTTAGTATCTAGTCAGCATCTAATTGCATTTTGATTTGTTTCTTGATGTGTGGCTGGAGTGCTAAGAATCGGACATGGAAAGTCAGGTGAGTCATATTTGCCTAATTATGTAAAACATAACAGCATTAATATGATAAGTATTATCGGTACTAACAGCAAATCAGTACTAAAAATGTTCAGACAGGAAAGACTTATGGCAACATGGATTTATAATAGTGGTCATTTATGAAGCACCTACTATGCTCCAGAAACTGTACTTGTTACTGTATTTTTATTTCTTCCCTAGCCCTAGCTGATATTATTTCTCAATTTGCAGATGAGAAAATGGAAACCTAGCTGTAAGAAGTCATTCATGCTAAATGACCCAGCTAGGACCTAGCAGAGCTGAAATGTAATCCCTGAACTAATATCATGTTATGTCCTCTCACTTGGAGACCTGGGTTCCAGCACGGTGTGGGTTTCTAACTTACCTTTGTACCTGAGTTCCTTAGCTGTCACAGAGGAGTTTGTTTATTTTTAACTCTGAGACCCCTTCTGCTTCCTGACGTGTTCAATGAAGTTTCAAGAAGGCCTTGAGCTACTTTTGAACAGCCTGGCATTCCACCCTACCTCCCCATAGTCAATGAAATCCAACTTGAAATCCAAGAATAGCTAAACCTCTACTTCAGTCCCAAGAGCCATTTCACTTACTGAAATACTTACCACACTACCATCCAATTACTATGTAAAACACCTTGGGATACCATTAATACAAAAGGTTATATATTCTAAAACCCAAATGTCATTTTGTGTTAGACATTTTCTTAAGGGCTACTTATCTCAGGATGAATTCCAAGAATGAGTGCTTCATAATTATTTTGCATTTAAACAACCTACTTATGAATTCCAGGGATACACTGTGCCACAGTACGGCTTCTGCAGGATACAGCAATTATTATAAATGCTGTTGGATTAACTACCACGGTATTGCAGCCTGACAAAATGACATATCTGTATTAGATCACTGGTAGGTCATCAGACAAAATCTTTCCTTCTTCTCCACACCCCAGCCCTCATCCCAGAAAACAGGACTTGAGGAATATTTCTCAACCCAGTAAGAAATAATAGAAACCTTCAGCAACCTATATAATACGTGCAGAACTCCAAATACTGGATCTGCTCGTAGACATTTTTATTATTTGGTGAATTGCAATACAAACACATTCCTCTTAAAAGATGCTGGGAAGAAGATTTTTTAAAGCCAAGGTATTTTTTACAGAGACTCCTCATGGATTTGACTTAAAAGCCAACTCAGCCACAGAAATCTGGGGTTTAGGTCTGTTTGGATTTATAAAGTTTTTAGTCAAAAGAATAGGATATGATTTGGGAAACAATAGAGCTTGGATCAAAACGTGGATTGCTTCTTGTGTGCACGTGTGTGTGTGTGTGTGTGTGGTGGTGCGGGAGGGTTGGTGTAGGGAAAAAGTTCAGTTAACCTCTTATGAACCCAGACAGCCAAGCTCCATGCAGCTTTAATAAGTAACCACTTGGTGATGAACATTTAACAGTCTCATTAAATCATAATTTAAAAGATTGCTTTTTTTGCCCCAAACAAATAAAACTCTGTTAAATTCTAATAAGGATCTTTGGAACAGCTGCTTTGTGCTACAGAATGTGTAATGACCTTATAATTGTATTAGATGTGGCATGCAAATGTTTATGTTTCTCCTCTAGTATGAAATGTGCTGAATAACAGAAGCCAAAGAAAAGGGATTCGTTATGAATTCCAAGGGCGCAAGGGCTGCATTTCCAGAGACGGTGGGGCGGTGGGGGGGTCCTTAGTCAATTTCCGACTTGGATCCTGAGCTGGGCTGGATCAGGCTGAAGCAGGCTCGTTGGTTTCCGTGCAGTTGGATTCCCTTCTCTGACTGCCATTGCATCCTTCCTTTGACCTCAAACACCTAAACAGCCACCAGAACTCTTAGATCTTAGAAAAACCTACGCTCTGATCACAGACTCTCAGGTTGCAAGCACTCAAAATTATCAGGGCCAGCTCCTGTTTTCTTTGGAATTTTTTTTTTTTCTTTTTTTTTTTTTGACAGAATCTCACTCTGTCGCCAGGCTGGAGTACAGTGACATGATCTCGGCTCACTGCCACCTCCACCTCCCAGTTTCAAGTGATTTTCCTGCGCCAGCCTCCCAAGTAGCTGGGACTACAGGTGTGTGCCACCACACTCAGCTAATTTTTTGTATTTTTAGTACGGATGTGGGTTTTACCATCTTGGCCAGGATGGTCTCTGTCTCTTGATCTTGTGATCCGTCTGCCTCAGCTTCCCAAAGTGCTGGGATTACAGGTGTGAGCCACCGCGCCCAGTCTTCTTTGGATTTTTTTACATTAGAAAAATAAATCTGATTGTATGTTTGAGGTTTACAACGTGATGCTCTATTTTGAATTTCCCCCTAGCATGGGCATTACATGGCTGCTGTTGGTGCTTTAGATCTGCTCTCCTGTGCAACCCTCCAGGCCTGGCAGGCTCACCTGTGTGAACTCTATCTACTGGCTTCCTGGCCTTGTGCCCTTGGTTGAGGCCAATGGGGAGCCCTGCAGGAGGGCACAAAGTGACATTTAGTAAATGTTCCCTGGCTCATTCTCTGTGGGGTTACCATGGACTGTGTCTCTTTATATAGATTTCCTTTTGCTCAACTTTTATTTTACAATTGAGGGCACATGTGAGAGTTTCTTACAAAGGTATATTATGTGATGTTGAAGTCTGGGGTATGACTGAACCTGGCACCCAGCTAGTGATCATAGCACCCAATAGGTAGTTTCCAGCCCTTACCACCTTTTCTCTCTCCCCACTCTAGTAGTCTCCAGTGTCTACTGCTTACATCTTTACGTGCATGTGTGCCCAATGTTTAGCTCCCACTTATAAGTGTGAACATTCAGTATTTGGTTTTCTGTTTCTGCATTAGTTTGCTTGGGATGATGGCCTCCAGCCGCATAGACATTGCTTCATGAATGTAAAGCATTCATGTAAAGACACGATTTCATTCTGTTTTTATGGCTTGATGGTATTCCACGGTGGATATATATATATATCTCACATTTTCTTTTTTTTTTTTTTTT
>NW_016107665.1:162534-194915 GCF_001604975.1 Cebus imitator
CCTCCGCCTCTTGGGTTCATGTGATTTTCCGACCTCAGCTTCCCAAGTAACTGGGACCACAGGCGTGCCCCACCACGCCCAGGTAATTTTTGTAATTTTAGTACAGATAGGGTTTTACCGTGTTGGCCAGGATGGTCTCGATCTCTTGACTTCATGATCCGTCCGATTACAGGCATGAGCCACCACTCCCAACCTATATATACCATGTTTTCTTTATTCAATCCACTGTTGCTAGGCACCTGGGTTGATTCCATGTTTTTGCTATTGTGAATAGTGCCATGATAAACATACAGGTGCATGTGTCCTTTTGGTAGAATAACTTATTTTACTTTGGGGCTATTCATATCCAGAAGAATGAAACTGGACCCCTACCTGCATATACAAAAATTAAATCAAGTTGATTAAAGACATAAGTATCTGTCTCTCTACCAGGGCCTCAGCTCCTATACAGAAGCCTTGTTCCGAAGGCCCTTTACCTGGAGGTTCTGCTAAGTGCTGTGTCCTCTAGCTCCTTCAAGCCTCTGAGCAGAAACAGATCCTACCTGATAACGTCCCTGGGATGCTCCTCAAAGAGATGTCCTGGCCATTTAGTTCTCCAGAAACAAAAATGAAAAAAAAAAACAAAAACAAAAACAAAAAAACAGAAATAAAAGCCAGATGTGTAGTGTTTGCTGATTTCCAGGATGTAGGTGTTCCTGCCATGGCTGATTTCAAAACTACCAACATGGCATCACTCAAGGCAGAGATGGGAAGGATCTCCCACAATCTACGTTCACAGCCCTGGTGAGCTGGCTGCAGTACCCCGGCACTGCCCCGCAGCCCGCTCACACCTTGCTAGTCTCTTTATTAAACTTTGCACATATTACCCATTTTGACCTCATCCTCTGTTGCCCAAGTGACACAGCCTTCTTCTGAAATCGTGGGCCTCGTGTGCTCATTCACATGTAGTGATGTAGAAACATCTCCGGAGAGGCACAATTTCTCTTGGGCCAGTTCCTACTGTTAGAAGTTCTTCCACAAGCCACAGGGGGATTTGCTCCCCTGGGTACCCTACTCAAAGTATAATGATGCTCCCAGTCTGTTTCCAAAATACAGGTACGGGAGCTCTTCTCTCTCCCATTAAGGGTCTACATACAAGTGACCAAGCGTGCTGTGACTGGGTTCACACTGCTGTTGAACCAGGTGTGGGCATATCCCATCCCAGGACACAGAGACAGCTGCCCAGAGAAACCTTGCTTGCCTGGGTCTGAGATGACTCCGCTCAGGCAGCTGCTGTCTTTTTGTAGGTTCTCTTCATCAACCTTGAATCCACCCTTCAGTTTCAGCAGTTGCTGGGCCTCATGCTACTGATGCACTCCATGTCAGGACAGGCGCTCCAGTCTGAGGCTTCCTACTCTGAGCTGTCCTTTTTCTACCTTCTGGATCAGCTCCCTCTTTTTTCTAGTCCTTTCAAATCAAGTAAGTGCTTTCCAGCTAATTTGCTCTCACAAGAGAGCTCAGTGGCCCATCAGGCAGAGTGTAATGCCCTGAGATGTCTCAGACAATGGAAATTTTAAAAAAGCTTATTTACTTCCCTTGGGGCTAATTCAATGGTTATTACCACTGTGAGTGCTGCTCTTGGTCATAATACTCTGTAACATTTATTGAGCACTTACTACATGTAGGGTGCTGTCTAAGCACATTAACTTATTACAAACTCGTATCAATCAGAGTCCCTGCCAGATGGCACACTCATATAATTGAAGAGAGTTTAATGAAGGAGTTATTTATCCCTGTAAATGTGTAGTCAGGATTAAGAGAACTAACTAGGAACAGTGCCGCGCCATAGACTACCAACAATGGGAATCGGTACTACTCATCATGACAGGGAGGAGGCAAGGGGAGGTAACAGTGTTTGCACAATTTAGAGGTGCAAGCTGTGAAGGGAAGCAGCTCCAAAATTAAGATCTCAGTGAGTATGGAGTGGATGGCCATATTGGGAGGTGATAAAGATCTCGGCCCCTTTCTTTCCACCTGATGTTGCCTAAGCCTTGTGGAAGTCAGAGGGCCTGAGAGTCAGGTGATGTAATCCGTAAACCTTAGCCTCTTAGATATTGAGTATAGCAGAGAGGGCTGAAAATGGACCTCAGTGGGAATTGGTATATAGAGAAAAATCACTACCAACCCCGAGAAGTATGACCATCCAGCATTCTCAGCAAGCAAAGCAGCTGGATTTGAACCCAGGGAATTCAGTGGCAGAGCTCACACCCTCAACACTGTGTTATACTGCATTCCCAGACTCATGATGGAGATTGCAGAAGAGGGAAGTACTTCCGTTTCCTCCAAATTAGTGTCCTCTTCCCCATTCCACCTCCAATGCCCAGAGATGCCATAGCCAGGAAAAATCAGAATGCAAATTGATTTTTCAGAAGGTTACTCAAGAGGTCCACCCTGGGCAGGATAACTGCTAGGTGTGTTGTGATAAAATCAGTCTGTCACCACTCATTTGGTACAAATGGTAGTTGCCATTTGTTCACCTTAGTTCTGTTCCTTGGGGCTACAGAAACCAAGCCTGTGCCTCTTCTACCCGGAATCCCTTTGTGTGTGGACAGGCAGCCACTCTGCTTCCTTGCAAGCTCCTCTGCCTCGTTGAGCCTTACTTTCCTCAGTTATCTCTCTGCTGATGTCATGGTTGCCTTCACTAAACAGACCCCTTTCCCTGGCACGTGGTTTGATATGCACCTCTCTTAAAGAAGGCAATCTTCTTGTAGAAGTCCTCCTTTATTTGCATACAGGGAAGCAGAAGGAAGGATAGATTTAGAGAAATTTTGAACCTATGTTTTCAAAGGAAAAGGCTCTATATTTAAAATCTTTCCATGTTGCTGAGAGCAAATATAAACTCTTCTTCAAATAGATTCCATTTCTCTATTAAGGTGGCAGAAAGCTACACATACATTGACTGAATTATTTTAACACCAAAACACCTTCCTAAAATGAAAAGGAAGCTCTCAAGTGTTATTTATTTATTGAGACAGAGTCTCTCTCTGTCTTCCAGACCAAGTTCAGTGGAGCCGCCATGCCTCACTGTAGCCTCGACCTTCCAGACTCAAGTGAACCTCCCCCCTCAGCCTCTTAAGTATCTAGGACCACAAGCATTCTCCCCCATGCCTGGATAATTTTTTAATTTTTTGTAGAGATGGGTTTCCCTATGTTGCCAAGGCTAGTTTTGAACTCTTGGGGACAAGTGACACTCCAGCCTCAGCCTCCCAAAGTGCTGGGTTTACAAATGTGAGCCACCACCCCTGGCCTCTCTCAACTTTTATAGGAAAGATCACTCACAAACCTTCTGCAAAATGGTATACAACCACTACCATAGGCAACCTTTGTGGTGTAGTCTTTCCTGATAATGTGCCATTTCCCCTTCGATAAGCTAGTGAGAGCTATAAAGATAGCTTCTCTTTGTGACTTGACTTATAGGAAGTGTCAATTTGTTGATGAGACAGTTGTAGTAACTTACTTTACCTCAGGCCTTCTGGTAGTGGTCTTGTTGCTGTATCTTCACTTTAATTGCTCTACAAAAAGTGTGTCCTTCATTCTTTGTAAAAGTAAGCTAGCAATAACAGCAATTATTTTCTGTCTGGTAAGTTAACAAAGTGATTTTTAGATTCTTTTCTGATCCTTACATCAACCCTGTGAGGTCTACTGGACTACTGACATTTGGATGTTTTTAGATGGCATTCAGGGAGGTGAACTAATTCGGCTCAAGTCACTCAGCTTGCAAGGAGTTTTCCCTGTAGACAGAATGGCAAAGTGAGAAAAATGATTTTAGGCTCCGCAGTCTGTGTGGTGCACGTATTGGTTCATACCAAGCCCACCTCACCTTGGGTAAATCACTTACCTGAGCCTCCCCTATGTAAGTTTCAGTGTTCTCATCTTTGAAGTGGGGATAGGGCCAGGTGCGATGGCTCACGCCCGTAATCCCACCACTTTGAGAGGCTGAGGCTGGGGGATCACGAGGTCAAGAGATCAAGACCATTCTGGCCAAGACGATGAAACCCTGTCCCTACTAAAAACACAAAAATTCGCTGGGCGTGGTGGCACGTGCCTGTAGTCCCAGTTACTTGGGAGGCTGAGGCAGGAGAATCACTTGAATCCGGGAGGCGGAGGTTGCAGTGAGCCGAGATGGTGCCACTACACTGCAGCCTGGCACCTGACGATGGACCGAGACTCTCTCTCAAAAAAAAAAATAAATAAATAAAAATAAATAAAGCGGGGATAATGCTTATATCTACCTCATAGGACTCTTTGAAAAACAGAAATGAGATAATCCATGAGAGCACTCAGCATGCCTGATGCTTCGTAAGAACCCAGTAAATGCTCATTACGATGATGAGGAATAGTATTTAATTTAATTCCAGGCTGTCTTCATTTTGCCTAAGGCTAGGCTTCTTTGTACCACCAGGCTACCTTTCAGAGGTTATAAACAAATGATAAGCATACAGCATTCAAAAATTGCTTTTTTCTGAATGTAGGTATACGTTCCTCCCCAGATCCCATGTCAACCTGCAATCCAGCAGACCCTTGAGTTATACAATATAATTCGAGAAAGCTGCTGGCCAGGAGCAGGTTTTAGTCAGAAACAAGTGCCACAGAGGAATGGCCTGCCTAGCACCCAGGGGAGGGGTGGGGCTGATGTTCCGGCCAGGGTAGGTGCTCTCACCTCACACCAGCACCTTCCCCAAGGACAGCTCCCTCTGTCATTTTGGCAGCTGCTATTCTCTGTGCCTTCTGCAGGGCCCATTACTTTACTGGAAGAGCCTCCAGTTCAGAATTTACAAATAAAGACGTAGGCTACTTGGATGGGCCGCTTCCCTTTCTGGGCTCTGTTTTCTGATAAGGGGATGGCTGGTGGTGAGAATAGACACCAGGATTTCAAAGTGCCACTGTCTGACCCCAAAACCAATGTGACCTCTCTGTAGGGAAACTGGCTAAAAGGCTCCCAGAACTAAAATATCTTCTCCACCTGCTGGCTTGTCCCAGCACTCTCTAGCATATTCTATGTAAGGACATGGGTTTACCTAGGGGGGACAAGAGAATAGGAGGATTCATTGATAAGATGAATACCCCCTGTCAATTGCTGACTCTAAAGAGAGGGGAAATTTGAAGGAACAAAGCATGTATTTGTCGAGGTTGAAAGTTGAGGGTAGGGAAGTGGAATTAAAACAATAATAACATAGGATGTTACATTTTACAAAGCATTGCCTCATGTATTATCTTTCATGCCTCTGACAAATTCGAGATACAGGTGTTGTTATGTGAGTTGCTTAAGAACACACAAGTAATAGTCTGAGAGTTAAACCAGAATTTATAGCTCAAAAGCCAAGAGACACTCCATGACACCACCCACTTCTTTATAGCTCAGCCCAGAGTCCAGGGCTATATAGCCCTGAGCGATATATGTGTTGTATATTTAAAAATTTCACAGATCTACTTCCCCCATTTTACAAGACAGTCTATAGATATAACAACACAAAGTTCAGGGCAGACAACCGGGATCAATGACAGATGCCGCGAAGATGGCCTGGAGGCGGGGTGATGCTGGAACCAGCTGGTTAGTTTCAACACTGTTGCCTTGACTTTCAAACCGGCTATCATGACATCGACTCACTCCCCAGCCATGGGATCCCATCAGTCCTTCTGCAATTTGTGGTTTTATCTCATTTCACAGCTGTGACTGAATTGTGTGTCTCTGAAAGTTTTGCTCATTCAGACACCTCAAGCTGTCAAGCGGCGTGCATCTTCCTGGCAATGAGTCACAGACCTATTAAACCTGAAGTGCTGTGCAGGCTTTCTGAGAGGCATCATAGTGTCCATCAATGGTCCTCAAACTTTAGTGTGCATCAGAACCCCCTGGAAGGCCTATTAAAGCACAGATGCTGACCCCCTCATCTCCAAGAGTTTCTGGCTCAGGAGGTCTGGGAGGGGACTGAAGAGTCTGCCTCTCTAACAAGGTCCCAGGTGAGGCCGACCTGCTGGCCCAAGAACCATTAATACAAAAGTGAAGTAAGGTGAAGCTTTAGCATTGCCAAGATTTTGGTGCAATCTCGGTTCAGCCTCTTAGACAAATTACCAGACCTCCTGGAAGTTCAGGCTCCTCACTTTGCAAGTGATGATCATAGCATGTACTCCACAAAATAGCTGAAAATGTTAAATGAGATGGTCTACGTATAAGCCAGGGGGCAGTTGTTCCCTGAATCATCAGACTGTGTCCATGCAAATGGCAGAACTCAGCTTCTTTCCTAGAGCACATCCAATAATAATTCACCTGCAGAAAAGTATCCATAAGCACCTAGAGTCTGAAGAAGACTTGAAGATGAAGTTTACATCACACTCCACCACCAACAGCTGGAAGTCCCTCCTTCAACACTCTTGTTCTCTCAACATCCCTCCTTGGCATCTTGGCCATGACCTTTTATCCCTGACCCAGATTGATGGAGGTCCCCAGTGTCACTGGATGTCTTCTCTCCACTGTTCACAACTTTAATTTCTCTGACATTGAAGGAGACAGAGTAATTGACCTCTCTGCCAGCCTTTCCCCTCCCCCTCTTGCCGTGATATTTGTACAACAAGCGGCCGCCAGTTAGGAGCACACACTTTCCTGCAGAAGATCCTGGCCATCTTTTATGTCTTGAGTTTGCCTTTAACCTCTTAGTAGAGCATCTGCCCCTTCCTCATTTCCCTTTTATTGGTCTTCACCCAATAAAATGAATAAAATATCTCCCCATCCCTGAAAGTTATTATAGGGCTGTTTTCTGAAAAGCAATGGTTTAGGGAAGAGGCAAAATGAGTAATATCTGGTGGTACTTGGGCCTCCTCGGACACAGTTGTAGCTTCCTGCATCTCCTCCTAAGGGGTGTCAAAGGACTTGCTTCTGACATGCCATTAGAATATTTCTCCCTGGATCTGATGGCTCATAGGGGAGGGGTGGTCCTCACCCTCTGTCTGCTGGCTGACACTTTCAGCCCCTCCAAGCATTTATCTGTCAGCAGGATCTCTGAGAGTGAACTGGAACAGTGTGGCATTACAGCCCCCCAGGCAGATTGAAGCCACAGCCTGAGGCTGCCCTCTTCATCCTTGACGGAGCCAGGGCCCACCCTTCCGCCTCTCACCCCTACAGCCGATGGTACTAACGCTTCTCCCTGGTTTCTCAGCCACCATCAAGAAAATGAGACTCTCCTGCCTCCTAAGCTATTCCCCTCCCTTAAAAAATCTCACTCTGCATCCTCTCACGTATTTCCGATAGGAAGCTCTGGTTCCAATACACCTGCTCTTGCCCTCCATGATCTTTAATTATCACCCCCACTCACTTTTCTCTCTAATTTAGAATTTGCTTCATGAAAAGCAAGACCTAGGAAATCCCAGTCTCTGCCCCACTGGGAAGTGAGCTATGTCCTCCAATCATGATTGCCCTAGATGGCTCTCACTCTAACTTATTCCACCAAGCCTCATTTTTCAAACCATATCCAAAATCTTCATGTCTCTTAGTTTGTTGCCACTGTCTTGTAAATCCCAAAATGAAAGCAACAGTGTTTTCACTTTTCCCTCTTGGGGCACATTGGCTACTAAGGTCTAGAGGGTCTCCACATACCAAGTACCCCTATGAGCACTCAGCCTTAGCAATTGAGGAGCTGTTGACTTTGGGGCCATGCTTGATGCCCAAGATTACACACATTGAGCTTTTCATTAATCTTCTTTGATTATACACCCATATGCCCCTTTGCCTCTCCTAAAGAGTCAAATTTATTTAATTCTCTTAATCTTGTGGTTAGAGGAGCTTAGGATTTGATTTCAGAAAATCTATAAGTTCCCATGTGATAAGCTGCTAGCCAGTTCATTTTTGTTTTGTTTTGTTTTGTTTTTGAGATAGGGTCTCCCTCGGTCGCCCAGGCTCGAGTGCAGTGGCATAATCTTGGCTCACAGCAACCTCTGCCTCCTGGGTTCAAATGATTCTCATGCCTCAGCCTCCCAAGCAGCTGGGATTACAGGTGCCTAGCATGGCAACTTGCTAATTGTTGTATTTTTAGCAGAGATGGGGTTTCATCATGTTGGCCACGCTGGTCTCAAACTCCTGACCTCAAGTGATCCACTCACCTCTGCCTCCCAAAGTGCTCGGATTATAGGCATGAGCCACTGCATCCGGCCACTGCTAATCAGTTTGTCTGGGAAGCTGTGTCACCACTCAGCCTGTCTTTATCAAGAGGCGGGTGGATCATGAGGTCAAGAGATCGAGACCATCCTGGTCAACATGGTGAAACCCCGTCTCTACTAAAAATACAAAAAAATTAGCTGGGCATGGTAGCGCGTGCCTGTAATCCCAACCTCCTCTCAGGAGGTTGAGGCAGGAGAATTGCCTGAACCCAGGAGGCGGAGGTTGCGGTGAGCTGAGATTGGGCCATTGCACTCCAGCCTGGGTAACAAGAGCGAAACTCTGTCTCAAAAAAAAAAAAGGGATCATAAAATGGGGCTCATGCTAACATCTTCTGCTTTAGAAAAAGATTGAGTGAATTAGGTATATGTGAGGCCTTCTGCAGATATTTGGTACTTTTAACAGGTTCTTTTATTTCTAGGTGCACCCCCCTATTCTTTCTTCCTAGGTTTCTTCTCCAGCCAATACATAACTGAGTGTTTGGGCATATAAATAAAGTAGGATACTCTTTTGTCAATTTTACTCCAAGTGACTAGGCTGCCCTGCTCCCATGGAGGGAAACACGTCCAAGTTGTTGTCACGTTAATCACTAGCCAACTGGGAGAAGGCTATTTACACTTGTGTCACTTCCTCCAAGATTCGATTACTGTAATTGCCTATTGACTATGTGGTCGGCCAGCTTCCACACCAGCTCCAGCTGTCAGGGTTGGGAGCAGTGGGCAGTCTGTGTCATGGTGAAAGAAGAGGCTTCCATACCTACAGCACATCAGCTTCTGAGCCTGCCTGTCCCTCATCCCCAAGCCCTTATTCAATGTGCTGGTCCTCAAATTGCTTCCTTTCCCTTTGTTGGTCTGTTATAATGCATCCCTGGCCAACAATATCTCTCTGGATTTTGCCATGGATTCTGGAATCAAATCCTGCCCGGTAGAATTATCCAAGGTTATAGAGAATCTTGTTTAAAGGTATTTGTTTTCATTTGGACTTGTCTGATGTCCTCGCAAAATTCTTTTTTAATTTAAGCTTTCCGCTTATCTCATGCTGCTTAAATTGATTTTTATGAATCATTTGGCTTCTCTTCTGATTTTTCCATTTCATTAGTGTTTTTTTTTTTTTGGGTGGGGGAGGGTGCTAGTGAGCATTCATTGTTTGCTTTCTCAGTCAACCAAGTCACGGGCTATCAGACTTCGCCCTCAGCTGGGGAGCCAGGTGCAGACGTTCATTTTCTTCAATATATAAATTGGTTTGAAAGAGGATTCATGAATGAATTTAATTCCTGCCATTTCAGGCATGAGTGGACTGTTCAGGCTCCCTGCTGATGTCTCAGCCTAACTTTACACAAGTTGTCCTATAGCCCGGTTGTCATCCAGAACAGAATTTAGCTTAAATCACTGCCATCTACTGCAATTGCCCCTGACAAATCTTTCCAGTCATCTAGCTCTGAAATGAAAAGCGATTCCTCACTGCCCATTTGATGGAGGGTAATGAGGTGCTGTTTCTATAAGATTACTTACCCGATGAGACAGGAGGGCTTGTTTGGAAAGACCTAGACAGGACCCCAGATGGCTCTGGCTGAGCACTTCTGGAGAATCGAGCTAGCATTTTGGCACAGAGAAGTTAGTGCTTTTTTTTTCTCTCTCTCTTTTAGCCCCAATAAATTAATGCAGCTGTTTGTCCTTATAAAATCCTCTTCAGCATTTTCATTCTCCCTGGTGCCTAGAGCAACGATTCTCTAACTTGAGCACCCATCAGGATCAGCAGCAGGTCTTGTTAAAATGGATGCCTGGGTCCCTCCACTGAGTTATTTATTCAGTGGGTCTGCCTTGGGACCTGATTGTTCGCATTTCTAACAATTTCCCAGGTGATGCTGCTGCTGCTCGTGGTGGTCTAGATGCCACACTTTAAGAACCATTGGCCTGGAGTATGTAAAGCCAGCAAGCCACTGCTGCAGCCCTCAGTCATGTGGCTGCTTTCTCCCATTCCAATCTGATCTTCCATCGCTATTACACACTGACCATCCACTCAATCTTTTATTCCTTTACTCGCTTAGCATATACGTATCTGTGGATAACGAATCCCTTATAGTTGTTGAAAGCAGCAAAGCACCACACACTTTCTTGCCTTTGCTGGCTGTTGCTGACTATCCTTCATCCCCTCCTCGCCTGTCTGGCTCATCCCAGCTCATCCAAGTTTTATGTCAAGCACTAACTTCTCTGTGAATCAGTTCCTTCCCCAGTGAGTCAGCACTTTCATTTTGCCACTACTGGACTTTGCATGATTCCCCATCGTAGCTCTTGTTACACCGTATTTTGGTTGTTTCTTTATAAGTTTTTGCCCTTGCTACCCTGACTTTCTGAGAGCAGAGATTGTAATTTAATTATCTTAACTTCGGACCTCATACAATGCCTAGCCCATGTTTGCTGTTCTGTATATGTTTGTGGGTTTCTTAGTCCGTTTTCATGCTGCTGATTAACACATACCAGAGACTAGGAAGAAAAAGAGGTTTAATGGACTTACAGTTCCACGTGGCTGGGGAGGCCTCACCACCACGGCAGAAGGCAAGGAGCAAGTCATGTCTTGCATGGATGTCGGTGGGCAAAGAGAGGGCTTGTGCAGGGGAGCTCCTCATTTAAAACCATCAGATCTTGTGAGACTTCTTCACTATCATGAGAACAGCATGGGAAAGACCTGCTTCCATGATTCAATTACCTCCCACTGGGTCCCTCCCTCAACTTGTGGGAATTAAAGATGAGATTTGGGTGGGGACAAAGCCACACCATATCAGTAGGCTTGGTTATTTAATGGCAGGGACATCCGCTTGACTTAATTAGGAACTTGGGTTTCGATGTAATTCCCTTTGATGGATGGGCACACTGTTCGTTTGGTCGGTTGGAGTCTCATGTGAGTGAAGCTCAAGGAAGAGTGCTTGTCCCCTTACAGATCTGGTTGCTTCACCTTATTCCACGATCTCAATCTACATCTCTAATAATCACTCTGCAGCTGAAGCAGAAAGTAGAGACGTTTGACATTGCTGTATGTTTGAATAGTATTCTATAATATTAAAACATGTTCACATCCATTATCTTAGTAAATCCTGAAAAATGGTCCTATGATATACTATGATGCTCAAGTAGACACAACTCATCATTTTGTTTGGAAAGATTACTCTGTGCAAAGCACCTCCCACACAGTGATCAGGATATAAACAGCAGTCCAGGTCAGAGATGGGAAACACAGGAGGAGAGTGGGCACTGCTTTGGGCAAAGAAAGTGTCCACAACTGGACTTAGGAGGCATGACTTCCTTGGTCATGATCCAGTTATGACTGGGCATGCAACTCTCAGCCTCAGTTTCTTCATCTGTAAAATAACCTAGCTGACTTCTCAAGTCTCTTCCAGACTTAAAATCCTGTGGTAAGATCTTTAGACTGAAAAACAGGTTTGTTTACAAATTCCCAAATGAACCCTTCAAAGGCAATGCTGGCTTCAGATTGTCATTCTCCAGAACTGCCATGGCTTATTCTCCAGTGTGCATTGGGCCGCACCTCCAAGGGAAGGGGCTGAGAGAGTACAGGTTAGTTCCTAGGTGGAGTGCTCACTGTGGATGTCCTTAAAAACAGACTGGGAGGGGAGGCGAACAAGGGAGGGACAGCGGGGGGTGGGGAGTTGGGGAGAGCTAACATGGGGAGAAATGCCAGATACAGGTGATGGGGAGGAAGGCAGCAAACCACACTGCCATGTGTGTACTTAAGCAACAATCTTACATGTTCTTCATATGTACCCCAAAACCTAAAATGCAATTAAAAAAATAGACTTTGGAATGGAACTGAGCTGAGGTTCCTCCTAGTCTTTGTTCCTCCCACTGCTGGTATTGGTCTTGGTTTTCCAAAGGCCAAGAATTTTACAGCGTGTTTTCCTCTTTGGGAACCTCCATACATGAACACAAAGCTCAAATTCTCTCTGGAAGTTTCTCCTTATTCATGGCTTCAATGAATAAGTCAGTGCTATGGCTATCCAAGCAAGACTTCCAGCCCTGATTCCTGGTGGAGCTGCTCAGCATTCATGCTGTGTGCTCTACCTATTACTGCAGAAGCAATATCCCCAAGGTAAACCCATCTTACCTGCCAAATAAACTCTGCTTTAGGGTTCTCCAAATGTTTTAAAAAGAATCCTGTTACCTATGTTCAAAATGATAGATTCTTCTTTGACTCCCACTTCACCTCGCTCCATATTCTAAAGGTCCCATCCATTTGTTTCTGGGTTATTTCTGCCCCCTTTTCTGCCTTTATCTCACTCCGCTGTCCTAGTACAGGTCTCTACAATATCTTGCCTGGAGTTTTGTAGCTGGCTTCCTTTAATATTTATTTCTCTGGCTCCCACCCGCCTGTTCTTTGGAAGATGACTCTGAGCATCCACGAACAAGTAATATATTACAGAAGGGCTTCTGAGAGAAACTGGTAAGGAAGTGCAAGAAGCAAGATAGGTAACGGGAGGAAACTACACGGGATGGACTTTCACGCAGTCTCAGCCTCAGCCTCATCCTGTGGGGTGCTCTGGAGTGTAAACTATACTTTAGCGTTTGTGACAGCTGAAGGGAAGAAAGCTGGGCCTTCATCGCTCTACAACGTCAATCATTGGCAAAGGGCCACCCCAAGGGATGCTAATTCCCAACATTTTCAGCACTCTGCTCTTTTGTCAAGTACCTCCTGTAGCCCAAGGCAGGCATCTGAATAAAGTCACATGTATGAGCTGCTAGAAGCAAAAGTACAAACCTTGGCATGGGCCTGTGGTGGGGTGGGGGTGGAGGGATCAGACGGATGGCAAAAGCGATCTCAGGGGACCTGGGCACTTGGTAGAGCACTGACAGGGTCCACTACACTGACCTTCACGATATGGCCAGCTCAACATTGCTCAGTCATTGCTTTACTTAGCAACCATTAATGCCTCCCTAAACTCTCTAAGCTTCTTAACTTACATCAGAGTTTCAATAATTTAGCACCAACAACTTATGCATGCCTGCCTTTCTTTCTTCACAAATCTTACATTTCTGACAGATTGGTTTAGCATTTTACATACAGATGAGAGCTTTGCAGCCTCTATGCCTTAGCCCACTCAGTTCTCTCTGCCTGGAATGGTCTTTAATCCACATCTGCAAATCTCAGTCATCCTTCAAAGACCAGGAAGACTTTTCTGATTATCTCCCAAAAGATGAGGTCTTTCCCTCTTTGGTGCTTCCTTAGCACTCCATCTGTTCCTCTACACATGTATTATGCATGCAAGTGGTTGTCTCTTCTCTCCGCTGGACCAGAGGCCAGACCCAGCATCTCATTTCTCTTTGCAGCCTTCCAGCACCAATCACAGTGTCCAGGGTTTGGAAAATAAATGATGCTATTAACACGCATTGAATAAATGGTTGAAACTCCTCAGGTGCCTATGTCAGGCAAGAAGGTGAATTGGGAAGTGACATCCCCCTACCTCCAACTGAGGTATTGAAATCAGCTTTCTAGATGAGATGTTTAAGTCTTCAGAAAAAATGGATCCCTTCTCACCATTTTCATGCCTCCCATGTCAATAATCCCTGCTATAAAGGGGTTAGTGATGCAATGGTGAGGCTGGTGTTAAAAAAGGATTCCCATTCACCATGCCTTAAAACAACTGTTTCTTTCAAGGAAATTATAGAAAATAGCATAAGAAACCACTCAATAAGTGTAGCATATGTAACACTCAGTAGTTTTTTTGTTTTGTTTTATTTTGTTTTGTTTTTGGAGATGGAGTCTCACTCTATCATCCAGGCTGAAGTGTATTGGCACAATCTTGGCTCACTGCAGCCTCCACCTCTCGGGTCCAAGTGATTCTCCTGCCTCAGCCTCCTGAGTAGCTGGGATTACAAGCATGCACCACCACATCCAGCAGGAGAAAGAAACAGCTAGCTCTCACACTAAGTGAGAGAATCCAGAAAGCAGAATCCAGGAGAGGAAAGCAGCTTCCACACTGAGTGGAAGGGAATAGAGAGAGAGATGGAGTTTAGGAGGGGAAGACAGGCTTCCATGAGAGAGTGTGGAAGGGGCTCCAGAGGGGAAATCCAGGACAGAGAAAGACGGCTTCCACAAAGGGAGTGTTCATGGAAGGGGACCCAAACATGGAGTCCCTCAAGAGTATCTTTATGACAATAAATGTGGAGTGGTTTCCTATTGGGAATACTGCTGGGATGGCATTTTAAGATCTGGAGTCTAGCACTGTCCCCACCATTTTGTAGTGTGAGACACTGATCAAGTCAGTTGACCTTTGCTGGGTTCCTTTTCCCATAAGTTAGCGACGTGGTTGAGTGAGATTATCAAAGAGCCTATCACTAAAGATTATGATTTCACCAGGAGACTTTGCATGCTAGCAACTGCACTAAGTACTGGAGATATGAAGGCCAATGTCATAGCTCCCTTGACCACAAAACTCTTGGAAAAGTGGCTGCCTAGGATGCCCTTGAATATCATCAAGCTACGCTAGAAGAAAGCTTGTTCTGGTGTTTAAATTTGCTTTATGCATCTTTTTCCGTTTGCTTCCAATTGAACTTTTTATTGAAAAGCATCAAACATACTGCCTTCCTCTTCCATTGAGCAAGTCTTTTACTACAGGAGACTCTCAGGAACTTTGAGACTTCAAATTTGTTCACACAATTTCTCCCATAAGACACAAACATAGAGATAAGTAAAGGGGGAAAAAAAAAACCACGTCAAGTACAGATCCCAGCAGTCTGCTAGGCTCACTCTGCAGCCATTTGATAGGATTACACACACTTACTCACCAGCACATGTAATTCAAATTAATGCCCGAGTCTAATGAGAATTCCCTACACCATGGACCACTGGGCTCCCTCTTACATAGTTGAAACTGACCTATCAGATCATGAATACTGCAGGTCTTTTCTCCTATAGACTAAATAAACATAATCACAGCCCCAGTGACCCTCTTGATTCTTCTGCCTCTCACTCTTCTGACTGACTCTGTTCAGATTGCCTGAAATGTCAGTGTATGGTTTTGTCCACTTACCAAGTACTACGTAAGTCTTTACAGGGACTGAAGACTAACCAAAGTTCCAAGGACTGGAGGAGATTCCAGTCTAGTACCCTGCAGGTGCTCTAACCAGTTCAGAATTATTTCTCCTGCTTTGCCTGCTCAACCTGCACATGTGGTCGAAGACCATGTTTGTATTTTGCTTCTCCTTGCGTATAAAACTCTTTGGCCTGTAATTAAAAAAACTAATAGTGTCTTAATTTTTGCTGTTGGCTTGATTGTGTTTTCTTTCTGGGCCAATTACCAGTGCATTATATGATGCCACCGGATTCCCACGGAGGAGGCAATGGTTGCCACGCATTTGTGCAGAATGATTTTGTTCTGACTTAAAAGCCACTTGTCAGAATCTGGCATTTTGGAGGGGGAAGGAACACTGCTTAAAAGATACCCTTTTTGAAAGTTAAGAGCTTTAGTTTTTGGACAGAAAATCTCCCCTCCTAGAGAGCTTCTTCTCTTCCCCATACCCTTTCCTTCAAAGCATGGAAGCTGTAGACTGGTTTGGAAGGAAGAGGTTCTATGGTGAACAAGCTCAAGAGCAATCCACCTGACTTGGCTGGCAAGTGTACTCAGAGGCCTTACTGCTGGTGAGGGTGACAAGCCTCAAGATTTGTGATTTGACTAGAAACGCTACAGGGTGATGTTATGCAGGTGCTGCAAAGCCCCATTTGGACATGAAGAATCATTCCCTGGTTTACCATAAAGCAAACCTCTGGCTTGATTTTTAGGGCACCAACAGGAGAAGTCTTCCCCACCTTTGTTGTACCATTTCTTCTCCTTGCATGCTTCTAGTTGTTTTTGGTTTTCACTCAAGATCCTTAATCAACATGACATAATAAATTAAAGGAAAGTGGCGCGGGGAGCACACTTTGAAGGAAGCTCAGATTATTTTGTTTGTTGGAGAAGGTTCTCTCTCAGACAATTTCTTTACGTTTTACCTGGAGAGGTGGCGAAGAGATTATAAAATAATGCTAAGAATAATTCTATAAGAGAATATAAGACTGATTCTAAGCGCCACCTGGCCTGTAACTTCAAGTAAAGGATGACAAAGATTTCAGATAGATTTCATAGGAAAATATGCGTTCACTAAGCAGCTGACAGTAAATGGGTATCACTGATGAACATGTGTCTATTTCCTGTATGCTCATCTGGGTCAAATCCCACAGAAGCACCATCCCGGGGAACGGCTGCCAAAGGCCAGGTTAAGGTGGGAGGGGCTTTTACCAGAACGTCCAGAGGCTGCTCAGCTAGAGAAAGATTCCTATTGTCCATATGAGGGGGAAGCATCTGTTCTGTTGCGTAAGAGAAAAGTCATAAATGAGGGAAGAAATAACATGGACAGAAACTGGGACATTTACTAGTTGGTTGGAAAAGCAACGAACAAAGTCATTGCAGGTGCACACTCTAGAAGCGAAGCCGCAAAGAATGAAAGGTACCCAAATCCCATTTTTAAGGGCTGCCTTACTGTTTCCTACCACGCCAAGTTTACACCATCTGTCTCTTCCCTCACATGGTTCTTCTAAAATGGTCTTGCCATGTCACTATTCTCCTTGTCTATATTTTGCTGAACCTCCAAGGCCTAGTTCAAGTTCTACCTTCTCTGTGAGGCCTTCTTCTTATTTCCATTGCTCCCAGGTTTAGTCGCTCTGTTAACTCTTTGAGAGCCACGTGACTTAAATGGCAGGGCAGATGCAATCCTCTTTCCTAATCATCTGCACCATTCCATCTAGAAGTTTACCTCAGCATATGCTGCTGAAAAAGCACATTTTGTGCACTAATTATCTCAGATAAATGCTACTTGTCTCTTTCAATTAAATACCTTTGAAGGAAGCAGCAATGTAGGTTAACGTCTTTTATCCCCAAAAGGGTGGCAAAGTGCTAAGTAATCATAGTAGCCAACATGTATTGTATACTGGCCGTGTGCTTGGCATTGTTCTAAGCACTCTGCAAGTATTAATTAATTTAGTTACCACAACAACCCTATGAGGTAGCTACTGGTATTACCCTCATTTTACAGGCCAAGAAACTGATGCTTAGAGGAGTTTCATTAATTGTCCAAGACCACACACCTAGGAAGCGGACAGGGTTCAAATGCAGACTGTCCACACCATTGGCCACTTACTGTAATAGTTGCTGCTAGGTAACCTGTAAATGTTTTAATACTTGTTAATGAATCAATTTTGCCGTAAAGAGAAAAAAAATTAACTCTAAAGCATCCTTTGTACAGAAAAGGAGCTCATGCTTCCCAGTGAGTATTACTAATTTCCTGTTATTTGAATTTGATTTGAAAATTGAATAGAAAAAAAATCACTCTTTTCAGGCTGCCCTTGGGCTTTTATTAAAAACTACAGGAAACACAGAATCTGATCAGGGCTTTCAACTGGGTTCCTCCTCATCTAAAGGTGAAGTGGAAACCAGGCAAGTATCCAAATGCTTTACCAAACCAGCTCATGCTACTGGAAGCTCCCTAGAAACCATTTAGGGGCTCACAAAGCCCACAGTACACAGGGAAACCTGGGCTGCTCATGAAAAGGGGAAACAGGAAACAAGCATCAAAGAACAAGCTCTTTGGATGATGCGTTCATATTACATATATGAATCATCTCTCAATGGAAAGGACAAAGGCTGCTCTTTGCTTCCAGTCTTGTTAGGTCCACGCTGCATCCAAAGTGGTAATGTGGTATTTATTAAGGCTGCCCTTTGAAAAGCTCTCCAGGTCTCCCAGAAATGCAAGCCAGCAACAGAGTTGATGGGGAGTGCTATGAGCAGTCCCTGTGGAGCACGAGGATTATCTCCCCTCCCCCCGTCATCTATTTGGATGTTTATAAATAAGTAAGGAGGTCAATTTGGGACAGGCAGGTTTTGTGCCATGATTTGGACAGATGTTCAGAGGCTTTGGAAAGCACAGCTGCCTGGTCCAAGTGGTGGTTCTCGCCAAAAGTACTAAGTGTTCAAAGGCGATGTGTCACCAGGGATGCTCAGAGGAGTCCACTGATTATCAGGGATGCTGGTGGTATTGATTCTTTCCAACCAGATTTATACCTGTACAATCTGTGGCTTTCATAAAGTACAGACACGTAAAATCAGAAGACATTTTCAGAATTCACAAATACTCTGTTAACATAGTTATCAATCTCTGCTTCTTCATATCCAAAAAGATTACATTGGTATTCTTTATAATTGGTTGAAATTCAACTTTGAACCAGTCACTACTAAGGTGTCTGAGCTCTGTTCTAATTGACGATATGATTTGGTCATTTTGATAACAGGCACAGAACCGTGAAATGGAATAGAAAGATATTTTTAGGGTACATAAGTTGATATGATACTGGATATGAAACGGCTAGCTGTAAAACGACAGAGCTGCTGTGGAGATATCTCACACAGCCACACCGGATATGCCATGCCATTAAGGTTTCTGACCAAAGGGCACTGTATTCATTGTTAGGTAAGATCATATTTCTGTTTTTTGCTGTTACAAACCATGCTGGAATGTACATTTTCTGCATGGCTCTTTGTGCACATTTGCTATTTCCCTAGGGTTCATACTAAAAGTGGAAGACCTGGTCTGTAAAGCAGACACATTTTCAACCATTCTAGATATGTTCAAATTGCTCTCTAAAAAGGCAGTACCCGTTTGAACTATTAGCAGAAGGTCTTACAAGTCCTCATTTCTCTACATCTTTGCTAACATTTGATGTCAGATCCTTTAATATTTGCCTATCTGGTTGGCATAATATGGTTTTTAATTGTCTTGTCTTACATTGCTCTGATTTCTAGTAGGAATAAATCTGGTTACATTTTTTGGGTAGGGGATTACTCTTCCCTGGAAGGTTTGTTATTTCCATTGCCATTTTCCCCATGGGAAAATGGGGTTGTTTCTCTTATTATTTCAAGAGTTCTTTACACATTCTGGATATCAGTTCTGTGTAAGTTGTATGCATTGTAAACTGTCTCCCAGCCTGAAGGAATGCAATTTTGTCTTTTTCCATAGATGACCAATTGTCCCCACATTCTATTCTCTAACAGTTTATTTGTTTTCCTGTGATTTTTAATACGATTTCTGTTTTATATCAATTTTCAATTTTTGGTACCTCTATTTCTGGTAGTTATTTTTGGTA
Organism: Cebus imitator; assembly: GCF_001604975.1. NCBI lineage: Eukaryota > Metazoa > Chordata > Mammalia > Primates > Cebidae > Cebus > Cebus imitator. Next base: position 181,901 of record NW_016107665.1, read on the forward strand.
GTTCTATTTGTCCAATTTGTCTATCTGCCTGTCTTTGTGTCATTAAATGCATCATCTTCTTTAGTGCATGTCTATAAAGCATCAATATCTGATAGGGCAAGTACCACTGTCAACCAACCTTGTTCTTTTTTCCAAAATTTTATTAGCTACTTTGGGCCTTTTTCTCATCTAAATCAACTTTAGGGTGAGTTTGTAAAGCTCTGAGAACTTCCCTTGTATTTTCTTTGACAATCTTGGCAGCTACAGATTAATTTGGTGATAACTGACATTTAACATTCAGTTTCCTAACCAATGAACATGGTATAACTTTCTATTAAATCAGACAATCTTTTATGTGCTTCAATAAAGTTTTGAATTTTCTCCAGAGAGATCATAGACACATTTGTTGATTTTAGTAGTAATTATCTTAGAAATTTGTTACTATTGTGAATAAAATATTTTCATTTTATTTTAAAATGGTTTATTCTTGGCATATAAAAATATTGGTTTTTGAATAGTAAAACATCTAGCTGTCATGCTGAACTTTCTTATTATGAAAGGCTTTTGTAAATTCCGATGGACTTTCTATACAAATAATCACCATAAGCAAAACATTTCTCCTTCTTCTCCAACTCTGATACTTAAAAAAAATTTTAGTTCATTGGTTATAAACCTAAAAGTGGCGATGAATATTCTTGTTATGCTTTTTAATTTAATGAAATTGCTTTTAAAGTGTCACATTAATTATGTGATGTGAGCTTTGAGCCCATACCATCAGATGAAGGAAATTGTCTCCAAAATTTAGTTTGCTAAGGGCCTATTTCCTGAATAATGATTGAATTTTATCAAATGATTTTCCTAAACCTATTAAAATGGTCACATTTTTTACTTTCATTTGTTAATTTGGTGTGTTACATTATTAATGTTTATTTATTCGTTAATTTCTGGGACTAAACATTTGGGTGGCATTTAAGAAAATGCTAATAAATCAGATATGCTAATATTTTCTACAAAACTTATGTATCTATATTCATAGTTGAGATTGATCAATAAATTATTTTCATATATAACCAGATTATAATAACCTTATGAAATGAGCTCTAAAACTTTTCCTCATTTTTCTTTTTGTTAATTTTCTTAGAGTTTTTGTTTTGAATCAAAACTGTAAATGCACAAACTTTAAAGAGTAAAATAGTTTCTCATAGGTTTACTACAGTAACAAAAAGCTTCCTTTAAACCCTAACACTCTTGGCCTCCACTACAATTTTTCTTTCTCGAGGGGCAAAATATTTTAGCTGATTATTTTGAAATTTACCTCAGTATTACTGGAAACATATGCTTGCACTGCTCTTGATTTTTCAGTTTGATTAATAATTTCCTCATATAAAGAATGAAGATTTATCTTTCTTTCCTTCCCTGGTTCTTGCACACATGTATACTTTACCTGCCTTTTTACCCTCCCAACAGAGCCGTATTATAATGTAGGTTAGAAATGACTACACCACTGTTTAAGTATAAAGGCTATGTAACTGCTATTCAAAATGAAGACAGTTTTTCCTCCCTGCACCTTATTTGCCTTGTTTGCTTAAAGTAAATAATAATGGTGTTTTCATTTTTTGCTAAGTTTCTGTATTTTATCACTAATCCATCCCAAACAAAACTCCTCACCAATTATCTAATAATCTCCTCTTGGGACATTCAGATATCATAGGTATTCTAGTCAATTATATCTTCTGAAAAAGTCTCTGACCTGCTCCAAAGTAGACTCTATACTCAGTGGACAGCTGCCATTCTGAGATTTTCCTTCATTACCATCTTGGAGATTCTCTTTGCTCCCTTCTTGTATGGATGTTTCCTGTATCCCATGTTTTCCACTGTCTTGGAATGGGTACATGTTTTGAGATGTTATGTGACTGAAAATGTTTATTATAACTCTCCTTGAATGCTAATTTGGCTGATTATAGAATTTTAGATTGGAGATAGTATTCCTGTAGAATTTTGAAGGAAGCTATTCCTCAATAGCCTCATACTTTCCAGTGTTAATTCTGAGTCTGAAGCTCTTCTGATTCCTGATCCTTGCTATGTGACCTATTTTCTCCCTCCTGGAAGTTCATATGTTTTCCTCTCTGAGTTGAGCATTGTGGCATTTCAGAATGATAGCCTTTGTGTAGGTCTATTTCTACCCACTTTTCTGGGCACTTAGTAAGCTTTCTCAAACTGGGAACTCAGATTCATTTCTGAGAAATTGTCTTGAATTATTTTACTATTTATTTATTTATTTATTCATTCATTCATTTGAGATGGAGTCTTGATCTGTCACCAGGCTGGAGTGCAGTGGTGCGATGTCAGCTCACTGCAACCTCTGCTTCCTGAGTTCAAGCAGTTCTCCTGCCTCAGCTTCCTGTGTAGCTGGGAATACAGGTGCACACTACCATGCCAAGCTACTTTTTGTATTTTTAGTAGAGATGGGGTTTCACCACGCTGGCCAGGCTGATCTCAAACTCCTGACCTCATGATCTGTCTGCCTCAGCCTCCCAAAGTGCTGGGATTACAGGCATGAGCCACCATACCCAGCCGAATTATTTTTATTAATTTTTCTTTCAATGCATTTTTACTATTCTAGAATTTTTAGAGGTTTGACCTCTTGGAGGGGCTAATTTTCTTATTTTTTCCCTCTTTGTTTTTGTCTATCTTTCTGGCAATTTTCCTTCACTTATCTTTGACAAATGCTATCAATTATTGTGCTCCTTCAATTTCATTCTAACTTACAAGAGGTGATAATGATAGCTGCTCTTTCAGTGATCCTTTTTTGTTCTGGTTTTATGGTAGAAGTATTTTCTAATCTTTCTCTCTTATGACCTTGATCATGGTATTTGGACATTGTCTCCTCTCTGCTCAGTCTCCGTTTCTTCCAAGTTGCTTATTTCTGTTTATTTTGGTCTTTAACTTTCATTTTATAGGCTTTCTCTCGGTGTCTTGTGTCGAAGCTGTCACCTTGCTTTTCTGTTTAGATCTCTCCTCTTGGACAGTTTAGATCCCAAGAATAGACTTTTCCAATCATACATGCCTGAGTGCCCTGCTACTGTTTTGGAAAAAGACTGGCATAGGCCTATGGGAACTGGAGATCTCAGCATTGAATATGACCATGTTTTCTTAATCACCTCCGTTTCAGTGCGGTGCCCCCATCCTCAGTTGTGCCAACCTACTCGAAATCACAGCCTCTGTTGACCCCTTTTGGATTTTTGTTGGGGGTGAGGGAGGGGAGTTTCTGGGCTGTCAGGAGTAGGGAAGGGGATGTGGAGAGCTAAATGCTCTTTAGACTTTAAACCCCACATCTCTTCACCCCCTTTCCCAAGGTAATTGGTGTGGACAATTCCTGAGTCTTTTGGGGATTCTGGGAAATCTAATGAGTTTTTGGCAATTTCCTTTGCAAGTTTAAAATCAGTTTTCTCAAGTCTGCTAAGTTTTTATGCCTTACCGCAGTGCTTTCCAGCTTCCAGAGTTCTACTGCTTTCTGATTATTCCTGTATTTGTCTCCAGTTTACTTCTAATCTCAATCCCACTTTACTCTGAGCATTCTTTTTTTAGATATCTCAATATTCAAGTACTAATATATTTCTTCAAAGTTATTTTCAAATTATTTTGTATGTGATAAGGTAGTTTTTTTCTTCCAATTTGATTATGAGCCCCCAAAGTCTTCTCATTTTTACTTTGATCATTTTCCCAGAGTGTCTACTGGAATGGTCCCCTCGTATCCAATGGGGGTACATTCCAAGACCCCTAGTGGATGCCTGAAACTGTAGATAGTATGGAACTCTATATAAACTATGTTTTTTTCCTATACATACACACCTGTGATAAGGTTTAACTTATAAATTCTATACAACAATAGGGTTAACAACAATAATAAAATATAGCAACTATAACAATATAGCATAATGAAAGTTATATGAACGTGGTCTCTCTCTGTCTCAAAATACCTTAGTGTACTGTACTTACTTATTTTTTTTTGCTGCAGTTGGCCACAGTTAAGTGCAGTTAAATAAAGCCACAAATCATGGATAACGGAACTACTGAACACTCTGCCTTTCTAGGACTTGATGCTTGTGGCTAACTAGTAAGTCATATTCAAGCAACACATTCAATGTATCACCATAAGCTGCTCCATGTCTAGACAAAATATTTGTGTAGTATTGTATCACTTTTTTCTGATCTCCAACGTGTTATAACCTGCAGCCAACTGGATATGTATTAAACAATGATGGTGATCATGTTGAGAAAGATGTAGATAGGACATTATGGATGTCTTAATATTTTTTAAAGTAGTTCCATGCAACTCCAATACTATGACATATGAGAACAGGTGTTAATAAACAAAGGAGTCATAGTCAAATTAATGTGGCAAATACTGGGTTAGGCAAACTTAAATATGTTTTTTTGTCATAGGATTTCTCAGAGCCTTCAATGTGTTTTCATGTGTGTAACAGCATTTTCCACGTTTTCTGCCCACAAAATACTTTTGTTTATAGGACACATTTTCACATCTTTTATGGTTTACTTTACATGTAATGAACTTTACAACAAAGAGTTCTAAGTTTTATTTAGGAATGCTTGGTTTTGTTTTTGGTTTGCCTTGTTTTTAGGTTGTTATTGTTGCCTATGTTTTGAAAATCTAGCCAGTCTCCAAGTTAGGGCAGCTGTGAAATATTAAATGTAATACTGCCTTAATTTTTTTATGGCCACGCTTTGAAGAATAAGATTAAATGGAATATTTTTTAATCAGCAAGAAAAGAAGAAACAAGGCCACCTCCTGTGGTATACCAATATGGTCTCTGACTAAATGCAGGGCTCCAAATGAAATCACCAAGCATTAAGAAATCATTGTCCAGTTCTCACTGAAAGCCAGAGAGATGCCGTGAAGACAGCATCAGGGAGGGTTTGGTGAGCCACACTGTTACAATGAGTGAGTCTAGAAGAAGGCCAAGTCTAAGAGGACAATGTATGGGGAAGGGTAAGACTGGGGTCTGATCTTAGGCTTCTTCTCCAAGGGGCTCATCTCATCATTTATGAGACAAGATGGTAGGAGCTAAGAAGATGTGAGCTATGAGCAGCTAGGAAGAAAATCTAAACAGGATGAAATAAGGGGCTTAGGGGCTCATTATTGTTGAATTGTTTGGAGAACCTAGGATGGGTTGGTTGGTTTAAAGTAACAGGGCTGGCCAGGTGTGGTGGCTCACTCCTGTAATCCTAGCACGTTGAGAGACGGAGGTGGGTGGATTGCCTGAGCTCGGGAGTTTGACACCAGACTGGGCAACATGGTGAAACACCATCTCTACTAAAAAAGGAGTGAGGCATGGCTGTGTGTGCCTGTAATCCCAGATTTTTTGAAGGCTGAGGCAGGAGAATCACTTGAACCCAGGAGGCAGATGTTGAGTGAGCCAAGATCGCGTCATTGCACTCCAGCCTGTGTGACAGAGTGAGATTCTGTCTCAAACAAAATAAAAAATAAAATATAATAAAAATAAAGTGGCTGGGCACGGTGACTCACACCTATAATCCCAGCACTTTGGGAGGCCAAGGCAGGCGGATCACGAGGTCAAGAGATCAAGACCATCCTGGCCAACATGGTGAAACACTGTCTCTACTAAAAATACAAAAATTAGCCAGGTGTGGTGGCATGCGCCTGTGATCCCAGCCACTCAGGCGGCTGAGGCAGAAGAATCGCTTGAACCCAGGAGGTGAAGGTTGCAGTGAGCCGAGATTGCACCACTGCACTCCAGCCTGGCAACAGAGCAAGACTCCGTCTCAAAAAAAATAAATAAATAAATAAAAATAAAGTAACAGGGCTGCACCAGAGTATAAACTTTGACCAAGATGGCCTTAACTAGATTAAACTTTAGACAGTCTTCTTCCTAATTCTAGGCTCCTCCCATCCTTTTTAGAAATGCTTTTAGAGCATTTATTTTAGAAAATTTTCTATTGTGAATTATTTCTCTGCCCCTTTAAGATGTAAGCCTTTTCACAGCCTCTAGCCAGTTATACCACCCAGGAATGTCTCTTACAAGAACTTGGGTATTATCCTTTTGGAATGTAGTCATAAAGAAAAATAGTGCCCTGTTTCCAGGTCTCTGTAGGAGGGCAGAAGCTTAACTTTGATAAGTACCAATTATCAAATATAGATACCCTATTCTCATTGATCAATATCCCCACCATTTGTTTCAGCAAAGCTGAGTTCAATCTCTCTCCCCTATTGCAACAGACTTGAATAAAATCTTCCTTACTGTTTTTTAAAAAGTAAGGTAAAAGTTTTTAAAGTAATAGGGCTGAATCAGGTGATGATTAACATAACTTAAAACAAGTTTCAAGTAATTCTGTTACCATATGAAAAAGGAAGAACTCGGATCCTCAAAGGCTTGTATGACTTACTGAAGGTATATGAGTGACCTGCAGGACTGCTTAGAGAACACATTTTCTGGACTTTTCGTTCAGCATCCTTGCCAAGCTACCATCTTGCTTTTCATCCATGCTACTTTAGTATCCATGGGGCAATTGAACTCAGTGAGATATACTAAAACTGTCATCCTAAGAGCCACTGTCTGTCACCTATCCAGTTGCCAAAGCAAGGGGGTTACAGTCAAAGGCCACAATCCTCTAACTGAAATCCATGATAATGCAAACATGTTTTCTGGGATTATGGCACATGAGCTTCATCAACAGAAGACCTGCCCATGCCTACATGGAAAACCTTAGATTTTATATATATATATATATATATATATATATATATATATATTCATCCCCTTAGATTTTCCATATATATATCTCCATCCCCTTAGATTTTCCATGTAGGCATGGGCAGGTCTTCTGTTGACGTATGTGTGTGTGTGTGCATGTGCTCACACACACACACAGAGAGGGAGAGAGTGAGAAAGAGAGAGAGAGAAGTTAAGTTTAGTATGCAGCACAGAAACATGTACATTTTCCTTGTGTTAACTGCTATTCTCAGTAATGCAGCCAGACCACAGGAAGCCTTAGCACTCTGCTAGAAAGCTGATGTTCGGACATGACTCCAGTAATGAAGTTTGAGACGATTAACCATGGTGCCCAACGCAGCTGGCTGAGTCAAGTTTAATAACTCTGATAGTTGGATAGGCTTTAGCTCAAAAGAGCTGAATTCCCTACCCCACTGCACACCATCCCTTAGTCATCTGGGCTATGTAATCCTGGCTAACATGCAGGTCTCTGGACTCAAAACACATCACCCTGGGAGGTCGTCTGCTTCATCCTGTTGGTGCTTCCTGCTTGAAAATGCCCAGAAAGCTTATTTGTTTTAAATCCAAGTCCCCAATCCAGCCCCGAGCCTTCAGGTAGACTCCCCGCCCTCCCACCCCTGTCGCCATCCCAAGTCCATGCTTCCGGCTAGCACTCTCCACCCTTAGTTTGGCAAAGCAGACTTGAAAGCCAAGTTAATAATCACTTTTGGTAAAGCACCTGGAAACATTTCTGTTGCTGTCCAAGAGGAAGCTATGGGGTAACTCTGCCTGTCTAACAATACTTGGCTAATTAGAAAGAACTTCTGTCTCCATTGCTTGTTCTTTAGGCTCATGCTATTTTCACTCCCTGTCTTCAGTTCAGCTTTTCACTTATTTATTTATTTTTTACAAAATGTGAAAACAATATAGCAACCAAAATTTTTAATTTAAGAAATAAAAAAACAAAACTGCAGAAGAAATACCCCAGGTCTCATACCTTAGAACAATTCTTTTTTCTTTCAATTTATTCCTTGTCTCTCTTAAATGTCTCATATTTCACCCAGTAATATCCACTGTGTAAGAACAATTCCATGTGTTTTACTTAATACTCTATCTTAAAATTTTTCTGCACATATATTTTTTCTTAATGCTCACGACTATTTGTACTTGATATTCCACAAAGTTGCGGTCACAGTCCCATTATTTCTCCAAGACTCCATTTATTTTTATGAGCATCACTTCACTAACTATCCTTGTGCTAACTGCCCATTATTAAGGCAACAGTTTGGCATCTTATCCTTGTGTTAAATTTTCAAAATGAGAAAATGAAAGGGAAACAAGTTATATAAGAAAGAAAGCATCAGAGTCTAGGAATTTCAGATCACAACTCTATCATTAAGACTTTTGGGCTGGGGTCTATGGAGACAGAGGGAAAGATTAACCATAAGCAGAGTGTGTCAGGAAGTCAGAAAGACATAGACCTGGAGGGTCAAACAGAGAGGGGCTTGGAGTCCCCAGGTGATTCAGCCAAGACAGTATTGTAAAAAAGGAGGCGTCCCTCCATAGGGCTTTGCTGTCTGGCCTCTCATTCATTCTTCTTGCTGTTATTGGTTGGTTGTATCCCAGGTCACCAGGGATGGGGGCATTTAACACGTAGTATTTGTGACTGAAGTAACTTGGTGCATATTTGCTTTCCCTCTGACTAAAGCAACGTTCATAAAACCAGAATTCCAAGGTTGAGCCCTAGAATGGCAAATTCATGCCCTGCCCAGGAAATCTCCCAAGAGGATCTGCTCCACTCATGGTCCCTACTGAAGCTGGAAGACAAGGGAGCTATCCTCAGCTTGGATCCGGGTGGGCACCCAACTCAAAAGCAGCCTAATGTTTGATCTGTGAAAACAAACTGGGCCAATCTGGTTTCTTTTTAAGGGATTTTGCTGTTTGGAGACTGAGGGGTTGTTGCCAGTTAGTCAGAGTGTAAACGAATATGCATGGCGTAGAGGCACCTGTCAGCCACAATGCAGCATGTGGGATGAAGTTAGGAGGAAATGGCAATCAAATGTGGTGGAAATGAAAACAAAGCAGGCATCCTCGTGAAAGAATAATCAACAGAGGAGAAAAGCAGTTCCCCAGAGATATTTCAATTCAAGCCTTGCTAGTGCCCGTTTCTTCATTTCCTGGGTTAGCGTACACATGTACCTTTTCATTAAATCTTTTCGTTTTCTCTCCCACAGGCACCTGAGTGAATCTCTGTTCCAACTAAAAGATCACTGTGTCAAGGACTCTAACAATGAAGTCTCAATAAAGAAGAAATTCCCCAGAAATCCCCAAATGAGGTTGCCTTGAAGTCACATCTTCAACATATAGGAGATTTGGCAAGAAAAACCAAAAGAGCTCATTGCCTATCTTTACAGGCAGACAATTAAACTAATTAAAAAGTGAGGTGCTGTACGTCTTTTGCCTTCAAGGTCAGGGCTTGACTTACTAGAACCTTGGCAAAGTCTTACAGTCTGAAGAGAGTAAGAAATCATCCCTGTTGATGACAGACTTCTGAGCAGATGGTTAGTAAATCAAGGTCCTGATGTGAAATGTTGACGCTATTTAGCCCAGGACGATGCAGGTGAAATATTACCAAGTTAATCACAGAGGGAGGACTCCAGGAAGCCACTGGTCACTGTCCTTAAGGAAAAAGACCCTTCAGTGTGAGATGAAATCCTGATTGCAACGAACAGGGCTATAAAACCAATTTAGAGCCCCAACGCCAGTGGGATAGAAGGGAGTAATCATCAGGGAGATAGTATTCGTATTTGAAAAAGTGAACAAGAGGCTCCTTATTTTGGCAAATGGTCTATGTATTCTGAATGGATTATAAAGAGGAGGGTAGTCTACTCCAGGATTGCTTTTATTATTATTATTATTAGTTTGAGACACAGTCTTGCTCTGTCACCAGGCTGGAGTGCACCAGGCGTGATCTGGGCTCACTGCAACCTCCATCTCCCAGGTTCAAGTGATTCCCTTGCCTCAGCCTCCTGAGTAGCTGGGACTACAGGCACATGCCATCATGCCCAGCTAATTTTTTGTATTTTAGTGGAGACAAGGTTTCACCATGGCCAGGATGGTCTCGATTTCCTGACCTCATGATCTGCCTGCCTCAGCCTCCCAAAGTGCTGGGATTAGAGGCGTGAACCACCACCCCTAGCCCAGGATTGTTATCATTAAACTCCCAATTGCAATGATGGGTTCCTCAATATATTCAGAATAATTATAATAATAAGTACATAGTAGGAAGAGCACAGGGCTGAAACAGCTGTGAACAAACACCAAATGTGTGGATTTTAGCTTTGGGCTGTAGGTCAATCAATTTCCCTTTTTTATTAAATGGAATTCATATTCCTACTTTTTAAGTTGGCCTATTCTTGCCCAGGTGCTTCTCCCTTGGGATAGAGTGAAGTAAGAAGTTCCTGGCTGACTTTTGCTTGAAAAGACAAAGGGCAGATGCCCAGAGTCCAGACTCCCACAGACAACGCCTGTGGGAACCCCAGCACCCACTTCATGGATATTCACTTGCTAGGTGCTGTAGCCTAAAGATGTCCCACAACCCCCACTGTCCTTAGGTGAAAACTGCAGCCAGGCTCCAAGGGAAATTGTCTGGAAACTGTCATACATACACTTTTCAATTTCCTCGTGGGGCATTTTAACATGAATTATTACATACCATCCTCACAGCTACTTTGCAAGGGAAGTGTTGTTTCTATTTAACAGATGAAGAAATTGAGGCCCTGAGAAGTGAAGCAAATTGTCCAAGGTTGCAGAACATGCAGGCAACAGAACTAGGATCTGAGCCACTCATCACATTTCAGTGTGCATGCTCATTCCATATCCCACGGAAACTGTCTAGCAGGCTGTCATCATGGCACTTCATCAGCTAATTGCAGGCTGCTACCACTGCCTTTTTCACAGTTTGTCCTAGTTCAGTGCTTCTCAATACGATAGTGCGTGTAATTCACCTGGGCTCTTGTTAAACAGCAGATACAACTTCAGTAGGTCTCCAGTGGGGCCCGAGAGGCAGTTGTCCAGGTGGTCCCAATGCTGTTAGTTTGCTGACCACACACTACACACTGAGTAGCAAAATGCTAGCCAACACCCATTCACTTTCAAACTATTCACTGGATTATGAATAGAACCCCTTTTTGAAGCTCAGTATCTTCTCTCTCACTAAGCAGTTAGTGGCCAGATCTGTGAAGCAGTCCCAAATAGCTCTTAATGAAATTAAAACCAGACTGACATCCCTAATACTCTCCAGCTGTTATCCAGTATGTGTCATTAGGGTAATTGTGTGGGAGAGCTGAGAGTTGAAGCTAAAACAATAATCTAACCAGAATCTATTTAAAGCTGCAGGCAACACTTGATTAGTAAGGTAAGGAAATTTAAGGTGGAAATCATGGATTGGAGGCAGCAGTAGTAGCTGTACCAGTATCAGTAATTGAATGCCAACTATATTTTAAATTGGGCATATATTTTATGGGGAATTCTTACAGCAGTTCAGCAATATAGACATTATTATTAATTCTTAGTTACTCATAGTCTACTTTCATTGATAAAGTAATCTAGAGAAACTAGATTACTTGTTAAACAGCAGATACAACTTCAGTAGGTCTCGAGTGGGACCCGAGAGGCAGATGCCCAGGTGGTCCCAATGCTGTTAGTTTGCTGACCACACACCACACACTAAGTAGCAAAATGCTAGCCCTAGAGCAACTAGATCCGAGAATTTTAAATATTTAAATATGTTAATATTTAACATAGAACACAAGAATACAAGTTTAAATGTGGAAATCAGAAGAAATAACCTGGGTACAAACAACGTAGAGCCAAGAAGGTGGCTCTCGGTGACTGCAGAGGGACTGAACACGTTTTTGGCTCCCAATGAGCCACACTTGGTTCTTAGCTTTCCAGCAGCCAACAAGATAAGAGGAATCTAGCCAGTAGAACATTTTATGGGGATCACGGAATTTAAAAAAACCAAACCCTTTTCAAAGACAGAAAACTGTTCTTCAGATCAGATCATAAAAGATAACTGCTCTCCTACCAAGGATATCGTGTGCTGTAATGAATGACATTCTCAACAGCTACTTATAATAGTCTCAAGGATGGCTTTCATTAGGTTATGTTCACCGTGATCTCCATAGAGGCTGATATGCTGAAACCAGGCACAATTCAGAAATGCAGTCCCTCTGAAACAAATGTAACAACTCACATGTGGTGGCCCTCGTTTGATTCAGAACTACATCTGGGACACTTTGAAGAAATGGAAAGGCTGTGTGTCCTTCCAGGAATCTCCCTTTCCATTGCCATCCTCCCAGTGCCATTCCCTTGAAGATGATAGCAAATGACACATAAATAAATTAATTAAATAAGGTGCTAAATGCTAGAAGGAAAACAATAGAGTATATTTCTGAGAAAGATTAAGGGCCGTGGGCTGGGGATTGTGTACAAGGGGGTAGTCAGGGAAGGTGTCTCTAAGGAGGCGGTGCTCAAATGAGATCTGCAGAATGAGCATCAGGGAAAAAGCATTCTGGATGCAAACCTCCTGGTGCTGAAAGAGCATGCTAGTTAGAGGAACAAGCAGAAAGCACCTAAATGGTCACATCTTTTCGGGTATTTACCATGCAGCTATGACTGGAGATGTCAACCAAAATAATTGATTTTAGGGTAGTTGATCAATTTCTCTTCCTCTTTGCAATAATGATTCAGCAAAGACAGTTGGACATTCCCTGTTTAGTGGAAGAAGCCCTATCGTTTATGTGTAAGGATGCATGACTTTCTTTTCTCTATAGTGGGACATAGACAGTTTGCTTTTTCAAAATCGGCATCAGGTATTTGGGAATCATTAAATACAAAGGATATGTCTCACGTCCAGGCAGATTATGAGGCTTCATTGAGGCCTCTTAGCACCAGAATTTAAAACACCAATTTGCCCACAGTGTAGGCCTTTCCTTCTACACAATCGAGGGCACTAAAGCTTGAAGGGACATAATCAACCTTAGGCTAGCCCTCATTGAAGGGAATTATTTGCCTTGGGGCTCGGAAGAAGGAATGCAGTAGCTCAGGCGTTGGCCATGGTAGCCCTGCCCTGGAATATATTAACCTTAAGAAAAGCCAGCCAGGTGCACTGGCTCACGCCTATAATCCTAACTTTGGGAGACTGAGGTAGGTGGATTACTTGAGGCCAAGAGTTCGAGACCAGCCTGGCCAACATGGAGAAATCTCATCTCTACTAAAAA
>NW_016107665.1:196876-198796 GCF_001604975.1 Cebus imitator
AAGACCCAGGCATACTTGAAGGAGCCCTTTCCCATCTCAGCAGCCTCCTTTTCAAATTTTTCAATGGTTCTTTTGTCGATGCCACCGCATTTGTAGATTAGATGGCCAGTAGTGGTGGACTTGCCCGAATCTACATGTCCAATGACGACAATGTTGATATGAGTCTTTTCCTTTCCCATTTTGGCTTTTAGGGGTAGTTTTCACGACACCTATGTTCTGGCGGCAAACCCGTTGCGAAAAAGCAAGACGCCAGTTCTGAGTGAGCTCTCCCTTTCTTCTCTGAGCTTATACCCAACCTGCTCAATGTGGACAGAAAAGATGAAAGACAGCAGTCTAATTCACTTTAACTTCATGATCTCCAGCCTCAAATGGGCACTCAAAACTGCCCAGCACGTCTTTTATTTTTCTCCTGTTGGCTTACTCTCTTCCTCCCTGAGAAGACTGTTTTCTATCTTCTCTTCTCTCCTGAAACCTCCTACATTCCTTTCTCTACACTCAGATGATGACTTCTCATTTCATGGACAAAACTGAAAGATCATCTTCCCTTCACCAAACCTGCAATCTTCATCAGGGCCCATTCTCTCCTTCTTTGCTCGGGTTAAAACGGAAGAAGTACCCTTTAGCCTATCGAAGCCTAATTTCTTCATGTATACCCTGGATTTTACCCACTCAAATACTGTCCTCCTTTGGTCATTCCTTGTTTCTACATTCTTAATCCTTCTCTCTCTTACTGAAACAAGCCCCAGCAATAAACAGACATGCTCTCTTCTCTCCTGTATTTATTTAAAGCAAAACAAAACAAAACAGTCTCTACTGACCCGAATAATCCTAGCACTTTAGGAGACCGAGGTGTGTGGATCGCTGTATGTACCACCCCATTTCTTGAGTTTGTAGCCCAAGTCTTCTTTACAAATAGAGCTGTCTACATACCGGCTTCACACTCAGCCTGGCTTTTGCCCCCTCCCACCCTCCTGTCCAATTACCTCACTGGAAATACGCAGCCCACAGTTTCCGAAGACCTTCAGCATGGCAAGTCAAATGGACAACTTTTAATCCTCACCTTATTCAACATCTCAGCAGCAGACAGCTCCCTTTCCCTTAGGCTCACTTCTGATTCCCATGACACCTGTTTTTCTCTTTTATCTGACTTCCAAATTAGAAGGTTCTCAGGACTCAGTATGAGCTGCTTTTCTCTCTCCCTGAGCAATCTCATCCAGTCCACTGGCTTATGTGTTTTCAAAAAATTGATTTTCATTTTCTATCACAGAAGCATGTGTACAGAGTTTAAAAAACAAACAATATTGATACAAAGCCTATTGATATTCTGCAAACATCAAACACACTAGATAATCTGACAGCATCATTTGTTTTCTTGGTCTCTTTACTCTGATAGGCTGCTGCCCTCTACCTCATTCAGCCTGGCTCTCCCGTACAGCTGACATCTTGTGACTTCCCTTCACCAACTCTTCTGTGTTAAGCAAAATATTTCCCGGATCTCTTTCTCTTTCTTGGTTTACAACTTTATTTTGCTGAAGAACATCCTTCAGTAGCTTCCTAAGAAAGAGTACATACATTTGAATTCTTGAAATTATTAAAATAAATTATTGTATCTTCATTTTCTGGTTAATAATTTATCTAAAAATATAATTCTATGTTAAAAATAATGACCACCAAGAATTCTGAAATACTGTTACGTTTTCTTCTAATTTTCAGTGTTACTATTGAGAAGTCCAATGTCATCCTGATTTCTTCTACTTTATATGTGGTTATTTTCTTTCTGTCTAAAAGCTTTAGTAAGATCCTCTATCTCTGGGTTCTAAAATTTTTCAAAAAAGTTTCATGCTGTATATCTTCACTCATGGTGCTTGGCAGTTAGTGGTTCCTTTTTGATTGGATAAATGTTTTTTTTTTTTTTTTTTT
>NW_016107665.1:198829-211414 GCF_001604975.1 Cebus imitator
GAGTAGCGGGGATTACAGGCACGCACCACCATGCCCAGCTAATATTTTGTAGTTTTAGTAGAGACGGGGTTTCACCATGTTGACCAGGATGGTCTCGATCTCTTGACCTCGTGATCCACCCGCCTCGGCCTCCCAAAGTGCTGGGATTACAGGCTTGAGCCACTGCGCCCAGCTAAATGTGTTTTTTAATTTGGAAAATTTGTATTAAATCACATTAGTTGGCTGTTGGGCTTCTTGTATCAATCTTCTAATTATCTTCTCTTTTTGCTTATTATCTATTATTTTTCTGTTCTTGTTCTATGATTTATGAGATTGCTTCTATTTCATTTTTCAATCTTTCTACTGATTTTAAAAATGTAATTGTCAGATTATAATCTTGAATCTCTGTTCCTTTTTCATAGTATCTTATTCTTGTTAGCTAGACATCATTCATCCCTCACCAATTCTAACATTATTAATTTTCATTCAGTTGTGACTCTTTTGTCTTCTCCTTTCTAAAAATTGTTTGGTTTCTCTTTTATTTTGGAGATGTTCCTAAAATATCTATTCTTCTTGTATGCTTATTTGTATTTAAAAGAGAATTAATAAAAGCTGCTTGCAAGCTCTGTGAGCTTAGTGGGTTTGACAGCTGGTATATTACATTGTAGATTATACCAGCCAAACTGGGGATTTTTAAATTCCTGAAACCTGGCTTTGGACATTATGATGTATCTGGAATCTACCTTTCATCTCACTTTCTGTCTCTGTCTCTGTCTCATACACACACACACGCACACACACACATAAACACACACACAATTTTTTTCTCCCTCTCTTGCCGGAAGCCTAATTTTCCTTTAGATCTGTACATATGAATCACTATTCCAGCGGAGCTTTGTCTAGCCATCCTATCTACATAAAATAGCTCCCATTATTCTCTCCCTCTTTCCTTCCTCTAGAATATTTATGGCAATCTAATTTATGTAATTGATGGACTTTTGTATTATGCAATTGATTACTTTCCTGTATGCTTCCTATCACCTAATAACAAATTTTGTATGGACAAAAATCATTTCTATTTTGTCCAGTGCTCTGACCTCAGGACTCTGCACTGAAATACAGCATGCTCAACAAATATTTATTCAATAAATGAATGGATGGATGGATGAGTGGATGAATAATAATTCTAAATTTTCCATCAGTCTCAACTATAAGTATCTCTATAACGTTAGGCAAGTCAATCAACCTCCTCAAGCTCCTCAAGTTTTATTTAGTTTCTTCAGATAAAGAGAAACATTGTTCATTCTACGGCAGAGGTATTTATGAGACACAAATGAAACAATAGATGTAAAGGTGTTGAGTAAACAGGTTTTACATAAATATGAGAGATTATAAAGACATACGAAAGGATGTGGATCATTCTTTTTCATTTTTCTTCTTTTAATTTTGAAACCACAACCTAACACTTTAGAGACGATACCTTGGTAGTACTTTTTAAGTGGTGTGGTTAAGAGTTCTTTTTAGAATCAAATTAACTAAACTCTTAGATGTGATTTAAATCAGACATGCCTTATTTTGACTCTTGAGCAAGTAATGTCATACGAAGACTCTGATTTCTGGTTCTAGCTCAATGAAGGGAATTGGTAATAACAACTCATGTTCTACTCTCAATTACACAAAAAGAAAAGAGTCTAAAAATTCTGGTTCAAGAATGAAAATTAAGCTACCCCTACATTTGTAGCATAATTGCACTTTAATATTTGCCCTAAACTAAACAAAAATAATGATTCCCAACTCTGGTAAGTGTGGCCAAACTAGCACATTTATTCGCTGCTGATAGAAATGTAAATTGGTATAATTCTTCTAGAAAGCAATTTAGAAATATCTATCACATGCTTTAAAGGTATTTATATCTTTTGGTACCATAACTATTTTGAGAAATTATCCCAAGAAAATAGCCCAAAGTATAGAAAAAGGTATATATTAAAAATGATTATTTCAAGTATTTAAAAGTTTAAACTATTATATTGTTAAGTCCTATATTTCCAATAATATATTATTTTATAAATTTAAGGAGCATATTTGGTAGAACATGGCACAGCCACAAAAATCAGGATAATGAAAGCCACACAGCCACAGGCAGAAATGTTTATGATATAGATTAGAATAACAAATTGCACATACACTATTATTACTGATTTTAAAATGTTTAAATTTTTAAAAAGTTTAAATAATCATAACAAAATACAGCATGTTTAAATGGTAAAATAATGGAAAAATTACTTTTCCACAGCTGCCTAGGGACTGGCCAACTGGTTAATTGCATGGTGTGTTTAACCTTTAGGAAAAGGATGTAAAGAAAAACCATGAAGGGGACGGGAAAATTACCTTCAACCAGACGTTGAGCTTTTTCAAATTCAGACATTGTTGTCACTTTTAAAATACTCCTTGTATAGGTATACAAGCAAACCACCACAGCACGTGTATACCTATGCTGGGAGTGAGAACAAGCCGGGCGCGGTGGCTCACGCCTGTAATCCCAGCACTTTGGGAGGCTGAGGTGGGTGGATTGCCTGAGCTCAGGAGTTCGAGACCAGCCTGCACAACATGGTGAAACCCCATCTCTACTAAAATACAAAAAAAATTAGCTGGGCATGGTGGCATGCACCTGTAGTCCCAGCTACTCAGGAGGTTGAACTGCAAGAACCTGGGAGGCGGAGGTTGCAATAAGCCGAGATCACGCTGTTGCATTCCAGCCTGGGTGACAGGGTGAGACTCCATCTCAAAAAAAAAGTGAGAACAATGTCTCAATTTGAAGAAGCTCAACATCTGGTTGAAGATGATTTTCCCTTCCCCTTCATGGTTTTTCTTTCTGCACACGTATCCAAGAACTTAAAGTATAATAATGATAAATAAAGATATATGAAAAAAAAGAGGCTTCATGCAGTAGTGTTTGTCTTTGCACATCCCCTTCCACCACGTCCACCATGTGAGGACACAGCCAGAAAGCCCTCACCAGACACCAAATGCCAGTGCCTTAATCGTGGACTTCCCAGCTTCTCCAGAACTGTGAAAAATAAATTTCTGTTCTTTATTTAGACCAAAAAAAAATACTCCCTGCAGAGCTTAGCTTGTACCTGGGCACATATTAAACAGAGAGGCATGATTATAAAATGTGCAGCCTATGAGTACTCTTCGGCCCTGGTTCCAGTTCTGAGGCTGTTTCTAATTCTTACTGCAAGGCTAAACACTAATAAGGAAGCAACAGGCTTCCTTTTAAGAGTATTTTATACTACAGGGAAGATGGGCAAAGTTCGAGGTGATTCATATGCACAGTAGAGTCTAAGAGGCAAAACCACAGTTGTCCCTGTAAAGCTGTCTATAACAGTACGATACTACGTGGTTCTTTAAAGAAGTTAGAGGAGCAATTCAGTGTTATCGCCTTGTCTCCCTCCAGGACGACTCCTCAACTCCTCTTCGTCTCTGCTGAGGTTGACCAAGGGTCTACGGACATATGACAGTGATAGGGCTTTTCTTTTCTTTCCCAGTATAGGGTACATCCTTCCATCTAGTCAGGATTTAAACTCAGCTAAATAACAGTATGTTCACATTCTCTTCACATGGCTCTCCTGCAAGGCACTGGGTCCCTGAAGTAACCTAAGAACCTAGAGTATCCAATAATTCCATGAGGTAAAGGTACAGATCCACTAGCCACAATCCTGTTATTGAGGCCATGAGGTAGTTTTTAGAGAGATGTATTAGAGCTTTCTATGCTCGTGCCTGAACTGTGAATAGACACATTAGGTTGAACCATATAAAAACAGCATCTTGATAGGTCGAGAATTAGTTGGATATCATCCATTTCGCATGGTTCAACCTAATGGTAATATAAATCACACACATCATGGCTTAACTGCTGTCATTTGTTGTTACTTACTATTTGCCCTGTTGGGCAAATTTCACATACCATTATTCTACTTACTTCTTAAAACAACCTTGTAAAATAAATGTCTGTGTTTCCTATGTTATAGATAGAGAAACAGAAGCTCAGAGAAGTTGCCTCCATTACCAAAGATTAAGTGAATCGGCAACCAACAGAATGGGAAAAAATTTTTGCAGTTTACTCATCTGACAAAGGGCTGATATCCAGAACTTACAAATAACTAAAATAGATTTACAAGAAAAAAACAAGCCCATTCAAAAGTGGGCAAAGGATATGAACAGACACTTTACAAAAGAAGACATACATGAGGCCAACAAACATGAAAAAATGCTCATCATCACTGGTCATTAGAGAAATGCAAATCAAAATCAAAACTACAATGAGATACCATGTCATGCCAGTTAGAATGGTGATCATTAAAAAATCTAGAGACAACAGATGCTGGAGAGGATGTGGAGAAATAGGAACACTTTTACACTGTTGGTGGGAGTGTAAATTAGTTCAACCATTGTGGAAGACAGTGTGGTAATTCCTGAAGGACCTAGAAATAGAAATTCCATTTGACCCAGCAATCCCATTACTGGGTATATACCCAAAGGTTTATAAATCGTTCTACTATAAGGACACAGGCACATGAATGTTCATTGCAGCACATTTTACAATAGCAAAGACCGGGAACCAACCCAAATGGCCATCGACGATAGACTGGACAAGGAAAATGTGGCACATATACACCATGGAATACTATGCAGCCATCAAAAACGATGAGTTTGGGTCCTTTGTAGGGACATGGATGAACCTGGAAACCATCATTCTCAGCAAACTGACAGAAGAGCAGAAGATCAAACACATGTTCTCACTCATAGGCGGGTGTTGAACAATGAGAACACATGGACACAGGGAGGGGAGCACTACACACTGGGGTCTGTTGGGGGGAAATAGGGGAGGGACAGTGGGGGGTGGGGAGTTGGGGAGAGATAGCATGGAGAGAAATGCCAGATATAGGTGAAGGGGAGGAAGGCAGCAAATCACACTGCCACGTGTGTACCTATGCAACAATCTTGCATGTTCTTCAAATGTACCCCAAAACCTAAAATGCAATTAAAAAAAAAGATTAAGTTGCAAACTGAGGTTTCAGTTTCAGAATCTGGGTTTATTCCACTGAATCACATTGCTTTTCTAAAAATCACTTTTTTAAGTTCAAGTCCAAACTCTAGGCCTACAAAAACACTCATGGCTTACATTTGAGCCAGATATTGAGGAAGGCAAAAGCACCTTATGTATTCTCTGTCCCTGGTTCCCCTTTTCCTTCTGACACCTGTCTAGGTAATCAGCGCCACCATATTGCTTAGGGGCATCCAGTAAAGAGCTTTGTTGATCCCTGACCTTCCTTTGCTCTACATCACTCGCTCTTGGTGGTTTACAACCTTCAGGGTGCATCAGAATCATCTGGAGGACTTGGTAAACAGATTATTGGCTCCAATCTCTAGAATTTCTGATTCAGTAAATTTGGACCTAGGCCCAATAATTTGCATTTCTCCTACTTCTCAGGTGTACTGGTGTTTCTGGCCCAGGTGACCATAGTTTGAGAACCATTGTTCTAGATCTTAACCTTCCAAACTTCTAGTTCCTTGCTGAAGTTAAGCTCCCCTGGACCTCTGACCCTCCCATTCTTGTTCACTGCTAAACTAATGTGAGAGGCTATTCCAACTTAATTAATTCATGGGATGATAATGATAGGTAATAGTAGAGTGCTTGCTAAATGCCAAGAACATTTGACACACATTTAGATACATATAATTGCTGTGTTGTTTCATATGCAACCCACTGTGAGAATAGAGTGTACCCCTCTCAAGGGGGCAATTCTTAGGTTGGAGATGCCTGGTTTTTCACTTTTGGTGGGAGTGTCTTATCTTGGGTCCCATGCCAGTGTTCAAGATTCTTCCTCTTGCTGCCTTAGCCTTACTCATGGAGGCCCTTCAGGATAGCATTTGGGCAGGGAGCTGAATGAAAAGAAAACAATGGTCTGCAAACATGGTAAGTTAAATGTGTGTACAGTGACTGAAAGTCTTCCAGTCTGTGAGTAACTGGGAGTCCTCTAATGGGTAGTGAATGTACTCATACACTCATGCATCACTAGAGAGAGGCTGGGTATTTTCGGTTTCTGTCCACTGGGGCCTTTGGAGTGGTTCTCTGCCATATGCCTCTCTCCTAGATTCTTCTCCCTTGGAGCTCTTGATTTCTTACAAGTGGGAGCTCTTCAAGCTGGTGACACTTACTTGGACAGCCCTCATCTTGGTACCTCTAGAAATTCCTGATCACATCCTTGGCTTTAGCCTCTCCATGCATCCTTTTTGTTGCTTTGATGCCCTAAGCTTGTGTCTTATGTAGGCTTCTATGTCTCTGGACAATAGATACAAATCTTGCCAAAGCATGATTGTTTTTCCTCTAGTTTCTTGTTTCTCAGGTATACCTGTACATCACATTTTCAAACCACATTTTGTGTCCTAGGATGGCAAAAGTTTTCATCCACTCAACGCACATGTGTTGAATAACTTTTAGATGCCAGGCACTGTGTTAGGAATTGGGAGGGCAGATGTATTCAACATGCAATATTTTCCCTAAATAACATCTTGTATTTCATGAAAATCCTGAGTATACTGAGACTGAATATAAGGCCATTGAGAACACTTGGAATTTTTTGGTATGTGATATAAAAAGAAGGTAAATGACTACATTTATCACTGTCTGACTCAAGGTAGCCTTACCCATGAATGAAGTAGGAATGCTTTAGGTGACATGTTTTTAGGGACTCCTTCCTCAAGGTTGCACAGATTCTTCCATTCTTTGCTGCTTTAGTTGTGGTACAGGTAATACAAATATAAGAGGATTTGTCTCATATTAATTAAAATTCTGTTTTTCATTTGAGTTATCCAAAGCAATAGGATACAGGTCAAAATGGCTTTTATGTGGGAGAGAAGGTTGAGGGGTGGGCATCATAAGACTTGGGTGCATGAATCATGGCTCAAGGGGCCAGAAATGACAAGGAGTTTCCTGCAGATTTCTAGCCAGCCAGGAATAATCTCAGGAGTGTTGGGTGTCTGGCCGGAGATGGGAATGAAGATACTGATGATCAAAACTCTAGAGTTGAACTTCACTTATGCAAATTTTGACAAGATAGTTTTCTTTAATGGCATGAGATTAGCCTTATACACTAGGCTCAACTACACATGTTGTCCCCTCCCCTTTGGCTGAGGACTCTCATTCAGTATCTCAAGCTAGTTTCAAATAAGGATTCCAAAATCTTAGTGTAGCTCTAGATGAGTAGCCTCTAAATCAGAAATTAGGAATCTCTGAGAAATCTAGCCATGAGCCAAGAGGTTGACAATTAGGTTCATAATTATCAACATTCTCAAATATCTTTTTTTTATTTTTTTTTTGAGACGGAGTTTCGCTCTTGTTGCCCAGGCTGGAGTGCAATGGCGCGATCTCGGCTCACCGCAACCTCCGTCTCCTGGGTTCAGGCAATTCTCCTGCCTCAGCCTCCTGAGTAGCTGGGATTACAGGCACGCGCCACCATGCCCAGCTGATTTTTTGTATCAAATATCTTTTTAAACACAATGGCAAAAGGCTCAAGTCATAAAAGTAATGATTGACAGGTCTCACTGTGTAAAACAGTTATTTACGGCATTCAAAATGCCATAAAGACAATTTTAAATGCAAACAAGCTGGGATTCATTTTTTGAAAAATGTATGGTAAAAATTTTATATTACATATTTAATAATAAACACAGAGCTCTTTCAAATAAATAATTAAAAAGCCATGTGCAGAAAGCTGAAACTGGACCCCTTCCTTACACCTTACACTAAAATTAACTTCAGATGGATTAAAGATTTAAACATAAGAACTAACACCATAAAAACCCTGGAAGAAAACCTAGGTAACACCATTCAGAACATAGGCATAGGCAAGGACTTCATGACTAAAATACAAAAAGCAATGGCAACAAAAGCCAAAATAGACAAATGGGATCTAATTAAACTTAAGAGTTTCTGCGCAGCAAAAGAAACAATCATCAGAGTGAACTGGCAACCAACAGAATGGGAAAAAATGTTTGCAAAATTTTACTCATCTGACAAAGGGCTAATATCCAGGTTCTACAAAGAACTAAAGCAGATTTTACAAGAAAAAAAAATCCATTCAAAAGTGGGCAAAAGATATGAACAGACACTTTTCAAAAGAGGACATTTATGTGGCCAAAAAACATGAAAAAATTCTCATCCTCGCAGGTCATTAGAGAAATGCAAATCAAAACCACATTGAGATACCATGTCACACCAGTTAGAATGGTGATCATTAAAAAATCTGGAGACAACAGATGCTGGAGAGGATGTGGAGAAATAGGATCACTTTTACACTGTTGGTGGGAGTGTAAATTAGTTCAATCATTGTGGAAGACAGTGTGGTGACTCCTCAAGGACCTAGAAATAGAAATTCCATTTGACCCAGCAATTTCATTACTAGGTAAACACCCAAAGGATTATAAATCATTCTATTATAAAAATACATACACACGTATGTTCATTGCAGCACTGCTTACAATAGCAAAGACCTGTAACCAACCCAAATGCCCATCAATGATAGACTGGACAAAGAAAATGTGGCACATATACACCATGGAATACTATGCAGCCACAAAAATGGATGAGTTCATGTCCTTTGTAGGGAATCTGGAAACCATCATTCTCAGCAAACTGACACAAGAACAGAAAACCAAACACTGCATGTTTTCACTCATAGGTAGGTGTTGAACAATAAGAACACACAGGCACAGGGAGGGGTACATCACGCAGTGAGGTCTGTTGGAGAATGGGGGGCTAGGGGAGGGACAAATGTTGGTGGGAAGGTTGGGGAGGGATAACATTGGGAGAAATGCCTGATGTAGGTGACGTGGGGATGGAGACAGCAAACCACCATAGAATGCGTGTACCTATGCAACAATCCTGCAAGATCTGCACATATATCCCAGAACTTAAAGCACAATTAAAAAAAAAAACCTCAATACCCCAGCATAAAAAAGGTATATTAATTAGGGTCACAATTGAAATAGCAAAATCTCAGTAAATTGTTATAATATACATTCTTTCTCACTCTCATAAAGTTTAACATAAATATTGTGGTGTGAGTGTTTGTGTCCCTCCTAAATTCATATGTTAAAATCTAATCCTTAATGTGTTGGTATAAATAGATGGGGCCTTTGGGAGCTAAGTAAGTCATAAGGGCTGAGCCCTAAGGATTATTGTCCTTATAAAGGTGGCTCAAGAGAGCTTGTTAGCTCCTGCTCCTTTGCCATGTAAGAACACATAGTAGGCACCATCTGTGAGACATCAGCCCTCATCAGACATCAAATCTGCTGCCACCTTGATCTTGGGCTTCTCAGCCTCCCTAACTGTGAGCAGTAAGTATTTGCTGTTTACCTAGTCTAAGGTATTTTGTTATAGAAGCACAAAAAGATTAGGACGATAAGTAAGTGTTCGTTGTTGGCAGAGGGATTTTGTACCTACAAAGATTTAGGGTCCCAGCTTTTTCCAGTTATGGCTCTACCATTTTCAACATGCAGCTTCCAAGAATGGCCTCTTTCACAGTATGAGCTGATTGGAGAGACCAAATTTGGGATTGTGCATGAGAGATTTTTACAGGCCAGTAGCTCATGTCTTATCCTATTGCATAGCACTGCATCCCAGTCACATGGAAGTGTATAAGTGCAAAGGAAGATGAGAAATATTGTATAACTATCTCTCCAGGAAGAAGAAATGGCGGGTTAATAACTTTCTATTCTCTGCCACAGCAGGTTGCCAAATTTCATGCATTCTAGAAACCAAATGTTTATATATCCACTTATACATAAACACCTAAAGCTCTGTGAGTCTTTATCTAAACTGAGACCCTAAGATAATAAATGTGAGAGCAGCACAGGGGAGCTGAAAGAAGGTGTGCACAAAACAGTCTTGTGACTGAACCTCTCATTGACTGAAAGAGCATAAAAAGAATATGAAGTTAAAGATGGGAAAAGGATTTATTTAGAGAGAGAGAGAGTTTATTGGTGTTTATGAGCCCCAAACTCCTCCTCTTTTTTTAAGCCTCAGTAAGAGATTTCAATGTGATCACTTGGAGAACTTAATATATGTCTTATGGCTGAGAAGTCGAAAGAGAGAGAAACTGAGGTAAATAGCTGAAAGTAAAGAATTAGAGGTTGCAGTTTGGGAAGTAACTTTACTCCTGTCATGGATCAGAGGTTTGTGTTTTGTGCAGGCCAGACTTGAGAACCACATGCCATGAAGAGTTGGTGAGCAGTTGCTCCAAATCCTATCCAACAGGCACCACTTTGGAGAGACATGGAAATCTCAGCAGAGCAAGCTGGAGACGTACTGCCAGATGCTTAGAGGGTCAGAAAACCATCTTAAGTGACCATCCAAAAGGAACACATCTACTTGTGTCAAGAGATTTACATGTGAGAAATTCTCAGAAATGGGATGAGGGATCTTCAACAAACCCCCTAAAATGCTCCAGGAGAGAAAGCATGAGTTAGTACTTGTTAGGTCCAGATAGTATTGAGGCCAACTCATGATAGCATCAATCAAGTAGGAATTCCGCTGTGTTTTCTTCCTTTTTCTCCCTCCCCATCTTCTAATTTCATAGCATCAGAAAGGAAGTACGCAAGTCAGAGGAGAAGGGCTAGGTGAAGAAAGGAGGAGCCCTCCTCTCCCACTGCAGGTAGCCACTACACATGGGCCCATGCTGAAGGTCAGGGAAGGGAGAAGGGTTGGGGAACCTTCTTTAATTAAAGATAGGAGCTTAGATTACTACTCTGGGCTGGACATTAACTACTGAATCAAATTGTTTTATGACCAAAAGTAACTGAAGAACTTGTATCTGAAGCGACCTGGTTTTCATCCAAGTGGAGGATGGGAGGGTTTTGATGTACAGCACAAGACTGCACATGTGACTTCCATATAACCATTTCACACACGCATGTACAGTTGAAAAAAATGACAACATGCTAACAAGCATACTGCCTGGATGGTGGGATTATAGCCAAATTCGTTTTCTTTTTTAAAAAATGTATTTATCTATGTATTTCAAAGTTCCCACAGTACACCCTGTATCTACCATACAATCAGTATGATATACATGCTGTACAGTGCACAGTAAATAATATATAATTGTCAAATATTCTGGCACATTCTATAGTGCAAGATGACTATTTTCTTGATACTTCACCCCAAAATTATTGAGTGTAAAATCCCTAATTATTTGATTTATGAACACTACACTGGACATTAAATCCCTTTTTAAGTGGCCATAGTGGTATCAGTTCATGTTTTAAAGTGTCATGTTTATAGCAATTGAGTGTTCATTTCACAGTGCCACCGTCTCTACCCTTTTGCCCTCCAAACATCTGTCTGCTATTTCTGTATTTCTTCTTTCTCGGAGTCCTCATTAAAGTTATCTCTCTTAAAAGAGAAAATGTTTGGCATCCACCTCAAATCCCACATTCTTCAAAAAGTTTTCCATCATCCTCTGTAAATCTCTTCCCCCTCCAAACTCCCACAGTGAAAGAATTTGGACATATAGCTGAGCACCTGAGGAAGTACTGTCTCGTGTAGATAGATTCCTGCATGTTACGTTTATTTTCTTAACTAGATCGAAGTTTCTTGATGCTGAAGAACACTTGTACTCTTGCCAAATGCCTTGAGTCCCTAACAACCTTATACATCTTATTAGGTGCAGAGACAATTTTTTTTAATTAAATAGATTTAGGTAAGGGAACACGCCTTCTTCATTCTTCTTCATCTCGTCTGATAACCTTTATTTTGTTTGATCTTGAGCCACTCAGGAAGGTTTTTCTAGTCACAGTTATAAGACTATTATTTTTTTCCTAGTTTGTATACTCTTGCCTTTTGGTGTCTTGCCTGTCAGCACCTTTATTTGATGGCCTGCATTTGAAGGGTTTTGCTGATCCATATTCCAGGTGAGGTCCAGGAAGGAGGAGGAATGAGAATAAATATCAGCAAACACTTCAAACCACATACACTTGTTTTTTGACCTGGCTGTGAATTTGGGAATGATTGGCAGACTATCTGCTTGTGCTAACTATATATCCCAAAAAATAAAGTATTTGAGGCATTATCTAATTTTATGATTATCCTTAGCTATGTTTTATTAAGCTCCTTCTCTTTATATTTTACAAGGCACTTTATAAATATTATCTCAATTAATTCTCACAACACTGATAAAATATAGAATTTTCTCATTTGCAGATGAGAAAACAGAGAGGTTAAATGACTTTTCCAAGGTCATTCATCAGCTAAATAGCAGCATTGAGATGTCAGTTCAGGTTGACTTGCTTCTCAAAGACTTAAATACAAATGTTAATAGCTGCTTGATTGTAATATCCCAATCCTGCAAACAATCTGAATGTCCATTGTCAGATGAATAGATAAATAAAATGCCACATATCCATGTAATGGAATACTACTCAGCCATGGAAAGATAGAAACTACTAATACATAGAACATGCAGGCCGGGCGCGGTGGCTCAAGCCTGTAATCCCAGCACTTTGGGAGGCCGAGGCGGGTGGATCACGAGGTCAAGAGATCGA
>NW_016107665.1:211594-236540 GCF_001604975.1 Cebus imitator
AAAAAAAAAAAAAAAAAAAGAACATGCACGAACCTCAAAAACATTATTCTGAAACAAGTCACAAAAAAAAGACTACCTATGATTTTATTTACATGAAATTTCACAGAAGTCTAGTGATGAAAATCTGATCAACAATTGCTTAGGACCTGGGGATGTCAGTGAGGATTTAGTACAAATGAAAAAGAGGGAAGTTATGGGAGATGGAATTCTTCCCGCTGCAGCGTGGTGGTTGTACAGCTGTTTAATTCAGTAAAAATTATCAAACAAAAGGAGAACTGTATGGTATTTTGAGTTTAATAAAGGTATTTAAAATAAGTATACCAGCTGGAAGTGGTGTCTCATGCCCGTAAACCCAGCACTTTGGGAGGCCAAGGCAGGTGGATCATCTGAAGTCAGGAATTTGAGACCAGCCTGACCAACATGGAGAAACCCCATCTCTACTAAAAAAAACAAAATTAGCCAGGCGTGGTAGATTACATGCCTGTAAACCCAGCTTCTTGGGAGGCTGAGGAAGGAGAATCAGTTGAACCTGGGAGGCAGAGGTTGCAGTGAACTGAGATCGTGCCATTGTACTCCTGGCCTGGGCAACAAGAGGTGAAACTCTATCTCAAAAAAGGAAGAAAAAAACCAACCAACCAAAAAGCAACAACAAAAAAATGAGTTTACCCATTTTAAGTGTATAGATGAATATGCATCACTCCATTCATGACGCAGAACATTTCTATCACTTTCAAAAGTTCCTGTGTACTCCTTCCCAGTCAATCCCTGTTTGTCCTGTCCTCTAGTTTGGGCAGACACCGATAGATTAGTTTTACTGATTCTAAATTTTACATAAATGAAATCATATTTTCTATTGTGTTTGGCTCTTATCACTCAGTATAATGTTTTAGAGAATTATCTATATTACTGCAAATATCAGTGGTTCATTCTATACTCCATTATATGAATATAACA
Organism: Cebus imitator; assembly: GCF_001604975.1. Taxonomy (NCBI): domain Eukaryota; kingdom Metazoa; phylum Chordata; class Mammalia; order Primates; family Cebidae; genus Cebus; species Cebus imitator. The sequence continues at coordinate 212,549 of NW_016107665.1, forward strand.
CTATTTATTCACCTGTTGATGGAAATTTATGTTTTTTTTTTTAGTTTTTGATGATTATCAATAACGATACCATGAATATTCATTTACAAGTCTAAGTAATACCTTTGACTTCGCTGATTTTCTCTATTAGTTGTTTCCTATTTCACTTACTTCTGCTGCTAATTTCTTTATTTATTTTCTTCTACTAATTTTGAGCATAAATTGCTTTTTATTTTCTAGCTTCTTAAGAAGAAAAATTATATCATTGATTTTATACCCTTATTTAGTTCTAATATATCCATTTAAATTAATTTTCCTCTAAGCATGCTACAGGTTTTTATATATTGTACTTTCATTATGCTTTAGTTTGAAATTCTGCCTAATTTCCTTTATGCTATCTTCTTTAATCCATAGGGTGTTAAAAAGAGTGTTGCTTTACTACCAAATATTGGGCCATTTTTAAATAGCTTATTGTTATTGAATTTTAATTTAATAGTATCATGATCAGAAAACATGGATTACAGTTTATGTTCTTTGAAATACATTTATAATTGTATTATGGCCCAACATGAAAAAGAATGTCTATGATACAGTTGTTGAATGTATTATTCTATAAATGTCATCTAGGTCAATTGGATGATTCAAATCATCTATAAACTTACTGATTATTTAACTATTTATTCTACTAATTATTAAAAATGGAATGTTAAAATCTCCAACTGTAAATGAGGGTTTATCTATTTGTCTGGTCATATTAATTTTTGCTGTATGTACTTTGAAACACAGTATTAGTTGTCAACACATTTAGGATTATATCTTCTCAATGAATTAATCCTTTTATCATTATGCAATTTCCCTTTTCATTTATAATGGTTCTCTTTATTTTGACTTCTATTGGTCTTACAGTTATGTAACCACTATAGCTTTTTGAAGCACAGTTTTTCTTCATTTTATATCCAACCAATCTGTAAGTTTGATTTTAAAGTGTGTGTCATGTAAACAGCATCTGTTTATATCTTGCCTTTTAATAGAGTATGTAAATCTCTACCTTTTATTTGAAGTATGTGTTACATTTATACTTAATGTAATTATTCATAAGGTTACGTAGAGACTTTCATCCTGGTATTTGTTTTCTACTTGTTCCTCCCATTTCTTTTTTACTTTATCATGCCTTTCCTGCCATCTTTCAGTGAATTTAATTCCATTTTATTGAATAAAGCATTCCATTCTATCTTCTTTATCAACATTTTAAATATATTCCTTTGTGTTATTTTAAAACTATTGCTCTAGTGATTAAATATGCATCTTCCATTTATTACAATGTACCTACACATTATATACCTTCCCAATGTACAAATCTTTAGTATAATTTATATTACCACCCTATTATTCTTTATGTTCTTATGTATTTTACTTTTATCATATGATATATATTCTTATTTTTGTTTTAAACCATCAATAATCTTTTATAGATATTAAAACACACATATAAATAGTAAAGATAATTAATAAAACATTTTATATTTACTGTTTCTGATGTTTTTCATTCTTTCCTGTAGATCTGGATTCTGTACGGCATAATCTCCCAATCAGCATGGTAAACTTCATTCTAGTACTTCTTGTAGTTTAGGTGTGTTGGAATGAATTATTTCATATTTTGCATACCTGGAAATGTTTTTATTTTGGCTTCAGTTTTGAAGAATGTGTTCACAGAATATGAGATTGTCAGTTGACAGGGTTTTTTTTTTTTTTCTTTCAGAATTTTAAAGATGTCTTTATATTGTTTTAGGCCCTACACTATTTCTGATGGAAAGTCACCCATTATTGTACCCTGGTATGCAATATGCCTGGTTTTTTTTTTTTTCCAACTTGGCTACTATAAAGATTTTCTTTTTAACTTTAGTGTATTTGAATATGATGTGTTTAGATTTGGTTTAATCTTTATCTTTCTTGCTTGTGGTTTATAAACATTTTGAATACATGGCTTGAAATCTATCAGTTTTAGAAAATTTTAACTCTTCAGTTATTACCTCTTCAAATATTTTTTCTTTAAAATTTCTTCTTAAAAAATGGAATACACATGCACTACATGCAGATTCATTAAAAAGGTTTATGTGTGTCATGGTGGCTTGCTGCACCTATTGACCCATCCTCTAAGTTCCCTCCCCTCTTCCCCCACCCCAACAGGCCCTGGTGTGTGTTGTTCCCTTCTCTATATCCATTTGTTCTCATTGTTTGCTTTTCTGTGTTAGTTTGCTAACACAGGATGATGGCTTCCAGCTTCATCCATGTCCCTGCAAAAGACATGATCTCATTCCTTTTTGTCGCTGTATAGTATTCTATGGTATATATGTACCACATTATGCCAGTGGTATATCTTTATCCAGTCTGTCACTGATAGACATTTGGGCTGGTTCCATGTCTTTGCTATTGTAAATAGTGCTACAACAAACATACAAGTGCATGCATCTTCATAGTACAATGATTTGTATTCATTTGGGTGTATAACTGGTAATGGGATTGCTGGGTCAAACGGTATTCCTGGTTGTATATCCTTGAGGAATCACCATACTGTCTTCCACTAACTTACATTCCCACCAACAATATAAAAGTGTTTCTATTTCTCCACAACCTTGCCGGCATCTATTGTTTCCTGGCATTTTAGTAATTACCATTCTGACTGGTGCAAGATGGTATCTCATTGTTGTTTTGATTTGCATTTCTCTGATGATAAGTTATGTTGAGCTTTTTTTAATGTTTGTTGGCCATGTATATACCTTCTTTTGAGAAATGTCTGTTCATATCCTTTGCCCACTTTTTGATGGGGTTGTTTTTTTCTTATACATTTGTTTAAGTTTCTTGTAAATTCTGAATATTAGGCCTTTCTCAGATGCGTAGATAGCAAAAATTTTCTCCCATTCTGTAGGTTGCCTGTTTGCTCTGATGATAGTTTCTTTTGCTGTGCAGAAGCTGTTTAGTTTAATTAGATCCCATTTGTCAATTTTGGCTTTTGTTGCAATTGCTTTTGGCATTTTTGTCATGAAGTCTTTGCCCATGCCTATGTCCTGAATAGTATTGCCTAGGTTTTCTTCCAGGGTTTTTATGGTTTTGCATTTAACTCTTTAATCCATCTTGAGTTAATTTTTGTATAAGGTGTAAGGAAGGGATTCAGTTTCAGTTGTCTGCATATTGCTAGCCAGTCTTCCCGGCACCATTTACTGAAAAGGAGATCCTTTCCCCATTGCTTGTTTTTGTCAGGTTTTCCAAGATAAGATGGTTGTAGATGTATTGTGTTACTTCTGAGATCTCTGTTCTGCTCCATTCGTGTATATGTCTGTTTTGGTACCAGTACTGTGCTGTTTTGGTTATTGCAGCCTTATAGTATAGTTTGAGTTCAGGTAGTGTGATGCCTCCAGTTTTGCTCTTTTTGCTTAGGATTATCTTGGCTATACAGGGTCTTCTTTGATTCCATATGAAATTTAAAATAGTATTTTCTAATTCTGTGAAGAATGTCAACGGTACTTTGATGGAAATAGCATTGAATCTATAAATTACTTTGGGCAGTATGGCATTTTCGTGATATTGATTCTTCTTATCCATGAGGATGGAATATTTTTCCATCTGTTTGTGTCGTCTCTTATTTCCTTGAGTAGTGGTTGATAGTCTCTTTGAAGAGGCTAAAATCCTTACTAGCTGTATTCTTAAGTATTTTATTCTCTTTATAGAGATTGTGAATGGGAATTCATTTATAATTTGGCTTTCTGCTTGTCTATTGTTGGTGTAAAGGAATGCTTGTGATTTTTGCACATTTAATTTTGTATCCTGAGACTTTACTGAAGATGCTTAACAGTTTAAAGAGTTTGGGCTGAGATGATGGAGTTTTCTCAATATGAAATCATGTCATCTGCAAAGAGACAATTTAACTTTCTCTTCTTATTTGAATATTTATTTCTTTCTCTTGCCTGATTGCCCTGTCCAGAACTTCTAATACTATGTTGAATAGGATGGTGAGAGACAGCATCCTTGTCTTGTACTGGTTTTTAGAGGGAATGCTGCTAGCTTTTGCCTATTCAGTATGATATTGGCTGTGGGTTTGTCATAAATAGTTCTTATTATTTTGAGATACGTTCCATCAATACCTAGTTTATTGAGAGTTTTTAGCATGAAGGGATGTTGAATTTTATCAAAGGCATTTTCTGCATGTATTGAGATAATCATGTGGTTTTTGTTTCTGGTTCTGTTTATGTCATGGATTATGTTTATTGATTTGCATATGTCAAACCAGCCTTGCATCCAAGGGAGGAAGCTGACTTGATCAAGGTGGATAAGTTTTTTGGTGTGCTTCTGGATTTGGTTTGCTAGTATTTTATTGAGGATTTTCACATAGATGTTCATCAGGGATATTGGCCTGAAGCTTTCTTCTTTTGTTGTATTTCTTCCCTGTTTTATTATCAGGATGATGCTGCCTTCATAAAACAAGTGAGGGATGCAGCCCTCCTTTTCAATTGTTTGGAATAGTTTCAGAAGGAATGGTACCAGCTCCTCTTTCAATTTCTGGTAGAATTCAGCTGTGAATCCATCTGGTCCTAGGCTTTTTTTGGTTGGTAGGCTATTAATTGCTGCCTCAATTTCAGAACTTATTATTGGTCTATTCAGGGATTCAACTTCTTCCTGGTTTAGTTTTGGGAGGGTGTATGTGTCCAGGAATTTATCCTTTTCTAGATTTTCTAGTTTATCTGCATAGCAGAGTTTTTAGTATTCTCTGATGTGAGTTTGTATTTCTATGGGGTCAGCGGTCCTATCCCCTTTATCATTTTTCATTGTGCCTATCTGATTTTTCTCTTTCTTCTTCTTTATTAGTCCCGCTAGCAGTCTATTTTATTAATTTTTTCAAAAAAACAGCTCCTGAATTCATTGACTTTTAGAAGTGTTTCTCATGTCTATCTCCTTAAATTCTTCTCTGATCTTAGTTATTTCTTGTCTCTGCTAACTTTTGAATTAATTTGCTCTTGTCTCTCTAGCTCTTTTAGTTGTGATGTTAGGGTATTGACTTGAGATGTTTCAAGCTTACTGATGTGGGCATTTAGTGCTATAAATTTCCCTGTTAACACTGCTTTAGCTGTGTCCCAGATATTCCGGTGTGCTGTCTCTTTTTTCTGATTGGTTTCAAAGAACTTCTTGATTTCTGCCTTAATTTCATTATTTACCCAGGAGTCATTTAGGAGCAGGTTGTTTACTTTCCATGTAATTATGTGGTTTTGAGTGAGTTTATTAATTTGATTGCACTGGATCTGAGAGACTGTTACAATTTCGGTTCTTTTGCATTTGCTGAGGAGTGTTTTACTCCCACTTATGTGGTTGATTTTAGAATAAGTGCCATGTAGCACTGAGAATAATGTATATTTTCTTGACTGGGGTACAGAGTTCTGTAGATGTCTACTAGGTCCACTTGATCCAGAGCTGAGTTCAAGCCCAGAATATCCATGTTAATTTTTTGACTCACTGATCTGTCTAATACTGACAGTGGAGTGTTTAAGTCTCCCATTACTATTGTATGGGAGTCTATGTCTCTTTGGAGGTCTCTAAGAACTTGTTTTATGAATCTGTTCTCCTGTATTGGGTGCATATATATTTAGAATAATTAGCTCTTCTTGTTGAATTGTCCCCTTTACCATTATATAATGCCCTTCTTTGTCTTTTTTGATCTTTGTTGGCTTAAAGTCTGTTTTGTTAGAAACTAGGATTGCAACGCTGTTTTTTTTTTTTTTTTTTTTTGCTTTCCATTTGCTTGGTAAATTCTCCTCCATCCCTTTATTTTGAGCCTATGTGTGTTTTTGCACCTGAGATGGGTCTCCTGAATACAGCACACCAATGGGTCTTGACTCTTCATCACATTTGCTAGTCTGTGTCTTTTAATTGGGGCATTTAGCCCATTTACATTTAAGGTTAGTATTCTTATGTGTGAATTTGATCCTGTCATCATGATGCTTTTTGGCTATTTTGCACACTAGTTGATGCAGCTTCTTCACAGTGTCATTGGTCTTTATATTTTGGTGTTTTTTTGCAGTGGCTGGTACTGGTTTTTCCTTTCCATATTTTGTGCTTCTTTCAGGAGCTCTTGCAGGGCAGGCCTTGTAGTAACAAAATCCCTCAGCATTTGCTTGTCTGGAAAGGATTTTATTTCTCTTTCACTTACGAAGCTTAATTTACCTGGATATGAAATTCTGGCTTGAAATTTCTTTTCTTTAAGAAGGTTGAATACTGGTCCCCAATCTCTTCTGGCTTGTAGAGTTTCTGCTGAGAGATCTACTGTTAGTCTGATGGGCTTCCCTTTGTAGGTGACCTGGCCTTTCTCTCTGGCTGCCTTAACAGTTTTTCCTTCATTACAACCTCAGAGAAGCTGATGATTATGTGTCTTGGGGTTGATCTTCTCGTGGAGTAACTTAATGGTGTTCTCTATATTCCCTGAATTTGCATATTGGCCTATCTTTCTATGTTGGGGAAGTTCTCCTGGATAATATCCTGAAGTGTGTTTTCCAGCTTGTTTCCATTCTCCCTGTGTCCTCTGGTACTCCAATCAACTGTAGGTTCGGTCTTTCTGTGAAGCCCCTTATTTCTTGGAGGCTTTGGTCATTCATTCTTCTTCATTGTTTTTTTCTCATCTTATCTGCATGACTTATTTCAGCAAAGTGGTCTTCAAACTCTGATATCCTTTTTTCTGCTTGGTCCATTCAGCTATTGATACTTGTATATGCTTCAATAAGTTTTTGTGCTGTGTTTTTCAGCTCCATCAGGTAGTTTATGTTCCTCTGTAAACTGGTTATTCTACTTAGCAATCCTTCTAACATTTTATCAATGTTTCTAGCTTCTTCACATTGGGTTAGAACATGCTCCATTAGCTCAGTGAAGCCTGGGCTAATTAATTAATTACCCATCTTCTGAAGCCTACTTCTGTCAATTTGTCCATCTCATCCTTTGTCCAGTTCTGTGCCCTTGATGGAGATATGCTGTGAGCATCTGAAGAAGAGGCACTCTGGCCTTTTGGGTTTTCAGGATTTTTTTGTTGATTCTTTCTCATATTTGTGAGTTTGTCTAGTTTTGGTCTTTGAGGCTGCTGACCCTTGGATGGGGTTTTTATGGAGGCTTTTTTGTTGCTGTTGTTGTTGGTGCTGTTGTCGTTGCTTTCTGCTTGTCTTTCAATGGTCAGGTCTCTCTTCTGTAGGGCTGCTGCAGTTTGCTGGGGGTTCACTTCAGGTCCTATTCATCTGATTCGCTCCCATGCCTGGAGATATCACTTCAGGATGCTGGAGAACAGCAAAGATGAGTGCCAGCTCCTTCTTCTGGGACCTTTGACCTCAAGGGGCACCAATCTGATGCCAGTAGGATTGCTCCTGTATAGGGTGTCTGACAACCCCTGTTGGAGGGTCTCATCTAGTTGAGTGGCATGGGGAACAGGACCCGTATAATGAAGTACTTTGTCCCTTGATGGAGGGCGTGTGCCTCGCTGGGTGGAAACCCACTCTTCTGGGCTGCCTGGATTCCTCAGAACTACCATGAGGAGAGGCTAGGTCTGCTGGTCTGCAGAGACTGCAGCCTCACTTCCCCTAGGGGCTCAGGCCCAGGGAGATCCAAAGTCTGTCCCTGCACCTCTGGCTGGAGTTACTGGAGATCCTGCAGGAAAGTTCCACCTACTGAAAAGGGATGGGTCAGGGTTAGGCCTGAAGAGGTACTCTGGCCACAGACTGTCACAGCCCATGTGTTGGGCTGTTGGGGACAAGTCTTGGAACCAAGCCGTCCAGCTTCCCTGGCTTCATCAGGGGAAAAATACTGCCTGGAGCTATAGACATGGGTGCTGTCCTTTCCCCACCCAGGAAGCTTAATGTGTTAGGCAGTAGGGAGTCCCAGTGCTGGCTACTGCCCCTCCCCCAAGGAGCTCAAATGGCTTAGACAGCAGGCAGCCTCAGCTGCAGTGCTGATAGCCCCTCCCCCTAGGAGTTCCGTAGGCTTAAACAGATTACAGCTGAGAGGCTGTTGAAAATCTTCGTGCTACCGGGTTGTGATGCTAGGCCCCAGTGGTATGCGTTTACAAGTGGGATCTTGCAATCTGTGGGTTGCACAGTTCTGTGGCAGAAGCACAGTTTCCCGCCTGGGTAGTACACTCATTCATTGCCTCCCTTGGTTGTGGGGAGGAGGCTCCTCTGCCCGGGTGTGGATCTCAGGTGGGCCATGGCACCACACTGTTCTTCCTTCTCTCCATGGGTCATGCCAGCCTCCTAGTCAGTTCTGATGAAAGAATATGAATGCCTTGGTTGCTACTGAAGGATTCACACACTTATTGTGGTTTTTTTCAAGGGGCGCCTCCAAATACCCCACTGTTTCTAGTTGGCCATCTTGGCCCTGCCCCTTCTAAATAATTTTTCTACCCCCATTCTCTCTCTCATCTGCTTTTGGAATCTCAATAACAAATGTATTGGTTCATTTGATACTGTTCATCAGTTTTAATCTGCTTTCTTTTTTTTTTTTTCCTTCTCTGTGTTTCAATTTGGGTGACTTTCACTAAACTTTCTTAAATTTTGCGGATGATTTTCTCTGATTTTTCTGTGGCTGTAAAACCTTTTGAATAAATTAGTCTTTTGTGCTATGATTTTTATTCCTAACATTTCTACTTTGTTTCTTTGTATAGTTTTCATCTCTCTCTCAAATATATTTTCTCTGTTAATATATGCTGTCTACCTTTTCCACTAGATTCTTGGACATACGTTTATAGTTGTTTTAAAGTTCCTGACTTAAAATTTCAATATTTCCTATCTTCATCCTGGCTCACATGTTTTTGCTTCTTTGGTAGTATTATTTTAAAAATTATATGCAGAAATTGTCTATTAAAAACTTGTAGAGACTGAACTAAATAATATTTGCTCCCAGAAAAAAAAAATGCCTCTTTTCCTATAAGGCCACTATGTGAGGAAACTTATTCTATCTCTCATGTGGTTTATGTGGGTTTCTAATTTAATCAGTTTAATAGAGCAATAGTTAGATTCTATTTACCACTAACTTTAAATATTTTGTAAATTTCATCACAAAGAAGTTCATTTCAGCAAGACCTAGACTATCTGGTGACTTTATGATCAAGTTTCAGCTTTTCAAACTGTGAGAATTATTTCTTTGCCTAACAGCTCATGGCATACAGCTTTTTCAGTTAACAGTAAGTTCTTTTTATTTTATTTTATTTTTTTTAAAGAAATACGGTCTCCCTCTGTTACCCAGGCTGGAGTCAGTGGTGCAATTATAGTTCACTGCAGCCTGAAACTCCTGGGCTCAAGTGATCCTCCTGTCTCAGCCTCCTGAGTTGCTAGGATTACAGGTACACACCACCACACTTAATTCTCTGAGAATTTCTTCTGCTCTTCAATTCTACCAGGGACAAGACTAGGGTGAGGGAAGCAAGGCAGCCAGGGCACAAAACTCCCAGGGTTGTGTAAGCGCAGTGTTGGGGTGGCAGATTCAATGTGTTAGATTGAGGGGGTGAAGATGACTTTAACAGATGCTTAGTTTGTTCATTGAAATCTAGGCCTAAATATGTCCAATACTAAGTAAGGTCGGAATGCCAGACATGTCCTGATGTACTGAAAAGGAAGCTATCCAAAGTCTTAGAGAGAACTGGAATGCCAGAGTGGGTTTATCATGTAATATCTGCTTACATACTTTCTATTTATGTCCTCTGCAGCATTATAAACACACACTTTTTTCTACGCTGTGAAAAAAAAAATTGCTAGGGGAGGCTCCAGCTTCCTTAATTTGTCATTGTCATTCTCTAAATGCAATTAATGACAATGGGAACTGCTGTCATTAAAATAGGTTCCCTGAATTCAGTGGGGATAAGACTTCAGTGTGTGGTAGACACTTCATGGTGGCACTGAATTGCCAAAGATTGAGTGAGCATGGTTACTATAATGAGCAGCAGAGCAAAAGTTGTTATAAGAATTGTATGACCTGCAGAGATCTTTGATGTTGGCTTGTTGTTATCATGTTCCTATAAAGGAAATATATGGGCAACCTACTAAGGTCTTATTTGATTGGTTTAAGCAGAGAAACTCTAAGCCTAGTGAATAGAAATGTAATTTAAATCACCATACTAGGTGTCATGGCCCCTCATCAACTTCCCAGACTTGAGCCAGTTTACAGACTGAGAATCCTTTGAATGGCAGGGAGGTCAGTTTCCTTGAAGAAAAGCCCTGCTATACAAACAAAAGTCTATACTGTCAATGTTATTTGCCATTCATATAGCAATCAGTGGATACTTTCCAAGGTGATTGTGAATTGGGGAAATGAGGACTAATTGGACTTGCTCTGAATTGATACTAATGCCTGGAGATCACAAATGCCACTGTACATCTACAGTCAGAATAGAGGATTGGGAAGGCCATGTGATCAGTGGAGTTTTGGTCCATCTTGTAGTGGGTCTGGTGGGTCCCTAAACTCAGTTTTGTTATGTACCCAGTCCTGGAAAGCATAATTGGACTAGAAATACTGAGAAACTTGGAGAATATCCACTTTGGCTACTTAGTCCATGGAATGAGCACCATTGTAGAAGCAATGGCCAAGTGTAAGCCACTAAAATTGTTTATCTGCTGAAATGGTAGGCCAAAAGCAATACCACATTTCTGGAGAGGAGAAATGAGAGATACCATCAAGTGACTTGAAATATGTAGGCATGATTATTCCTACCACATCTTCATTCAACAGGGCAGAAGACACATAGATCTTGGAGAATGACCATGGATTACTATAAACTTAATCAGGTGGACAAGATGACCTTTCCTGTGGACATCAGTGAGTTGTTTTCATTAACCATTGCCATTCTTGCCCAATGGGCTCACAAAGTTGCCATAGTGACATGGATGAAGGTTATGCATGGACTTAGTAACATGGTCTTGAAGTCCAGCCTAGCTCCTGCCACTAAAGAATACCCAATCTGCCAACAACCTGCTGAACTTGTGATATGACAACATGGCATCATTCCCCAAGGGTATCAGCTAGCCACCTGGTGGCAGGTTGTTGACATTGGAGTACGCACATCCATCACGGAAGGAAAAGAGCTGCATTCTCACTGGAATGGATACTTACTCTGAATGCAGATTTGCCTTCCCTACCTATAATATTTCTATCAAAACCATCATCTTCTGACTTGTGAATGCCTTATCCACCATCTTAACATTCAACACAGCCTAGTGTCTAAGGATCTTGTTCTATAGTAAATGCAATGTGGCATGGGCACATGCTCATGGGCTGACCACATCTCTCAATCACTCACAGAGGGACTGGCCTGACAGAATAGTGGAATGGCTTTTGAAGCTCAGATACAGTGCCTACTGGTAACAAAACCTTACAGGGCTGGGACAATGTCCTCTAGGAAGCAGTACATTCTCTAAACCAGCAAGTAATATATAGTTTATTTAACAGACAGGATTCACAGGACCTTAATGAGGGGTGGCGATGGCAGGGACTCCTCTCATTATTAAGCCTAGTGACCCGCTAGAAACCTTTCTGCATCCCTCCCCACACCTGTGTGAACTGCTGCTCTAGAGGTTTTACTCTCCAGAGGAAGAATGCTTACACCATTGGGCACAGCAATGGTTCTCTGGAAATGGAAGCTGAAACAGACACCTGGCCATTTTGGGATCTGCAAGATGGTGAATCAACCGGAAGAGAAGGGGATTTTTATACTGACTGGGGTGACTGAACTTGACTACCAGGGTAAAACTGAGTTGCTACTACACAATGACGGGATGGCAGAATATGTCTGGAATGTAAGAAAACCCCTCTGAAACCTCTTAATACTCCCCTGTCCTATGACTAAATTAAATAAAAAATAACAACCCAATATAGGACATTTATGGTCAAGACTCTTCAGGAATGAAAGTTTGGGTCACCCCATCAGGCAAGGAATCACAACCAGCCAACACATCTGCTGAGCACAAATACACTGTAGAATGGGTAGTGCAAGAAAATAGTTATAATTATCAGCGATGATCATCTGCCTGGATGCCAACACAGACATGAGGACTAACATAGTTTTGAGTAGTTCTTTCTTATTTTGATATAAAATATTCGTGTACATATGCACCATTTTTTTCTCTTGTCTTTTCCAAATCTCCAACCATCTGACATACATAAGATATGCTAATAGTAGTTAAACTTCTAAGTCAGTATTTAAATGATAGGATATTGAACAGGCAATGGTGACTCAGGTAGAAGAATGAAATTACTGAAGATGGGAGGGAGGATAATGGCCTCCCTATGATGTGTACATTCCAATCCCTGGAACTTGTGAATATATTGCTACATGATGAATGAGAATTGAAGTGGAAGGTGGAATCAAGATTGATAATCAGCTGACCTTAAAACAGAGAGACTGTCTGGGATTATCCAGGTGGCCCAAAGTAATTGTAAGAAATCTTAAAAGTAAAAGGGGGTGGTACCAGATAGGTCACTCCATGAAAAGGACTTGCCATTCTATATTGCAGACTTTGAAGACAGAGAAATGAAATTATAAGACAAAAATGTGGGCAGCCTCTAGATACTGGGAGAAGCAAGGAAATAATAAATTCTTCCTTAGGGCTTCAAGAAGAAACACAGCCCCACTGACACCTTGATTTTAGCCCAGTGAGATGCATTTTGGACTGCTGACCTCCAGAATTATAGGATAATACATTTGTGTCATTTTAAGCCAAGAAGTTTACGATAATGCATTACAGCATCAATAGGAACTAACACAGGAGGTCAGCGTGTTTTGAGTTGCAGGAGAGGCACCTGGTGCTGCTGCAGCTGGTGAACTTTATCCCTTGGCTTTCCTCACCTGATTTGCCAGCTTGCACTAGACCCTCCTTCAGCTTCTCCAAGTGAAGAACACCCTCTTGGCTCAGGTGGGTGTTGAGCTCTGTGACAAAGGGTACCACCTTCTCCTACAAGACACCTGCACCATCACATTGGAGGGTTGGATACACTGAGAGGTCCTGGTGGGTCCAGTCTATTTCCATGGATTTCAGTTCATCGTGGGTTCCAGTTTTTCCTCATTCTCCCCCACCTCCTACCCATTTTCCCTTCCTGATTGGCTGGCCTTCTGGCTTCAGGCTGAGGCATCAGATACAAAGCTGTTAACAATGACCTAAGGTGGAATTCATACAATAAATCCTGATTATATCTACCACTCCTAGTGGTTCTTTTTCTCTGTTTGAACTCTGATGGATGCAGGTATGCATTTAAGCTACTTTCATCGCTGTTGTTAAGGGTTTTCCAGCATTTTGATGTGTTTAGGGCAGGAATTCGATCCTTGTGTGTCAGCTTATTCTGCTGTATTGAATGTAAGTCTTCTAAGTTTGTTTCTGTATTGTTAAATTTATAATTTCCCTACCCCTCCCAACATGCCCTTTGTTATTTAGTGGAGAAGCTTAGACTTGGGCACTGATTCATCTATCTTTGAATTTACCAGTCTCACTTTGTCTCCAAGAATTCTGAATAGAAGCAGCACGAGAGTAAAACACAAGTAAAACGACTTGCCTCTTCATATCTTTTTTTTTTTTCAGATCTTGTCAGACATGGGAAAAATCTGTTTACAACCACAGAAATTTGGCTCCAGCTCCCACCTGTTATTGTTCTGGAGGCTCCATTCCTTTCAGTCATGCTGTGTGCTCCTCAGTGACAGATTCTCAGCCTCCTTAAATGGAACCAACTGAGCGTCAGCTTTACTCTGCTGCAGCATTTCATCAATGCCCCATAGGAAGATGCAAGGCATTTGTAGGCTTAGATCCAGGACAGCCTGAGCTCCTTTGTCCCATAATTTTCTTATCACTTCATACCCTTTATTACTACTGCCTTTGTAGTGACCTTGATGACCAGCCCTCCCATTCAAAACAGGAGTTTTCTTAGGCTTGAACCTTAGACCCCTCCAGTGCACGTGTCTTCTTACTCTTCTCTACGCCAGGTAAGCAGAGATGGAAGCTATGAGCAATTTTTGCCTCCCCTTCTCTGATCAAGAATCCTAATTATAATATCTTGGTGTCCAAGTCCCAGATTCACTGCATGAAAATAGGACTAAAGTCCCTGAAACAGGTAAACAAACTGGTCACCACCGTGACTTTTTTTGTTTTTTTGAGGTGGAGTCTCTTTCACCCAGGCTGGAGAGCAGTGGCGCAATCTCAGCTCACTGAAGCCTCTGCCTCCTGAGTTCAACTGATAATCCTGCCTCAGCCTCCTGAGTATCTGGGATTATAGGCACATGCCACCACACTGAGCTAATTTTTATTTTTATTTTTTGTATTTTAGTATACACAGGGTTTTACCATGCTGGTCAGGCTGGTCTCGAACTCCTCACCTCAAATGGTCCATCCTCCTCGGCCTCCCAAAGTGCTGGGATTACAAGCTTGTGCCATCGCACCTGGCCCACCATGATTTTTGATAGCTGCTTAAGGCATGTCTTATTTGTAGTTGTCTTTGTCTGTTTACATTGCTGTAAAGGTAATTTTTTTTTAAAGAGGTTTATTTGGCTCATAGTTCTGCAGTCTGGAGAAGAAGCATAGCCCCAGCATCTGCTTCTGGTGAGGGTTTCAGACCAATTTTATTTGTGGCTGCAGGTGGAGGGGAGCAGGCATCACATGGAAAGAGGAAGCAAAGAAGAGGAGGAGGTGCTAGGCTCCTTTTAACAATCAGTTCTCGTGGGAACTAATGGAGCAAGAACTCACTTATAACCATGAAGACGGCACCAAGCCATTCATGAGGGATCTGCCCCTATGGCCCAAACACTTCCTACTAGGCCCCACTTCCAACACTGGGGAATCAAATTTCAACGTGAGATATGGAAGGGACAAATATCCAAACTATATCAGCAGTGCTAAGCAAACGCCAGATTGAGAGAGGTATAAATGCATTTCTACATATAAACTGGCCAACACATGGTAACCAAGGCAATTTCTGAAAGCTGATCTAAAAGGACCAATGTTTCCTGATGGTCTGTCTGCTTGGGCCTGCAGGGTCTCTTGTCTCTCTCACAGGACAGGATACTATGGACCAAGGGTCGCCCGGTTCTCCCGACTGCATGAATTTCTTTTACCTTTGCCTTCTTGATAATGCACCAAAAGTTTGCCTGGGAGAGTTTAGACATATTAGATAAATACACATAAGGAGTACGGTGGCATATTGTTCAAGGAAACATGCAGTATGGTGTAATCATTGCTGCTAACACATTGTATCACCTTGGGCAAGCCATGTTATCTTCTGGGGACTCTGTTTCCTTACTTGTGAAGTGAAGCAATTAGATTTCATACTTTAAAACACTTTCTAGCATGAATAGTCTGCTATTATCTAAATTATGGGAAAAACATGTCAGGGTAGGGCTAAGGAGTTCTTAAACTATAGTTCCTTATGGGGAAAAACTGGCTCTGGGCAACCCTACTTGTGATATACTGATATAGGAACTCACAAAGAACAAAATATGAAGATAGAATCACAGCAGCTCTGGTCTACATAAGGAAAGATAAATCTGGCTATATTCAGACACAAATCAATCAACTAAATAAAGTAGCAAAGGAGAAAGAGAGGAATTTAGCTTGCACTTACATATTTAACCAATATTTATAGTTTTAGCCACTGTGCTAGTCACGAGGGAGCTGATCGTGAGCAAAACAGCCATGGCCCTTACTCCGGTGAGTTTACATTCCAGCAGAGGAGAAAGACATTGATCCAGCAGATAATTACAAGCTGTGATAAGGGCTATGAAGGAAAAGCACAGAGGCGAAGTAAGGGGTCAGGGCAGGCTTTCCCGAAGGTGTCATTTGAACTGGGATCTGAGTGAGTTACCTGGAGGGTTACGCATTGTATGGTAAACATCGCTGGAGATCAGGGTTTATGGGGGTAGTGTTAGAGAGGCTGGGGTTGAGATGCTTTTGAGATATCCAAGTGGAGATGGAGGCATTTGGATCCATGGGTCTGAGGTGCAGAGGAGAGAATGGGACAGGATGTATGCATTGGGAGGTGCTGTGTCTACTCAGCAACTGAAGCCAAGGGTGAGGATGAGATCACCGAGGAATAAAATGCAGTGGGAGGAGAGAGAAGGCGAGGCGTATGCCTTGGTGAACTACCCTATTCAAAAGTAAAGAAGGAGAAGGTTAAGAATGGTGATCAGGGAGACAGGACATTGGCGGAGGGAGGTTTGTGGAAGCCAAGATTGCTTAGTGTTCCGTGGAAGACAAGGTTGACGGTGCCAAACACTGGTGAGGTCAGAGAGGAGAAGAGAACTAGGCCCACTGGATTCAATGACAGAAAGGTCATTGGTGGTCCCAATGAGGTCAGTTCAAGTGGGGGCTGTTATGGAGTAAACAGAAGGGGAATAAATAGAGGCAGTGAGCTTATGCAATTATTTCAAGTAATCCGATAACAAATATTTAAATGTTAGGTTGAAAGAGATGCAGGGAGGAAGGCTGAGATTGGAAGTGTGCCAATTCCTTCTGGTTATGTATTCATTGCATACTTTCAGCAGTTCTGGGCATGTCCCTGACCTACTGACTTAGTCATTCATCTACCCATTCTCTTATTCATTCAGTAAGTAACATAAATAGAAAACCATCCCTACCTTTGAGGGGCTTACCATCTACTGGAGTTCAGGGTTTGCTTAAAATACTCCATTTGAGCATCTGCTCTGTGGGAGCCACTTTGCAGAGATGGACACAGAGATGAATGGGACATGCCTGCTTCCTGCCTTCAAGAGTAGAGTCTGCTGGGACAATACAGGAATCAACAGCAGAGGCAAAATGGCATTTCAAGATTGTTACGTCTGTGCCCAGCTGTCAATGACAGTAATGCCGATGACAAGTTTAGCTCCACAGAGCTGTGAACTAAAGAAAGCCAAGCCTAACGTGATGCTCTTCCTTGGTCTTTCTGGAGAGAGGATTAAGGAAGAGTGTTGCACGTTCAGGGTGAATAGGACTTAGGGGTTGTGTTAGTTATCTATTGCTGCACAGCAAATTACTACAAACCTGGTGTCTTAAAATACAGAACATGTACTATTTCACAGTCAGGGATCCAGACAGAGCTTCTTTCGCTCCTCCAATTTGTGTCCTTCACAGGGTTGCAACGAAGTTGTCATCCAGGGGTGTGGTCTCTTCTGAAGGTTCCACTGGAACAAGTTGCTTCCAAGCTTACGTGACTGTTGACAGAATTCAGCTCCTTTGGGACTATTGGACTGAGCACATCAGTTCCTTGTTGGCTGTTAGCCAGAGACTTTCGTAAATTTCTTCGTACATGGGCCTCTTACAACATGGCAAATCGCTTCCGCAAAGCCTGCAAGACTGCCTGCCACAGTTATCCAAAGCCACCATGATTTGCTGGCTGAGTACTGACTCTTGATTTTCATTCAAGGTACCTGGATGAACTATAATTTGTTTTCTAAGTCTTGTTAGTTCTCCAAGTCAGCTGGCTCTGATACCTTCATAGCAAGAAACTCCCAATTCCAGTAGGCAGTAGGGACTGGCCCCTGTCTTGTCTTGATGAACTTCTCTGACTCGTGACACTGGTGCTAACCAGAAAACAGGAGTGATTGCTGTCTGTGCCATTTCCACCCCTTTGGTTTATAACCCTAAGCTAGATCATATCACCTTCAAGCTCCGGAATCTTGACTCTTCCTTGGGGATATCACACTTACTTTCTCCTAGTCAAGCCATATGAATGTTCTAAGACCTGCTAAGCCAGCACTCTGGCTAGGAAACCCCTGTCATAAATCTCATATTTCTTAAAAAGCTTTATTGAGATATAATTAACATATCATAAAATTCATCATTTAAAGTGTATGATTCAGCGGCTTTTAGTTCACAGAGTTGTGCAATCATCACCACAATCAATATTAAAACTGATTTCTTAAACCAAAAAGGAACACTGTATTCATTCATAGTCATTCCCCATTTCCCCCAAACTCTAGATAATTATTAATCTACTTTCTGTGTCCACTGATTTTCATATTCTGAACATTTTAAATAATTGGGATGAAATAACATGTGGCCTTTTTTCATCCGGCTTCTTTCACTTAATGTTTTCAAAGCCCTTCTATGTTTTACTTGCATCAGTACTTCATACCTTTTTGTCAGAAGATATTTGATACATATCACTAACCATACATATTGCCAATATCTATAAATATTATCAACATACAAGGCATTGTATGGATATACCACATTTAACCATATTTTTGGCTGTTATGAATAGTAATGCTGTGAATATTTGTATATAAGTTTTTTTTGTGTGGACATATATTTTCATTTGTCTAGGGTACATACCTAGGAATGGATGGTTGGGTTACATGGTAACTTCATGTTTAGCAATTTGAGGAACTGCTGAACCATTTTCCAAAGCAATTGCACCATTTCACATTTCCAGCAGCAATGTATTAGGGTTACAAATGTCTCCACATCCTTATCAACACTTGTTATTAATTATCTTCTTGATTATAGACATACTAGTGGGTGTGAAGTGGTATCTCCTGTGGTTTTAACTTGCATTTCCCTGATGGCTAAATGATGCTGAGCATCTTTTTAGTACTTATTAAATATTGGTGTATCTTCTTTAGAGAAATATCAGCTCAACCCATTGCTTGGCCTCATATTGTACTGGGCCCATTCTGCTCCTCCTCTGGCCCCCCTCCATAGGATAGGAATCCAGGATCCAAGGTCCTATGCCAACCTGGAGCCTGTGCCCACTCTGGGAGAGGATACTTTGGGTAGTGGGGACACTGGAATTCCCTGCCCAAATGGGATCCTTTAGGTCTTTTAGATCTGTGGACCTGAGGGCACACCATACTGCCCATCCACACTCCCCAAGTCCTGAGGGATGGCCACCCACGGGGAAGCTGTTTGTGGAGGCTATGGTAGAGTGTGGACATGTAGGCAGGATTGTGACCTTTTGGTGTGGGCAGAACCAGAGTGGGAAGAAAAGGTGGAGGCTGGCCTGGGCCTAGAGATGAACTCTCCTCGTGCTGACAAGTACTAGAGCAGAACTCTTGGGAATGTGAGAATTCTAACTTCACACTTAGTCTTCCATGTCATTATGAATATGTAATTTTCAAAATTGGGAGACAGAACTTACTTAACATTTTGCAGGCATGATTTTTAACTTTTAAAAAATTGGACATACATTAGGTGGACTTCCACATGTTCTTTTGCTCTGACCTACAGATAGAACAGTACGGTCACAGACTGAAAGTGTCCCTATTGCACGTGCTTCCTTTGCTGGGAACTCAATAACTGTGGGTTGGGGCTTGGTCAGGCCACCAAATACAAAGGGTAAATGGAAGTCAGCGATATGCGTGAGCCCAGGGAGCTTAGCATTTAAGGGCAGAGGCTCCAGTGCAAGACTGTCTGGATTTTGAGTCCTATCTCTTCCGCATACTAGCCCTGTGAACTAGACTAAGCTCTTAAAAATTCTCTAGGTTTGTCTCTGTAAAATGAGAATAATTATACTATCTGCCTCAAAGGAGTTCTGTGAATTTTAAATGCATTAATACTTTTAGAGCACTCAGAATACTGCCTGGCCTGGAGGTAGCATTCAGTGCTGTCATTATTAGGAGATGCTGTGGGCCCCGGAGAGGGCCGGCTTTCTCAGATCTAGTCATCTCTTCTTCAGTGGAAACACCCTACGATCATCCCTAAATCCCAAAAGCCTGCGAGGAAAGGGACACATTCCCAGGGGTAAATGTCCTTCTTTTTCCATGGCCTTTTTGGAGAGCAACTCTCCCCAGCAAATGTCAAGAAGCCCCGCTTTCATACTGCAGCATTCTCTAGCATTTGCATGAGGACACTCTGAGAATAGATTACGCTTGAGAAGGGGACTTAGGGGAGGGCTAAAAATGCTAAAATTTGACCAAGTCTCCAAATGAAAAATACAGCTTTAGGGAAAACCAGAGATATCGCCTTCTTTTTCTTTCTGTCTCAAAATGCATTGTGATGAATAATGCCCCAGGGCTGGTGCTTGCAAACTTCCTCTAGGCTCAGGGAGATAATTGAATCCCCTATAATGATGGACCAAAAAAAAAAAAAAAACCCAAAAAACAGAGAATGCTGTAGATGCACCCAGTTTGGCTTTTAGCTCACAGAATCTTCAATTATTCTGCAGTGATTTTTATTTACCTATTTAGTGTTTTCACTAGGCCAGGAAGGAGAGAGAGAGACAGAGAGGGAGAATTTAGTCATAATTCAGCCCTCATGGTTAGGCAGCAAGTTCAAAATGGAAAAAGTTATGCAAATGGATAATGGATAAGTTCTAATGTCCTCCTCCATGGGAAAATGGCATAAATTGTGGGGTTTTGCAAATGCCTTATATGCTGTTTGTGATGAGATTATTTAAGAGTCAGCTCTGCCGGACATTGTGGCTCACACCTGTAATCCCAGTACTTTGGGAGGCAGAGGCAGGGGGATAACCTGAGTCAAGGAGTTTGTGACCAGCATGGCCAAACATGGTGAAACCCCCTGTCTGCTAAAAATACAAAAATTAGCCAGGCATGGTGGTGGGTGCCTTTCATCCCAGCTATTCAGGAGGCTGAGGCAGGAAAATCACTTGAACCTAGGATTCGGAGTTTGTGGTGAGCTGAGATTGCACCATTGCACTCCAGCTGGGTGACAGAGCGAGAATCCGCCTCAAAATAAAAAACCAAAAAACAAAAACCAACAAGAGTCAGCTCAGTGATGCTGCTGTATGAGGGCATTATCCCAGGGTGACTTTTGCACGTGCATCCAAAGGAAGAGTGGAGTCTCTGAATTTGGTCTTCAGAGAGTCCCTGTCAGCCAGGGAGTGAAACCAGGGCTGCTTCTGGGCTGCTGAGACCCTCATTGGTGAGACTATGGGTAACAATTGTCTTGCAAGGCTGTGGCCCCAGATGAAATGTTTGAAACATAGTCAGACAATCAGAGTATGTTCCTCAGTGCTGCTCAGTCCGGAGGAGCGGTTGATAATATAAAACACCTGTCAAAAATAGCATGAGGCCAATCCTAGAGGCTGGAGGAGCTGTGGCCGCTACCACACCTCTCCCCCCATCTATTGTTAGGGTCAGCCCCAAATAGTTTCCTCTATCTTAAGAATAGGCAACAAGCACATGGTGATCACTTCTGTTACATGGCCATCTGCAATCCCCAGTGAAATTCAATTTGAGTTTTGAATGTAATAAGAAGCACTTTTATATACAACAGCTCAGGGAAATAGGTCATCTACTTTATCGTCATTTTATAGATCTGGAGTAACTACAGTGTAGGAAGTAAAGTGATTTGCTCAAGTCCATATGGTTAGTGAGGCTACGGAGCCAAGGTGTAAATCTGCAGCTCCATAACTTCTCACCATATTTAAGTCCATAACCCTTTCATAATTGGACTTCTGACACTCAGATTTTGAAATCTGACATTTCATAATCCAGAGAAGCACTGTCCAACAAACTTTCTGCAGTGATGGAAATGTTCTATAATCTGTGCTGTCCAATATGGCAGACCCCCGGCTACATGTAGCTTTTGAGCACTTGAGAAGTGGCTAATGTGACTGAAGAACTGAATTTCAAATTTTATTACAGTGAATTTAAATTTAAAAATCATATGTTGCTAGTAACTTACCTGCCATATTAGGCAACAGAAAACTATACATCTATCCAAAGGAAATTTGATCCTGCTTTAGACAAACACAGTGGTTTAGAGCACATACTTCGTGGTCAGATTATTTCATGCAATATCTAGTCAAATGAGAAATTAATGAGAAAGGAGTGAGGAGCTTTGAAGAAATACAATGAAATGGCTTAGAAATCAGAAAATTGAGGTCTAAGTGTCTTATATATATCATTGTTACTGCATTAATACATGACTGAAAAAAGAAAAAGGATATTAAAAAATAATTGGAAAGAAAGGGCAATCTTTTGTTTCCCTAGCAGAGCCTTTCCTCTGTTGAGCTGTGGAGAAATTGTGAAGTTTAGCAGCAAGAGGGACAGTCTCACTTGCAGAAAAAGGGGATCTGGCAGGCCGGGGATGCTCACTAGAGAGGTCACAGCAGCAGTTTTGAAGGAGACCAGGCAACCTGGACTTGAGGATGAATGTCACATCAGAGACACAAACATATTATAGGTATCCAGGATTTGAATTCCAAGTGGAACAGTTGAAAGAAAAGAGTCAAAATTTTGTCTTTTTGAAGCAATTAAAGAGAATACAGTGTAAGAATCCAGGAGCCTGATATGTAAGAATTAGAAAGAAAAGTTCTAGATTCTACCAGATGTTTGTTGTCAGGACATAGAGAAATAAAGACAAGATCTATGGATGGCCACTGTTGCAGCGAAGGGTTCTGGGATGCTACAGTGTAGCAGCGGTTGTTGTTGTTTACGAGACAGGGTCTTGCTCTGTTGTCTAGGCTGGAGTGCAGTGGCACAATCATAGCTCAACTATGAGCTATGAGAAGAGAGAAGGCTGAAGC
This sequence comes from Cebus imitator, assembly GCF_001604975.1. Lineage (NCBI taxonomy): Eukaryota > Metazoa > Chordata > Mammalia > Primates > Cebidae > Cebus > Cebus imitator. The sequence continues at coordinate 235,004 of NW_016107665.1, forward strand.
ATCTTCAGCCATGGGGTGGACCACCCCAGCCTTGAACACCTGGGCTTAAGGCTGTAATCATTGAGGTATAAACCTCAGATGTGGGAGCAGCATAATCAAACACAAAACACAGGTCAGGAAGGCATCTGATTGCAAATCAAAGAATTCCCAGGTAGTGTGTTTTAAACAATAAGGACATTTATTATTTCACACAAGGAGAAGTCCAGAGTTACATAAAGTGAGTTCAGAGTTTGATTACTTTTATTGCATTGTATTCTCTTGACAATTTCATTAGGGAAATTCATTTTGCAGCTATGAAGAATTTAAATTACTTGTCCAAAGTCACACATCTGGCAGAGCCACAGTGGAACCCACAAAGCCATGGATATGCCAAGCACCTAAAGACTACATTATGGTGAGGTTTACCTTATATAAAATATTTTTTGCATGTTTTACATCAGCATTAGAAAAAGGAAATAACCTTTATCCAATGAGATATATTCAAGAAGATATAATTTCCATTTTATGAAGGTCAGAATTCATAGCATAGAGAGATCATGGAGACAGTGTCTAAACCACACAGCAGATCAAATTGGTAATGAACCCTATGGTTCAAAACAGAGCTTCCTATCAGAATTCCCAGGTGTCATTTCATAGCTCCCCCCCCGTGAAAGAACATCAAACAAACAAAACCTCAAACAACACATCATGCCCCACAGTGCTGGAGGAGCGCTCTATGATGCTAACCTTGTTTCCCCCAACTCAATTCCCAGTGGTGGCAGTTTCTAGAAAATGAAGAAACAGTGAGGGGCATGACACAGCCCGGAGGGTGGACCACCCCGGGAGAAACTGACCCTGCACCTCATTCAAGGACAAAAGAAAGTCCTGGCCAAATCTAGGGAGGTGGAATCTAAATGTTGAGCCACTTGACCATCTGCCTCTGTTTAAAGTCTCAAACTGGATTTTGTATCAAAAAGTAGCCCATGAGCAAATGAGCCCCTAAGCACGCTTGCATGAAAAGGGCTTTAAAAAATATGCAGCCTGTGAATAATCTGAGAAAAAGGTATTATTTTTGGTTGTAGAGAATGTCCACAATTGGAAGGTCTCAAATATATTCAATAGATAGATCTAAGCTTGGCTTAGCCTATGGGGAGTGCTATTATTTTTCAAAAGGTAATTATCCATGTATTACCTTATCTGTTGCCAATGTCACATAACACTGAAAAATTGATCAACATACAGCCTTAAATGTCTAAGACTCCAGAACAGAAATAACTGCCAAATATGGATTAAATTGATAAAAATAATTCCAAACATGATTAGAGTCACTCCGTTGTATATCCCGCACAGCAGGTGGGAAATCCTTGAGAAGAATTAGGGAAAGGTTTAGGGAAAGCAGATTAATGGAGAAAGATTAAATGTGTTTCAAAAGCAGTACAAAACATATTTTAAATGACAATCCTTGCATGGGCAACGTTAAAAGGTACTTTGACATATGAAAAATTCAAGCACTTGGTTTAAATGTACATCGTGAAGTAAAAAAAATGGAAATGTGTAT
>NW_016107665.1:236685-251965 GCF_001604975.1 Cebus imitator
TTTTTTTTTGAGATGGAGTTTCGCTTCTGTTGCCCAGTCTGGAGTGCAATGGCATGATCTCGGCTAACCGCAATCTCCGCCTCCTGGGTTCAAGCGATTCTCCTGCCTCAGCCTCCAAAGCAGCTGTGCCACCAACATGGAGAAACCCTGTACCACGCCTGGCTAATTTTGTAATTTTAGTAGAGATGGGATTTCTCCATGTTGGTCAGGCTGGTCCTGAACTCCTGATCTCAGGTGATCTGCCTGCCTCAGCCTCCCAAACTGCTGAAATTACAGACGTGAGCCACCATGCCCAGCAGGAAAACACATTCTTATTGTAAAAAATGCAAACAGTATAAAGCAAAATGTATAGATCTCCATGGATGCTGCAACCTGGTCGCCAGCCCCTCCTTCTCCATATGCTTACTTCCCAGAGTCACCTGGTACTAACTAGGGTATGAGGCTTCTGAGCTCCTTCTACTCATCTATCCATGTATACTCCCAAGTGTACATACATTTTGTTTCTTACATAAATGTAGACAATAACATAAATATTACTACTTGCTTTTTCTTCACATACTAATATATCAAAGCAATTTTTTTGTTAGTACATACATATCTATCTACATTATTTTTAAATGTCTGACACAGTATCTCATGTCATAGGTATTTTGTCATCTACTTAGCTAATGTCTTGTTGACGAAATTTGGTGTGTTTGCAATGCTTTGCTCTCACAAAAGTTCCAAAGAAGGCTTGTTTACTGATTTTCTAAGAGGTAGATCAGAGAAGGCATTATTTCTAGTGGACTCACTTAAAACTCACTCATGACTATTGCTAGATAGGCAGCCTATGATGAACCAATTAATGCCACTCCTGCCCCAACAGCCGACCAGGTAGCCACTTGCCATGATGCCTCCTCTTGATTTATTAGCATTCTAATCACTGAAATTTAGGGAGGGTGGCCCATCATCCTACTGTATCCTTGAGAAGCAATGCCATCTGCTTTCTATGGGGTATCAGAACCCCTCTCCTTCTCTCTTGATGGTCTGTAGAATCACACCTACCACATGATACATAAATAGCAGTTATTTCTGAATGGTGGGTGACTGTGAGATTATTTATGCTTATCTCTATTTTCTGTTTCTGTAATGTACATATTTTACTTGTATAACAAATAATAAAAAAGTTTTTTAAAAGGTACATGGCATTTTAAGAAAAATCAGAGAAGAAGGCAAGTGAGCAAGCATGAATCTGGCATCACACAGACTCAACCATGAAACTTTATCATTAATAGTAAATACATAATAATGTATAATATATTACATATAATGTAATGCTATATAACAATACATATATGACAAATATAATCTTTTCTTTTTTGAGACGGAGTTTTGCTCTTGTTGCCCAGGCTAGAGTACCCATGGCGTAATTTCAGCTCAGTGCAACCTCCATCTCCCAGGTTCAAGCAATTCTCCTGCCTTAGCCTTCCAAGTAGCTGGGGTTACAGGTGTGCCCCACTATGCTAAGCTAATTTTTATATTTTTAGTAGAGACGGGGTTTCGCCATGTTGGCCAGGCTGGTCTTGAACTCCCGACCTCAGGTGATCCACCCGCCTTGGCCGCCCAAAGTGCTGGAATTACAGGCATGAGCCACTGCCCCTGACCAATGAAGATAATTATTACTTGTAATATATACATTATTTATGTAAAACTGAGCAAACTGCTCAATTTCTCTAAAGCTCAGTTTTTGTTTTTTCTTAAATAAAAAATAAGGATGCTAATCCAACCTCACAGAGTGTGAATATCAAATGAAATAAAGTTCATAAAATGTAACATAGTATATAAGAGGAACAAAATGGTGTACAGTGTAACACAGTGATAAAGAGCGTATAGACCTGGGGTTAAATGCCTGCCTCATCACTTACTTAAAGAGAAACCTTGAGAAAATGTACTAACTCTCTGAATCTCAGCACCCTTATCCATAAAATGAAGATAATGTCAACTCCATAATGTGATTGTGAAGACTAAGTAAGAAATCATATCCTAGCATTCGACCTGGCATGTGGAGAGTTCCCACTAATTCTCCTACCACCAAAGGTCAATTCCCCTCCTGTTCTGTGTTCCCTTTTGTTGATTGCAAAATCTCAAATAAAACAAATAGTATGACTTCACTAAGAAAATATGGTGACACGGTTACCAAGGCTTACTTCTTTATAGTTTTGCAGGCAATTTTGCGTATGTTGTATTGTTTGAGCCTCATAAAATCCTCTGTGCTAGACAGAAAACCTTACAGTTTTTGTCACGGTTTTTCATTGCTGTGAAACAATTTCCCATGGATCTCTTATGTTTCTGTACATCTTGTAAGCAAATGCACTGACAGCCTTCTTGGTAGACTGTCTTATTAAGGATGTTTTTAATGGGAGCATCAGACTCTGGAATAAAGAGCAGATTTGTGCATTCTTCATTAAAATAAAGATTATGTTGCCTTCTAGGGCAAAGGGCAGATTTCCATACATCCCATTATAAAAGATTTGGGCCTCCTAAGCCTGGAGTTCCTCAGCTGTGACACAAAGCCTCTGTGTGTATGGCATGCACCTGAGCCACTCTGTGAGCCCCCGTGGGACTTGGGGGCAAGGGAAACTGAGGCAAACATGAAGCTCATACTGCTTGCTCTGGCATGAGTAATAAAGTTATTTGTCTCTGAATCGCAAGTCTCATGTCTTCTTCCAGCATCCATAAAACTGTGGCAGACTAACATGTTAGCTTCCAAGGAAGGTAAAAGCTCAGACCCTTTAAGTTATTGACAGCTCCACAGTGCATGGAACTACCATTCATCTACCAGAAAGTGTGGAGATCATTCTTAAAGCCTTCATCTCCCTATCTTACTATATATTTCAAAACCACGTCCTGTCAATTTACCATGTAAATATGGCCTTGATTTTCCTGGTTCTCTCTCCAACATTACTACCACCCGAGTTAAACTCCCACCACTGTATTTTGAGTGAGTGTCATAACTTCTGAATTTATCTACTTGCAGCCCCATTTGACTCCACCATAATCCATGGTTTCTACAGCAGCCAGTACTCTGCAAAATGAAGATCTGATAGTGTCACTTCCTGCCACTTGTAGAATAAAGACAAGATTCCTTCACGTGGCCACCACCTTTCTCTCCCAACTTATGTGGCACCATGCTTCCCTCACTCTCCCAGGCAGAGCCACACGGGCCTTCTTTCATTTCTTAAATTACAGTTGTGTTACATCGTTTTGCAGGATTTGCAACGCACAACACTATGGACCATCAATTAACATCACACATCCTGTATTTCGGCAATCATCTGGCAGCTAGCGATAAAGTGTCTGGGCGAAAAAGGGGGGTAATTTTCTGATTTTTCAAGGAGATCACAAACACCACCATATGTTTATGACCATGAGACCTTTGAATAGGCTATCCTATTTGCTTAGATTACTCTACTTCTTTTGGTTCCATTTTCTCATATTTGTCCTTCAAACCCTAATTCAAGCTTTACTTCCTCAAGAAAAGTCAGTCTCCCCTGATTCCATAACTCCATGAAGTCCTTCTGTTATACGCCCAACATCTCTTTTTCACAGTGCCTGCCACAGTTAATAGTTTATCTTTATTTGTAAGTCAAATTTATTATGTTTATTTACATTATTCAATTAATGCCTGCATCGCCCCTGGACTGTAAGATCTGTATAGAGAAAGACCACTCCTATATTTCATTCACTGTAGTGGCCTCATTACTTAGCATGCTGTCAATAAACCTGAGTTGAAAGCTGAATAGATAGGGTAGGAAACATTATTCCCGTTTTACAGATGAGAAAAGTGAGGCTTAGAGACGATAAGTGAGTTTTTAAGGTCATAGAGCTACCAAGAGGCAGTGCCTGGTCTCACATTCAGGTTTCCCAAACGTGCAGGTTTCTCTCCACAAAAGTTGTTGCTTTTGAGTTCAGGACAGACTAGAAAGGTCTGCATAAGTGGAACGATATATAGTAGGAGAGTCTGGAGGATGGTTTACTCTAGGAAGGGTGTTGCGTCTGTAAATTAAACAAAGAAACTAAAAGAAAAACAGGCAAGAAGAAAGAACCATGGAACCAGATTGTAGATCCAAATGAGAGGTGGGATGAGGGAGGGTTTACATGGGAGATGGGCAGTGGACTTGGTGACCAGGAGGATTGGGCAGAATGAGCATTGAGGGTAGGTGTAAAAGAGGTTAAGAGACTGAGAACCTGACCCTCAAAGACTGGTCTCTAGGCACCTGTTTTCCGAAGATGCATCTCCTTAGGAAAATAAAAGTTACTTATAGGAACAAAAGTAATGACAATTGTCATTTGTTAGCTGCCTGTGTGTGAGGCATTGTGTTAGATGCTCTCCTGATGTAGATTTACTTGGTCCTCCAAGCAGACTGGGGAATATGTTGGAACCCTGGCTTGTCCTTTTCTTCTATTTGTTTTTAGCATTCTAGGTATTAGGTATGTGAAATTTTTCTCACTTCTACTTTGTCTCCTAGTCCCTAGCTTTCCCCCCATCCTTTTCACATCCAGGTGCTGGGCCTCTGATACCCTCCATGAAATTACACTAGGTCTGTCTATCCCCACCCTCTTTCTATTAAATTAATTGCCATTAAGGTTTAAATGTCTAGCAGGTTCCTACTGGATTCCTATCTCTCCCAAGGATAAATGTATAATAATATTCTTAGAGAAATATTTAAAGTATTCTTCTAACCAAGTAAATGGATCTTTAATGATATTACTTAAGGCGAGAAGCAAGGTATTTTTGAAGAGTGAAAAGATTTACTAGACATCTGAAGTTACATCCATACCTAGGTCTCTACTAATTCCACTTCTGGAAGATTGATTCGTTCTAGCTCTTCTAATCCTCCCCATCCCTTTCCCACCTCGGTGTTAACATTCTATGACTTCACATGGCCCATGGGCAGACAGGAACAATTTCTTCATGTATAGAAAGCAATTCCCCCCACTGTCAAGTAAATCTCCCTGCACCCATGGGATCCCTGGGAAATGAGAAAGCTCAGCTGTCTCCGGGGAGTGGTGAATTAGGGCAGTTGTTCTGTTCCCATTTCTACTGTGGAATGATTGGGATAATTGGGAGAAAGGCGATTACATGGGACTCACTTTTTGAATTTGTGTTATACACACAGTCCAAGAGCTGTTAGAGATTTTCTAACAGTAACGATTAATCAGTTTGTAGTTAGTTGGAGGTGCATTTGGGGTTGGCATGTGACACAGGGGGCTTCTGCTCTAGCCATAGTTGAGCTCCTAGGAGCTCCATGAAGAGTTTAAAGAAGTTCTCCAGGATCCATTTCCTTCTCCTGTAGAAATCTTTTCATTCTCATATGGACTGGGGTTCTACTTCAACCCTAGATTCTGCCTCCTGGCCCACATCCCATGTATAAGCACTTCAGTTGAACTGTCCATTTGGCCTCTGATTTTGATTTCACTAATGAATGTTGCTTCCTGGGCCATCATCTTTTCTATTCTCTATAGACCCAAAGATCAGTCTCCCTATAACCTCTGCCCATTGCAAGCTTCTGGGATTTTGCTGTTCTGTGCTCTCACCTACCTTGGAAGAGAATTTTGACATGACCATCAAATGCCCCTGCTTTGCCCTCGGATCACAGCTAAGTATTCTTTAGTCAAGTGATTTTAACAAAGGTTACAATGAGAATGCTGCTTAAACCACTAATATATTGGGTAATTCTTGCTCAGCCTTTCTTCACAGACAAATGAGACTACAGAACTTGTATCCCAGAGCTTGAGCTGAATATGGGGATGTGGTGCAATGAGCCCCCTGAACTGTTGGCACAAAGGTGAATACCACGAGACACAGTGTGTCCAGCAGCAATCAAAGTAAAAAAGCCAAGCTACTGGGATGATCAAGATGAAAGTCTGCATGGCTTGGCCAAGGGGAATAATACAGGTACTAAACAATGGAACCACAGGGTACCTTGTCAGAGAAGGAGAGACTGGAAACCAACCTTCAGTTTGCTGAAAGGAATCTTCAACCACTTTTTACAGGGTGCCTATAGCCTCAGTTATAGATGTACAGAGAACTAAGGGGCCAAACTGGTATAAATTGATATGTGGTTAAAAGATTCATACATCTTGGCTTTTCAACTCTGGATCTTATTAGAAAATATCTTATTAGGTACCTATTATAAGTGTATCAGTTAGCTACTGCTGTGTAACAAACCAACTCAATGCTCAGTGGTTTAACACAATTTGTTTCATAAATTTATAGGTAGCATTATTATAACCCATGTTTCTAGGGCTTTGTTGCAAATTGGCTAATGTATGCTAGGCTCATCTGGGTGGCTCTAGTCATCCTTGTTGAGCATACTCATGTGTCTGTGGATTGGCTTGGTTAGGGAAGTGGTGGAGCCTCTGCCCTAAGCTAGGGCAACTTAGTTAGGAAAGCTCCGCTCTTCACGTTATCTTCCTCCTGAGAATAGCAGGCTAGCCCAGCTTGTTCTCACAATGATGTCAGAGGAGCAATGGCAGAAACACACAAGGTCTCTTGAGGCCTCTTCTAGGAACTGGCATAATGTTATAATCTGCCGTATTCTGTTGTCCAAGGTATATTTTGTGATCAAACCCAAGTCAAAAGGCAAGGGAGGACATCCCGCTCACAGCAACAAAGTACTGTAAAGATACATAGCAAAGAGGATAGATGCAGGAAGGGGAAATAATTGAAGGAAACGACTCATTCTATAAAGTGTGCTGGGCACTCACTGAAGAGTGGTATGCTCTTAGATGCTTTATCACCATATATATCATGGGTATTTTGATACTGATTCTATAGAGAGTGCAAAATATTTACATCAGTCATTAAAATCATACATATCAATTAAGTGGCAAACAGATTTCAACCCAGGTTTGTATGGTTCTAAATTTGAGATCTTTTCAATATGGGATAAGAATTCACCAAGTTACTGCCTGCATTCCAGTTAATTTTTATACAGAGCATACAAACACCTATGTTATATCTGACACTTTAATAATTCAATAAATAAAATTAAAATTAAAATGAAAGTTAAAAGCAATCCTTATTTTATTGTATGTTATTTCTATTTGCCTGAGTATTAGTACATTCTCATGCTGTTCACAATGACACACCTGAGACTGGGTAATTTACAAAGAAAAAGAGGTTTAATGGACTCAGTTCCACATGCCTGGGGAGGCCTCACACTGACAGAAGGCAAAAGGCACGTCTTACTTCGCAGAGGCAAAAAGACAGAATGAGAATCAAGTGAAAGGGGTTTTCCCTCACAAAACCATCAGATCTTGTGAGACTTATTCAATATCACGAGAACAGTATGGGGGAAACCGCCCCCATGATTCAATTATCTCCCACCAGGTCCCTCCTATAACACGTGGGAATTATGGGAGCTACAATTCAAGATGAGATTTGGATGGGGACATAGCCAAACCATATCAGCCAGCAATCTTCTCAAGTCTGTTAAATTGTTTTATCATTTATTCTTTGCCCTTATAATATTCTAGAAAGTTTAACATCCTGTATTAATGACAATTTTTCCTGCCATTTATACTCACAGAGTTGGTATTTAATATATTATAACATGGAGCTCATTAGTAAGGCAATTCTTTCAAATCATAAAAAGTATTCCATTACTTAAAACAAAAATTTCTAATACCATAGCACTAACCACAGCAAGTTGCTGTCATGATGTCCCTTTAAAACAGGTTCAGAGGGTTCGTTTAAAATTCTTGTGCCAGAGTCAGGCCTGTGCAATGTGTAATGACTAGAGTGGACGTAGAGAAATGATGGCCTGAATCATCAAGCTGTGGCCTCAAAGGAATTATTCCTAAAGGCAAATGAGCATTAATTTATACAAATTCAAATAAACAATGTAGATTCCCATGATAATGCCCCAATCTCGCTGTTGGAAAGGGATCTTGCTAGTTCTCAATTGCTTAACAGACATCTTCTGACAAGCAACAAGATGAGGAATCTTCACAGCCCCCATCTCACCATGTCAAGAAACTACAAAGAATCACTGCTGACCAGGCCAACAGTTAGTCTGTGAATTCTTCCCAGGTCAGAAGCATTACCATCTATTAGTTACAGCAAGTCTGCTCTCTGTCCTCTCTATCAGTCTGTTTTAAAGCCTGAGACCAGGGCAAATCCATTCTCACTTTTGAATGTGGGAGAACTATTTACATAATGACAGTCCATGGGTCGCTGTATAAAGAAGGCAATACAAAGAAGAGAATAGCAAACTGAACTAAGAGTCAAGAGACCTGGGATCTGGTCTGGTTTAATTACTAACTAGGACTGAAACCCTGGGTGTGCTGCATCCCCTTCTTTAGCCTTAGTTTTCTTATCTGGCAAGTTTGAGAATAAGAAGTTAACCTTTTAGAGCCAGACAGTCCTAGCTTCCCGCTCCACATCAACAGAGAGCTGGTAGTTCCTGGGCATATTACTTAAGCTCTTAGAGCCTGAGTTGTCTCATCTCTTTAACAGAGATACTGATCGCCGCTTTCCTTTCCCTGTAGGGCTGAGAAAAAGACTTGCTGCTCAATCACTGTGAATTTGCTCCTCCACTTTGATCACTCTCTAGCTGTACAGTTCTGGAATTCCAAAAACTAGACTATTGATGATTTGAACAATTCTTTTTTTCTATGAGATGTATCCTCCTAATAAGCCGCAGACAATAATACATCACTCTACAGCTCTTTTCCAGACATTTTTCTGTCATACTCCACTGCATCAAATTGACAAGACTTACATTCTTATTGTCTTATTTCCCATCGAATAGTCTCAAACCAATGGGAGGACAATGACAGCTTTTTCAGTCCTGTGATCCCTCTATAGGTTCTTCATATGCTCTCATTCTCATGAAACTGCACAAGATCATATACAACAGGTTTCATAGACATGAAACTAAAAGCCACATTAAGCCACAATGTGGTCAGTCTTATCTGCTATTTACCCATCTCATCGCAAAAACAAGTAGAAAAGGTCACATTTGGAGAAGAAAACTTTATCTTTCTGTTTACTTTAATTATTAAGTTTCCTGAAAGTTTTAGTAGAAAGGATTTCTTTTTATTTTAATTCTGAAAAATGAAATACATTTAAGGGGTTTGGTTTGCCTGACTTTTGTCCCTTCAGTCAGTCTGGATCCCAGTGGTTTGGGGGGCTATGGCAGAGAGGCGTAAAAGCAACAGAATCTACATCACTCTGATTGTCAGGTTCATTAACCAGTTATCTTTAACATTGTGCAGCTTTCTTTGAGTTAACCAATTCAGAAAGGTATTGATCTGTTGTCTGTAATAATTCAGGAGACTATATAGATTTTAAACATGTTGTCTTACTTGATTCTTAGATCTGCAGAGCAATGATGGTGAGAGAGGAAATGAACAGATATTTGATTCTTATAACTTGGTACCTTCCATATATGTATTATGGTTGTTTCATCAAGACCTTTACTGCATGTCAGGTCCCATGCTAAAAGCTTGGCTTTCATTATCTCATTTAATTCTTTCATTATGTAAGTTGCTATCACTCCCATTCAAAGACAAAGTTTTTCGAAGGTTACCCAGCTAATAATTTGTCAAACCACTGCTGCCTAACAGCAGAGATAAAGGGTCTATGGAAGACAGCATTAGGTTCAGCGAATCCCTCATATTACGGGAGAGTAGAGATGGGAGGTGGGAACTGGGCCCTCTAAAGTCAACACCACTGCTCATTTAAATACACCGAAGCTTGGCTTATTTTACCCTGACAAAGTGCACTAAAATCCCCTTGCTGGGAGAAGCAGCAATTGACGTGGATGGTAAGTATGTGGGCTGGTATTATGTAGTTAAAAAATATTCAGGGCAATTTCTCAGGGTGATCTTAAGCACTCATGGGGGACATCACTTAGGAATCAATATAGCATGATTTCTCCCGTCCCATGAAAAGAGATCTTCATAGTGACAAGGAAAAACAATCATGCATCAGGATGAACCATAGGAAACTGCCAATTTCCAACCAATTTTTTACCTAAAAAAGTGACAACTTTATATGGTTCAAATATTTAAAAAGCAAATACAGTTCTGGTGTTTTTAAACACCTACACTAATTCTACGCCTTCCTAAAATCCCACTAAAACATGTCAAGTAGATCATTTTAAAAGACAGAAACCTACAAAGAAAGGAAAACAGCATAGGCAACAACAATTATGCAATTTCAGAGGCTGAAAAGCATGCCGATGAGTGACAACTAATTTAGCAGTTGCAATAAAGGTGAATCATAAGATGAAGTGAGGAAATATAAGGACCAATCCAAGCTGCATTGCAGAATCTTGAAGACGCTCAGCACCCGTTAGAACTGGAGCCTCTGGAACTGGGAGTGAAGACATAGGAAGCTAAGTCAAAAGGGTTGGGAAAAGACATGTTTGGAAGGAGTTATCCTTCCCTTTTTCTCATTCCTTGGTAACCATCCCTTCTCCATCTCATCAAAAATTTGGAGGCCTATTTTCTGGAGAGGAATTTTTTAAAAAGGTCTTTGGACATCGTGTTGACAGAAATAGTTGATGGCAGTCAGTGGCTAATCACATGTCCAACGCTGAAAATTTCTAGCCCTCTCCTACGGTTCAGCTTCCAGAATGCTGGTAGCCAGATTTCTGCCCTCCAGGCAAGATTTTGGACGAGTACTCCCTAGAGAATATAACAAGCCCAAGGGGAAAGACATAAAAATAACCACAGGAGAAGTTCCCCTAAACAACACACTCAGGAAATGCTACAGTGAGTGGATCTTAAATTCAATCAATCGTCCCTTTCCCGCAATCATGAAAAAATAAGGATTGCCTAACATCTGAGGACAATCTCTAACACGGAACAGAAAGGCTAAATGTCAAACTGATGCAACTTATATATAGAACACAGAACAACACACAATCATCATTCATATCCCCAGAAATAAGATCGTATGTTCATGAAACTAAAATGCTGTGAAAAATAGAACATACACAATACACAGCCTACTTAAGAAATTTAAAACATCACAGCTCAATAAAAGCATTTTAAAAAAGATGTTTTAAAGTCAGAACTGAACAATTTGTTTCAAAATCCAAAAATAGTTCCAGAGAGGATAGAATAAATCCAGGGAAGGAAATAATCAATAAAATGATTCAAAACTATTTCCTGCAGTGGAAGGACATGAGTTTCTAGGTTAAAAGGGCCCACTGAGAGAGCAGTGGGAGAGAATGGGCTCTCATTAATGTACAGTTTGTGAAATTTCAGAGTACTTGGCCAAAAGACTATATAAGCTGTCCGTGAGAATCAACAGGTGCATGAAAAGAATAACAGTCAGAGCAAGTTTAGATTTCCAAACAGCATTGCAGAAAAACCAGAGGGCAGGGAATCCAAGCCTTTAGAAAAATCAGTGGAAATTCCTAGCTTGGCATTGTTCTATTGGTGTAGATAGCACTCAATGGAAAGAAAGGGAAGACACGTATGCCAGGTGGATACACCCAAGAGAAAAATGGAAAAGATAAATTTCTCAGTGTGGCTGTCGTGTGGAATACTGTGCTAAAATTTTGGAAGATACCAGAAAATTAGCAATATATGCAGACAGCTAATAACATGAAAAACAAAGAAAACAATCCACCTCAGAAAAGACGAAAGGCAAGAAAGAAAGCAAATGTAATTTTCTACAGTGCAAAACTGGGAATAGTATTTGCATAGGAGCACTACAGTAATAACTGAATATTGACTTAGCCAAATATAATGGGGACAGGGAAGCAGAGTGGAAGGTGCTGAAACCTCATCTATCATAACAGAAACTCAAAACTTAAAATTCGTTAGTCCAAAGAAAGCAATATACGCATATTATTCAGAAATGTGAGTGCTTACATGCCAGAAGTAAAATCTAGAAGAACAGAACTGTTGCCTCAAGAGGCAGATTGAAAAGAGTGTGGAGCATTGAGGCAGGGAATTACTTAGAAACTGTTATGAGCCTTTTACAATTTAAACCACGGGCATGTGTTACTTTGACAGAATAAATACTATTTTTAAAAATCTGAGTTCAGTGAATATGAGGATATAGCCCCTCTGAAAACAATTTTTTCCCCAGTTTTGACACAAGCCTTCTTACTATTAACGATACTTACAGAGTGGCAAAATTGGCAAAGCAGTATGTTAAGTACTGTTTATAGAGTCACAAGAATACATGGCTTAAATAAATTGATCTTAGGGCATCCAAAGCTTTGACCTTAGAAGATCAGTTGAGAAAGAAGAGTCAACACTTCCTTGTGTGTTAACCAGAGCTATAAGCTCAACAAGTGCATAGGATACAAAACATCATACACAAGACAGCAAATTTCGGTAAAATGAGTATTAATTACTAGTAAATCATTTTAAGAAATAATGTTAAACTATTTCTTATTTCCCTCAGTTGAGCTTTAAATCTTCATTACTTTCTAAAGTGATCTTTGTGTCTGTGGGACTTTGTTGACAAATCGTTTCATGTCCTCTGGGCAAGTCTTGGAACATTCTCTTTGTGCTTCCAAGGAGAATAAAAATCTTGGCAAGAAGCTGTGGTTGTACTAGCTTTGTTTCTCTTAGCCTCGGGTGAATGTCCCTCCAAGGGCTCCTGCTCTGGGCCAATTTTGGATGGGTGAAGTGTGACATAATTCTTATTTTTGCATCTGACCTCTTAGAAGAGGTTGTCTTTGTCCTTTCAGTTTCAGTTCTGATAGGTCACTTTGTGGTGATCCATATTTAAGAATTGCTGTTGAGAAACACTGTCTTAGCATAAATACTAGACACTGTGCTTTAACTCTCCCCTCACCTCTTACCCACGTGCTCACTCAGTGACTCGCCCAGAGCAACTTCCAGTTCTGCAAGCTCCATTCATGGTAAGCACCCTATAAATGTGTACCATTTTTAATCTTTTACATTGTATTTTTTTGCTTTACCTTTTCTATGTTTAGGTACGAAAATATCACTGTGTTACAGTCGCCTATAGTATTCAGTACAGCAAGGTGCTGTATTGGTTGGTAGCCTAGCAGCAATAGGCTATTAGATATAGCCCAGGTGTGCTTGGCTTTCTCTTGACCAATTGCCATAACTCCTCATTCTTTTGCTTAGGTCTCTCATTCTCTTTTGTATCATATCAAATGTTTAAACAATTTTATAAGATTTTGTTTGGTGTACCCATGAGCTCCTATGACTAATTCTTTGCCCTGATGAAAAAGCCTCCTTTGATGCCTTTGCTTCTCTTATAACATTAACAAGTTCGGTTTTGTCTTTTGCTATCCCTGCAAGCTCCCAGTTGTAGTTATATTTTTTTCTATTTTCTATCAAAGATCTATGATTAGATGATTTCTGCTGCCTTTAGGTAGACTGTGTCTTCATTGGTGTTTTCTCTATGTTCTTGTTGACTTTCTGTTCTTCTTTAGTCATGAATGTGTTTCTTCAAAGACTCCCTCCTACATTCTCCAGATTTACACATTGGTTTTGGGACCTAAATTCTGAATTCTGGCTGGTGCATTTCTTTGTTTTAGGTGTCTTCATTTGAATTGTGGTGGATCTACTCTCTAAGACTTTGCGTATGTCTAGAATCAGGAGAGGAGACCTGGAAGAACTAGAAGTTTAAACTCAAGAGATGCTGAGAATAGAGAAAATACCCACAGGGTTGAGAAGCCAATGAGAGTATGGAAAAGCTTGCAGAATTGAAGAATCCTGAAAATCCCAAGTGCTTTCAATCCAGACCCAGGCTCCCAAAGGACACTGTGATGGCACTCACTCCAAACTGTTCCCTAGCAAAAGTCTCCAAGTTGGTCTCCTGGAAAACGTTCCCTTCTTGGGAAACTGCAGCTAGTAAAACTAAAATAAATGATGAAAGGATATTCGATTCTCAGAAATCCCATTTTCAGTCAATGTGACTAGAATACATGCATTTAATAAAGTAAAGCTGTCTCCTTTTTCTTAGTTCATATATTCAAAATAAGATCTACTTATATTGCTGATGGCATTTACTCATGTCATGTCTTCATTAAACATTGATTAAGTACCTACTAAGGTCCAGGTACTGTATCTTGGCTTATTCTTTTGGATTATAATTCAGCAGCACATATTTGAAGGCATTTTTATATGATTAGTATTGGTAATCTGACTCTTGGGAATTTGTCTTAAGGTAATAATTCAGATGACAGAAACATAATATGAAAAACATTTATAGCAGCAATATTTATAATAGTAAAAAAATCTAAGTGCCCAATGATAGGAGAATTATAATAGTGGTATATTAATTCCATGAATGTTAGGTACTTACTGAAAATGATCAATATAAAGTTTAGTAAATGGAAAAGAGTCCATGAGGTGTTGGGAACAAAACCGAGACAAAAATTCCATTAAAGTACAAGTGTAACTATATAAACATATTTTACATAAGTACAAAAAGTGACAGGAAACAGTGAGAAATGGGATAGTGGATATGATTAAATGGTCATATTATATCCTTCTTTTCCTTCTTAAAAAATTATAAAGCTATCTTAAGAATAGGTAAAAATAATGACACAAATTGAAAAGTATCTTAAAATCATCTACTTTTTGTAGCACATGGCAATGTGCAATGTATATGGAACTCCTAGAATCCTTAATATTAATAGTTTGTTTACATATGGAAACATTTTGACCCTTGATGTCAAGGGAAACAACATTCTCAGAAACCAGTAGCGATAACCAATGTTATCCAGTACTCAAGAGTGTACAGTTCCCTAGCCTGAGCTACTTCATTTCCCAAATCAAACTTTCATGGTTTCTTTCACTCTTCGATTGGTCTCTAACTACTCTAAGGAGCAATCAAACTTATCCAGTGCTTTCAGAACGCATTAGAGATCTCTTGGGGTAATGGAAAATTCAGGTCATACTGAGCTAAACACTTACACTCTTGGTTTCCTAATCTGTAGAGTGGAAATGATAACAGCTTCTCTCCAACAAGGCTGTAATGACAAGGACACACATCCAACACAAAACCTGTTCCCTGATGGGGCAAGGCAGAGGGAGCAATAAACAGGCATTTCCTATTTCAAAGTTAAAAAGCCAAGTAAGGTTCTATGGGCCATGCAATGTGAGAAGGTTGGTATAAACTTTTGTAAATAGCCACCTGTCACTCAGCTGGCACCTAGTTCTGCCACTGCAGAGTGTGACCTCCGGCGGCACAGTGGGCTGTGCCCTGACAGCAAGTTTCTGGCAAGAACACTTGACTGCTTATTTTATTATTATAAAGGCAATGTAATTTTTTTTTTTTTTT
>NW_016107665.1:251975-286164 GCF_001604975.1 Cebus imitator
GAAAGAAAGAAAGAAAGAAAGAAAGAAAGAAAGAAAGAAAGAAAGAAAGAAAGAAAGAAAGAAAGAAAGAAAGAAAACTTGTAAAGGAGTGAAAAGGGGAAAACAATCCCCAAAGTCTTCCTTCCCTTTTGAAGAAAATGACTGCTGACATTTTAAAGTGTCCAGTCACGTGCTGCACAGCAATGGTGGACAGCATGTATAGCAGTGGTCCCATACGATCATAAATGGGTTGTAAAATTCCTATGGCCTAGTGATGTCACAGCGCAATGCATTACTCCTTTATTTGTGCTGGCACTGGCATCAACAACTGTACTGCACCGCCAGTCACATAAAAAACTAGCACATATGATTATGTACAGTACATACTACTTGATAATAATAAATGACTCTGTTACTGGTTTACGTATTAATTATACTTTCAATGATTATTTTAGAGTGTACTCCTACTTACAAAAAAAAAAGTTAACTGTAAAAGAGCCTCAGGCAGGTCCTTCAGGAGGTATTCCAGAAGAAGGCATTGTTATCATAGGAGATGACAGCTCCACGAGAGCTGTTGTCCCTGAAGAGCTTCTGGTGTGACAAGATGTGGAGATAGAAGACAGTGACACTGATGACCCTGACCCTGCCAGGCCTACGCTAATATATGTGTTTGCGTCTCAGGTTTTGAAAACAAAAGAGCTGAAAAAGTAAAAAATAAAAAAAAATTAAATAAGAAAAACATATAAAATACAAATATAAACATTTTTCTACAACTGTACAATGTGTTTGTGTTTTAAGGTAGGTATTATCACAAAAGAACCAAAAAGTTTAAAAAATTAAAATGTTTATAAAGTAAAATTCTAGTTAATTTTTAAAGCCAAATATTTTAAGTACTCCTTTGCTTTTAGTGAAGGAAAAAAAGTTAAAAGATTTTCAACAGTAAAGTTAAAGTTAATTTATTGTTTAAGAAAGAAAAATATTGTTCTAAATTTCAAACTTCATATTCACTCACCATTCACTCATTGACTTGCCCAGAGCAACTTCCAGTTCTGCAAGCTCCATGCATGGTAAACATCCTACAAAGGTGTACCATTTTTAATCTTTACCATTACCTTGCTTTTTTAGATACACAAATACCATTGTGTTACAGTCACCTATAGTATTCAGTACAGCAAGGTGCTATACTGGTTAGTAGCCTAGGAGCACTAGGCTATTACCTATAGCCCAGGTGTGCAGTAGGCTACACCATCTAGATCTACGTAAGTATACTGCATGATGTTCACACAATAATGAAATTGCCTAATGATGCATTTCTCAGAACATATCTTGGTGGTTAAATGACGCATGACTGTATTTCCTTCCAGGCTTCTCCTCTGCATAGGTTTTGGCTGGTAATCATATGCAACGTGATGACAATCATAACGCTGAACATAAAATTTTGCATTTTGGATTTTTTATTTGAATGCAGTCAATAAGTTTCTGGCAAGATTGTTTGACCCATTTCATAGTTTTGAGGGCCATGTTTAATGGCTACATAACATTCCCATTTGGAAAACTTACAGGTAGCCTGCATGCTTTCCTTTCTTGCCCCAAGAAGCTACTTGTATGGCCGTTCATTTCTAGGAAGACATTTGAGTTTTCCAAGGGGCTCCACATCGCAGAGTCAAAGGTGTTTGGGAGCATTGAAATCTTCCTGGAAAGGGCGGAGCAAAGGGAAAGAGGAAAAGAAATACACAGAGAAAGAGAAAGCCTGAAAGAGGAGAGATGGAGAGAGAAAAAGGGAGGAAATAAAGAGGAGGAAAAGAAAAAAAAGAGAAGAAATATGAAATAGAGGAACTATGAAGCAGAAGAAAAAGTAAAAGGGAAGAGAAGAAGAGAAGAGAAGAAAAAAGAAAGAAAGTGGGAGAAGGAAGGGCCCTGAGCCTGGCTCTTTTCCAGTCTGCTCTGCTTATTACGAAGAAGGTGGAGGAACAAGAGGAAGTTTGAGGAGGAGACAGAAGACAGGGGAAGGAGGAGGAATCTCGGGGAGAGAAGGTTGGTGGGAGAAGAGGAAGATGGGAGGGAAGAGAAAGAAGGGGGAGGGGGAGGGGAGGAAGAGAAAGTGGAAGGAGGAGAAGGCAAATGTCTGGTGTTTTTAGATAAAACCTGATCCCCTTTGATTCTTCCATGATAGGTGCTTTCTAAGGAAGATTATGATTCCCTTGGGGTCTTGGCCCATTGGCTTCCAACATATCACCAGCCTCCGACATTTTGTTCTCAATCATTCGTATTTAATGCTTGGCCACTGGACCTTTCAGCACTTGATAGATCTTTATTTTGAATCACAAACACATTTACCTGACATTCTTCTTTCTGAAGACTCATCATTGCTATACTAGATGGATGAAGGCCTCTGATTGATTGATTCCTTGGGTTTCAAAAGGCTGGGTCCTTGAATTCTGCATCAAGGGATTCCATTTTGTTTCTTTTTGATTCAATGTCTGGCTGAGACTGAATCTCTGCCAGGTTTTGCTCTCCCATGGTGCATTCACCACGTGCTGGCCTTTTTACAATACCTGGTGGGACTCTGGCCCATGTGACATTTTGGGGGAAGTAAGGTTTATGGAAGATTCTGGAAGCCCTTTATCCTGCTACCAGTTGATTAGTGCTAGTGAAATAAGGGCCTGAGCCTGGCTCTCCTCCAGTCTGCTCTGCTTATTATGAGCCTGGGACCTGCCATTGCTCACAGGATGACTGCGGACATCAGAGGCACTGGTAGGACCTCCAGTAAAGGTTGTAGCAGGACGTGAACACCTTGACAGCATGCCTGCTCATCCCAACACCCCAAGATGCTAAATGCTGTGCCACAGTGCCTTGGCAGGAAGACCCTGCCAGTCAGTGGGTTTGCAAGGCCCTCTCCATCATAGCAGCCCAGGTCCAGCAAGCAGGCAGACCCCTCCAGCCCCGCCAAACACATACACACACACACACACACACACACAGCGCCAGACAGTCAGACAGAGCAGGCACCAGGCTGCTTCTCTGCTAGAGAGAAGCATGGTCAGAGAACTTGGTGTTGAAACTTGTCTCTCAGGCTTGGGTGCTCTGTGACATATGTCAGCAAAATGCCTTTTAGATTTAGTGTCCTCATCTGTAAAATGGGGACAAGAATCCCTGTCCTTGTTACCATTCAGAGTTGTTGCAATTGTAAAGGATATAATGGAAGTTAAAGTGCATAGTAAATAAATGTCCTTCACAGGGCAAGAGAGAAGGAGAGTGCACAGTGGTAGAGAGAAGTTCTACCATTGGATTGGAGCTTTGGAATCAGGAGCCCTAGGTGCAAATAACATCTCTGCCATCCACAATGTGCTTTCACTGAGTTCCCTTGTTCCGTATAGGGGCCAGCAATGCGCTCTTGCCCTTCCTCACAGATACTTTTTGAACATCAGGTGAGATAAGGGGAGTAAACCTGGGAAGCGCTTAAAGTAAGACACTATTAAAATTATCAGCCTCCCTGTTGTGATGGGCACTATTGTCAGAGGCAATGCTCACCTTTGATGTTATGAACCAAGTATTCTCTTTTCCATCCAAATTCAACCCAAATCAATTTAACCCTCACCCTCAAGGTGATGGTATCTGGAGGCGGGGCCTTTGGAAGGTTATCAGGGTTAGATGAGACCCCATCAAGAGTAGAGCCCTCTTGATGGGATCAGTACCCCTATAAAAAGGGATACTAGAGAGCTTGCTTGCTCTCTCTTTGCCACGAGAGGACACAGTGAGAAGGTCGCCCTCCATAAACCAGGAAGAGAGCGCTTACCAGAATGCAGCCCTGCTGGCACCCTCATCTCAGACTTCTAGACTCCACCACAGTGAGAAAATAAATTTCTGTTGTTAACCACTCCATTTCTGGGAAGACTAAGAAACCTGGTGTTAGGTGCAGCCAAGGACACGTTTCCTGCCCTAGATGTGGAGGTGTTATCATACACCCCACCACAGCTGGCAACCACCCAGGGCTGGAACTAGGGTGAAGGAAATGAAGACTTGGCTCAGGGCAGAATTTAAGGTGGTGCCTGAAACTCAGCGCCGAGATAAATATTTCAACACAATATTAAATACAATAACAATTTCATGCAAAAAATCCAGGATGAACAAAATACCAAGATTTTAAGTCAAGATGAGATCAGTAACAGCATTCTACCAAGCCACATTGGAGCCTGAGGCAAAAGGAAAAATGAGTAAGAGTGATTTTATTTTAACAATTTTTGATATTTTTGTTCACCACAGATTTTTTTGCATAAATTTAGATTTTAAAAATATTGCCTTAAAATATGGATTTATCTTGATTGCTAAGTCTTCAGCCTTTTGAAGCTTTGTACCCGAGGCAAGTGCTTCCCTCTCCTGACCTCAGCCCCAGCTCTGCAGTCATTTCATGGGGGCCGACTGGCCCAGGACCCTGTCTCTGCCTCTCCTTTGACAATCTAAATTTACTGTCTATGGTCTCATTTTTCTAGGCCCTGTTCAGTAAATCTATGTTGAATATTGAATTCAGATTTACTGAATAGTAACTATTGACGAAGGATTTATTCTCTCAGAAATTGGCCAATGAGCAAAAGTGTCCTTAAAACACAATGTGTGAGGCTGGGCATGGAGGCTCATGCCTGTAATCCCAGCACTTTGGGAGGCTGAGTGGGTGGATTGTCTGAGCTCAGGAGTTTATGACCAGCCTGGGCAACACAGTGAAACCCCATCTCTACTAAAATACAAAAAATTAGCCAGGCGTGGTGGTGTGCACCTGTAGTCCCAGCTACTTGGGAGGCTGAGGCAGGAGAACTGCTTGAACTTAGGAGGCAGAGGTTGCAGTGGCCCGAGATTGCACCAATGCCTTTCAGCCTGGGTGACAGAGCAAGAATTCATCTCAAAAACAACAAGTAAAAAACCAACACACACATAAAAAAACCACACACACAATGTGTGAAGCCAAAAGAATGAATCTCTCATGGTGGAATGTTGTTTTTTCATTTAACAGTTTTGAAATGTCCAGTGGTTTGTGTCTTATGCTGGTACTGAGGATATTTAGATGAAAAGATCCTCTCTGTTCTGAAGGGCTTGCAGCCTCACAAGGAAGCCAGTGAATGACAGTATAGTGAGAGCGGTGTTCCATGGCAGACATGGGGAAAGGGAGGGACAGGAGCACCTCTCAGTTCTGCCTCTGGAACCAGGGAAGTCTTCACACGAGAGTCACTGGAACTCACCAAAAATAGTAGCTATTTTATTCTGATTCTATTTCATATATGCTTATTGTAGAAAAAATTGGAAAAGACAAAATATAAACAAGAAAATAATAAATATTTACTCTCACATCCCAGGTATGACTATTGTTAACATTTAGGTTCATTTCTTTTCAATTTATATCCATGTCTATATTTATATCTGCTAACATAAATAAGGTATAAAATAAGGTGTGTCCAAAATATGGAACTGGTAAAACTGATTATTGCCTTCACTTTGCTCTGGGGCCTGCATTCCAAGGGATGAAGTTAAAGAGAGAGAAAGAAAAGAAGAACAGCATTTCCACCAAGGCAAAGCTGTGTCTTAAAATTGTTTCCATTTTTAATAAATGTTCGATCAATTCCAAGTTCAAACTCCCCATGAGTACTTGTCTTTCCTTTCAGACTCTCCTGCCTGCTCCTTCCATGTTTCTGGGGTGCAGAAGTCGGAGTGCTTGTCTTCTGAGAGGCGGGGGTCTCTCCTGCCCTCCTATGAGAGGTCATAGGGGTCACGTGCCTGAGTCTGCCTGGTCTGAGTGTGCTGCTGGCACCACTGCTGGGGAGCACAGATCTTGCCATTGCTCGGGTGGCTGTGTGCCTGCCTCCACCCTGACCCCGAGAATCTTCTGGCTCACAGGTTCTGTCAGCACTGCCATGTGCCCCAACCTGCTGTGAAGCAACTTCCCTGCTACCACCTAGTCTCACAGCAGAAGAAGAGTCTGGGGAGAGGGACACAGATCAAATCAGGCTTCTGTGGCAAGGAAGGAATTTGGGTTTTATTCTAAATGCAACGGACAGCCATTAGAAGGTTTAGGCAGACAATTGATACAAACCAGTTCTCATTATAAAAGGATCATGCTCACTGCTTGGGGAGAACAGACTGGGAGAGAGAGGAGTGGAGGTCGGGTGACCAGAAAGGAAGTGACTGCACAATCCAGACCAGAGGCGGTGGTGGCCTAAACCTAGATGGCGGCCGTAGAGATCAGCGATAAACGCAGGAACGTGCCGTTGCAGGACATGCTGATGAGTTGAGTGTTTAGGACGAAGGGCAGGTGGATGGTCACACCACTAGTAAGATGGAGGAACGTGGGTTGGGACAGATCTTAAGTGAGGGTGAGATCAGGAGTTCTGCTTGAACATATTAAGTTTCAGATGTTCCCAGGATCTTCATGGGGAGATGCTATGCAGGCAGTTGGCTGTGTGAGTCAGAAAACAGGTGTGGGCATCATTAGCACATAGCAGACCTGTGAACCCATGGCAATGAATGCAATCACACGGTGATTCACTTAGGTCAAGAAGGAAGAACCTCCACCTAGAGAGCTCGAGGAGAGGAAGGAACAGGGAGAGAAGGGGTCAGGGAAGAGAAGTGTGCCACAACGCAAGAGGAAGGTTGAAGGAAAGGAGAAGATGGTCAACCCTGGGAAGCTGCTGAGACGGCAACCAAGGGAATCCCTTCTGGGAAGTGCTGCGTGCCTCCCCTGGCAGTCAGGTCATCTCTCCTATACTCCCCCACCCCTCGCCAGCCCCCAATATCCTCTTTATATACTCATCATATTGCATTGTAGGTTTTGTTAACATTATCTGCCTCCCTGCCTAGTCTGAGAGTGATCCTAATTTATTCTTGCATCTCCTCCGGAGGTAGCCCAGTGCCTGATCAAGTCCCAGTTCCCAGTAAATGTTAAGAGAGTTAAAAAGATTAATCACCAGGGCGAATGAGGCAGCTGCACAGAGCATTGGAAGAGATCCATGAAGGTTATGAAGGGGCTGTGACACCTTCAGGCAGAAAATGAGCAGGTACCATTCTAACAGGGGCATGGCTTTTGCGGACACCCACGTCTGTGGGACTGGCTCCTCTGGCCTCCTTGAGAGAAGCTCTTCTTTACGGCTGAGAGGAGGGTTCAGCCTGGGAATGGGCTCCACTGGTTACTTGCAGTTGTGAGAGTTTTGGAAGGTGGAAGTGGGGCAGATTGGCTGCTTTGTGCCGGCAAACATGGCCCAGGGATGTGCAACTCTTCCTCAGCATCGTACCAGTGCCCATCCTACAACTTGGGAACTTCAATGGTGGAGGCAGTGACTTCCTATCGCTGGATCTCAGTGACTGCAGTATGTTCTGCAGCTCTGGGGACCACCTCCTGATTGGGGCAGAAAAGGTGGCTTCCCTGGCGGGTCAGGTCTGCAGTGATCTGGGGGTCATCTGGCTGGGCTTAGGGCTCGCTCCACCAGCCCCTCAGAGATCTGATAAGTCAATTTCCTGGATTACTTGTTGTTCTCTTTGAAATACACAGGGAGTTTCTGTTTCTGGTTCTCAGAGCTCACTGAGAGCACCATTCCCTATAAGTCTCCTAAGCAGCAGCCTGCAAGGAGGAAGGAAACAAGCATTTAACATGGTCAAACAATTCCTCCTTCCTCTGTCTGCCTCCCCAAGTTTTGGGGACACAGGACCAGGGAGTGGCTTCACTGGAGTTGGTTCCCTCAAATGGAAGACCATGAAGGGTATGAGACTGCGTAATATATGCTGATGTAAGGGTCAAACAGAAACTCCGAGATGAAGGTGAATAAGACAGCAAATAATTATGTGTGGGACATTCTGTGCAGGCCTCCAAATTAAATGGAAATGGCGGGGACTGATGAGAGGTTCAGAGCAGGAATTGTGAAATGGCTCCTGGCAGCAGCCTTGATCTACTCTGTACTCTGTCATGATGCCATTGTCTGGGACTTAACGAATTTTGCTTGCACGAGATTTATTATTTTCTTTTAAGCTACAGAATTCTAAAACACAAGACAAATCAGGTCCCGAAGGTCTATGTAGAAGTGGTAGCAGCCAGGAAGGGGGCATTCCTAATGGCACATGGTAGGTACTAAAGCTTGCCTAAAGAAAAAGGGAATGGTTAATAAGAGCTTCCCATGGCGTGGCTGTCAGCGCCCACCCTCCCCTCTTCTGCTGTTGCTCTTTGTAAACCTCCTCACCATTTGGACCATCCTCCTTGCTGCCTGCCTCCTTCCCTCTGTTTCTCCATCCTGCAATGGGTTCGTCTCTGCTTTCTCTCAACCCACAGAGCCCAAACTTGGTGAACTCTGGATCAAGTCCTATGTCTTTTTCAAGTTGCTGGAGTTCTCTCGACAGACATCTCACCTCTCTGAGCTGGCAACACCTTGAGCTTGTACACCCTTTAGAGAGCTTCATCCTGCTGAGTCATGAAGCTGGCTGAGTTACATTCATTTTGTTGCTAGAATTCCTGGAAAGGAAACCAGCTGACTTGTAGCCCATTGTATCTGCCCAGTACCTTACAGGCCTTTACTGTTTCAGTTGTCCTTTCCATCTTGCAAAAGACCACAGGGGCTCCTGGAACTTATGTAACTTTCCCAAGGGCAGCTGGCTTAGAATTGGCCAAGCTGGGAATGGGCCTTAGTCTGGAACTGAGTCTGTTTGAACCTTCCATCTTGAGGCTCCCACTCTCTTGTACTGCCTCCTCTGACATCAGGTGCTTTACACAGCTAGATGGTAAGCCTCCTGTGGTCAGGTACCGAGTCCTTTCAGAGGGGTGTGCACCTCTGCTTGGATGTATCCTGCACATAATGGTTACTCAATAAACATTTTTTGGCTAATTGGAACTGTAAGACAGTTACCTTATAGTTGTATAGTACTTAACATTTTAAAAATATGCTTACATTTGCTAATTTGGTTCCTGTGATAGGAATGTTCATTTAAAACTCTCTATTATACGGATTTAAAAACAAAATACAAACAATCAGAAACAGTACTGAGGCCAAATGAATTTCCCAAGGTCACATAATAAGAAGTCTTGGCCTCTGACATCTAATTTACTTTTTCTGTTGAAGTACTAGGCACAAATGACATACAGGGACCTTTCTGAGACAACTGAGAAGGTTTAATTATGGCTAATGTATTTGATGACATTAAGGAATTAGTTTCCTATTTCTTCTATAACAAATTATCACATATTTAGTGACTTAAAGCAGTGGTACCCAACCTTTTTGGCACCAGGGACCAGTTTTGTGGAAGACAATATTTCCCCAAACAGATGGTGGGGGATCGTTTCTGGATGAAACTGCTCCACCTCAGATCATCAGGCATCAGTGAGATTCTATAAGAAGCACTCAACCTAGATCCCTTGCATGCACAGTTCACAACAGGGTTCACACTCCTATGAGAATTTAATGCCTTTGCTGATCTGACAGGAGGTGGAGCTCAGGGGGTAATGCTTGTTCACCTGCCACTCACCTCTTGCTCTGCGGCCACTTTCTAACAGGCCACAGACTGGATTGGTCCTGTCTGTGGCCTGGGAACTGGGGACTCCTACTTTAAAGAAACACGAATTCATTATCTTACAGTTCTGGAGGTTGGAAGTCCAAAATGAATTTCACTGGGTTCAAATCAGCAGGGATGTATTCCTTCTGAAGGCTCTAGGAGAGTAGTTTAGAAGGAATTTTTTTCCACGTTTTAGAGGTCACCGTCATTTTTTGGCTTGTGGCCCCTTCCTCTGTCCTCTAAGTCAGCAAGGTAGGCTTTTCAAAGGTCACTGTTTTCACCCTCACATCACCCATGCTTCTGTCTTCCAAAGAAGCCTTGTAATTACCTTGGATGCCCCTGGATAATTGAGGTTAATCTCTCATCTCCAGAGACTTAACCCCACCAGCAAACCTTACACCATCTAAGGTATCATATTCACAGATCCCAGGGATTAGGACACAGATGTCTTTGTGAGTGTGTGTGTGTGTGTGTGTGTGTGTGTGTGTGTGACAGAGAGAGAGAGAGAGTGTGTGTGTGTGTCCTTTATTTGGTTTACCACAGGAAGTATTATTAATTTTGGTATATATAATAATAATACAGTGATTATGTTTTTAAAATGACCACATTTGTTATAGAGGCTCACTGAAGTATTTGTGATGAAACAGCATGATGTCTGATATTTGCTTTAAAAATTCCAGAAACATCATTGAATACGTGCGGAGAAAAAAAATAGATAAAATAAGGCTGGCAAAGTGATAATTATTGAGAACAGGTGTGAGGTACTTGGGGGTACATTTCATTATTCTGTGTTTTGTATATGTATGAAATGTTCCATAATCTTTAAACAACAATAGATATTATTAATTTCCTGTGTAACCCACGCTAATCTCATTCTCCTTTCTTCCTTCCCAGATGTAATTGCCATGCTGAATTTGGTGTTTTTACTCCTTTCCATAATATTAGTATTACTATACATTTATAGCATTACTACACATCTAATTACAGTAGTACTACACATACATGTCTTAAACAATATATAGAATTGGTTTGCACATTTTCACAAATTTATATAAATAGTATCATACTGCACATTTCTACAGAGTTTTGCCAATATATTCATGCCAACACATGGATAACTGTAATTCATTCTTTTTTTAGGTAATACAAAGTATTCAACAGTATGGTTATAGCTAATTTCAGCTCTATGTTGATATGTATTAAAGTTGTTTTCAATTTTCAGTTACCACAAACAATGCTGCAACAGACCTTATAAATATCTCTTGTATAAATGTGTGAAATTCCCTTTAGGGTACTAAGTAGTGGAATTGCTAGTTTATAAGGTATATGCATCTTCCTTTAAACTGGATCTTGCTAAATATTTAATAATGAGGTGATAGCAATTTACACTCTTCTGCCATATATGAGATATTTGAAATTAACATCCTCATCCTCATTTAGCATTTTGAGACTTCAAAACTTTTGCTAACTAAATGGATGTGAAAGAATATTCATTATTTTATTTTATTTTATTTTGAGGCAGGGTCTTGCTCTGTCATCCAGGCTGAAGTACAATGGTGTGATCTCAGTTTACTGCAACCCTCTGCCTCCCGGGATCAAGCAATTCTTGTGCCTCAGCCTTCCAAGTAGCTGGGATTACAGGCGAGTACCACCATACCCAGCTAATTTTTGTATTTTTAGTAGAGATGGGGTTTCTCCATGTCGGTTAGAGTGGTCTCAAACACCTGGGCTTAAGTGATCTGCCTGCTTTAGCCTCCCATAGTGTTGGAATTACAGGCGTGAGCCACTGTGCCTGGCCCCCATTATTTTAATCTGTAAATCCCTGATAACTCGTGAGGTTGAGCATCTTTTTATCTGTTAATATACTTTTCTTTTTTTGTTAATTCTTCTTTAAACTGTGTCTAAAGCTTATCTCATCTATTACCCTTATCTTAATATTGTTTTTATTTCCAAGATTTTTTAAATTTCTGCTTTGTCTTTTCAAAATTTCTGCTTTGGTATTCTAAACACTCTTAATTTAAACTCCTGGCTGCTTATAAGGTTAATTTCATTTGGAGTGAAGTCATATTTTGGTGACTGACTACTGATTTTGTTGACTCTTTCTTAGATTTTTATTGGTTTTTGAATTTAAGTGTGTAGGCTCAGTTTAAATTGGGATTTTTGGTTCCTATGTTGCTTTTCTTTCTTCCTCTTTCTCTCTCTGTGCACATCCCTTTCTATCTAGCATTTCCAGTGGCTCCTTCTTGGATACTTAGGTTCTCAGCTTAGACCCTGGTCTTATCATGGTGTTTTAGGGCTTCTTTTGAAAGGTGATATTGAGAGCACTGGAGAACCATTCATGGACAAGGGAGAGGCTGGGGTCAGATCTTGTTTGTGAAAAATATCTGTGCCTTACTGCCTTCAGAGACTTGTAGCTTACTAAAGGCAAAAAGCTCCAGGTAGTGGTCAATAGCACTTTTTTTTCAGGTCCTCTTATGTGTAGATTACCCCTATGCCAGCCTGGACTTCAAGACAGGAGCTTGGCTTTGGTCTCCTTCTTTGCATAGAGCAATTTTAGTCTTACCCCACATATGCAGCCCCCGTCTGGCCTGTCTCTCTGTTTATCACTTTCAATTTCTCTTCTGCTTCTATTTTACAGAAACAGTTAACCAATTTTCGAATCCAGCTCTCACTTTTTAATTGTTTGATCTTCAATTTTATGTGTTATGGATAGGCACCTACACAGAAAGGGTGCATTGGGTGTGATTTATGACAGTCATTGTGATTAGAGACACAGGCTACTTTGCTCTGGGAGTTAGCTTTTTATGTCCTGGGCAGCTTCTAATAGGGTTGTTCTGTGGGGTTGATGAGACAGGATATGAAAAATACTGAAGTCACAATTTCGAAGACATCATTATGTTGTGCTCAGTACTGAATTCTACTAAGTATGTTGTGAATCTGATTCCTGTTTTCTTAGGAGTGCACAGACAAATACACACAAATGTATGCATGCATGCATTCATATTTCTGTTTGCAAGTACAATATCTATTTGTCTAATTATCTACTGTGTGCATTATGTATTTATATCTTTATTTGAAAGTATTTACCCTTTTCTTAGGATTTTTATTTTTAGTGTTCTGAAATTGCACAAAAATGAATTGATGTGTGAATCTTTTTCATTCTTTCTTATTGATGCTCAGGGAAGCCTTTCATTCTGAAAACACGTATCTCGCTAGTTATGAGTAAGATTTTCTTATTATTTTTCCTCTATGTCTTTATTCTTCCTTTTGATAGATGTTGCCCTTTCTGGATTGACTTTGGTGTCTCATATTTTCCTCCTTATCTTATTTTCATATCTATTTTGTTGTTCTTGCTCCATGTTTAGGGAAACTCCCCAATGCTTTTTAATAGTTCTTTATAAGAATTCGTTGGCAAGCATACATTTTTTTTTCTTTCCATGAATTCTTTCTTGTCCTTTAACTCATTCTCTTTCATGACGGCCTGTTCTTGCTTTATAGTTGAAATATATTCTTCTCTCTCTCTAAGGATACTAATACAAAGTTTTAACAGTTGTTTTCTCTTCCCCAGATTTGTTTTTTGCCTCTTACGTGGTTTGTTGTGAATGTTTACCTTCCTGCAGCTGGGTTAGCTCAGCTGTCTGGTGGGTCCTTGGTCATCTTCCATCTTTACAAATGAAGGACTCTGTTGAGCATCTGACCCAGAGAGCACTATATGCAGATGGTTAGCACCAGCTTCTCTCTGGATTCTGTCCTTGACGGAATGACTGACCAGCTGCTTTCAATCCCAAATCCACTCAGGGGCTGGATGCGAAGAAGAGGCACTGCTCTTCTTGTAACCTTTCTGACTTGGGTCTCCCTTTTCCCTGGCTTATCAGTTAACGTGACTCCATCTCCTTTACACTCCTCCAGAAAGTTATCAAAATCTCTACTCTAGATACACCCCCTCCCCATTCTGAACATTTGAAAAAGTTATGTTTCATTCTATACTTTCTAGGCCTGATGGGATTTAGGGGAAAAAGGATAGGAGGTAGTTTAAGGGGTTCACCATCTTGAAGCAAAACATGAATTGAATCAACTGATATTCTGGTTGCTGTATGGAAAAGGGGTTGGATGAGGGCCAGAATTTAGAGCTCAGAGGCCAGTGAGTTTCATCCATTTCTAATGCAAGGTGATGGGGCCATGTCAGAACAATTTTTTTTTCTGAATTGGAGTCAGAAAAAAAAAAAGGAGTAAGATCAGGAAATACATTTTGAAGGTAGGGCTGACAGAGGTCTCTTTCACTTCTGAACACGTCCATATTTGTGTGAGATCCTGGGATTGGGATAAGAAGGTCTAGGTCTCAGATTACTAAGAGAGTAGTAATCTATTAAGAGAGTAGCATGGAATAGTGGATATAATACTGGGTTGGGACAAAGGCGGGTCTGAATTCGAATTATATAAAGTGATTTTTATAGACTATGTAACAGTCTCAGCATCCACATTTATAAAATGGGTACACTAATATCTACTGTTTTCAGACAGGCAACAGAATTCCCTTAGACAACTCTACAAAGGAGAATTATTGAAAGGATACAAGCAGATTAGTCTGTAAGTGGGAGATTGTTCAGAATGAAGCCCACTGATCTCTCCACAACTCTCCCTAACCCAAAGGATTTCTCTCTCACAGCATTTCCATTTCTGTGTGTCTACTGAAGCTCTGTTTTCTGAATGCCAATTTGCAGAAGGAGATAGTCTGATTGGATCAGCTCATTATTATCAACCCAGTTGGAAAAGCCCTTTCTAGCAGGTTGCTGACCATTGACTGAGAAGGCTTTCTCAGGTCAAGTCAGGAGCCACTTCTGTGCAAAGAGCAGCACGGCCCTGCTTTTCTGGCCAGAGAGGACTCCATGTCCTCAGATAAAAGGAGACCCAAGAGGCATAAGTACCTTGACTAACATATCCAGTACCTTATCTCTTAGGGTTGATGTGAATAGCAAATAAAACAAGATATGTACAATACATAGTAGGTAGTAGATTTAGATGAATCCCACTTCATTAAAAAACAAATTAAAAAACCCACTTGCATTCCATAAAAACGTGGTCAATAATTGTTAGACTCCCAGCTTTCCCTATTATGGGACATCCTAATTAGCAAAAATTAGTTTAATTGTGGAAATGTAAGTAGGCTTTGAAATGCAACCAAGAATAAAGACTAGAGAAATAAAAGATCCCAGGAATTTGGGGGAATTACTTTGTTTCCTTGGTTTTGTTTCTTTGTGAAAATCTCTATTGTAAATTTAGTGAGTTGAATTAATTATGCCCGATACATGCCTTCCTCTTATTTTTCTTGAAACTCCAAGTCAAAATATGATTTATACTTTCAGCACCATGACTGTTCAATATCTATTTCTAAATCTGTATGGTTAAAAATGTATATGAAAACAGAACCTGTTATGCTGTCATTTAATTAATAAAGGCAGAATTCTCAGTTTTCCCACCATATGCATTCTTTTGTTCAGTTGCAATGTAGGTGCTATTTTCTGCATTCCTTTTTAACTTTTAATAAGCTTCCTTTCTGAGAAGTGTGGATAATGTTGTAAAAGAGTAGCTAAAACATATTTTCAAAAGAAAAACAATCCTTAACTGAAAAATGATCCAAAGAAAGGGGGAACAAAGAAAACTACCATGACACATTCACATAACGTTAACATTCCTTATGTGTCACTGCTTATGAGGTAGAAAGAGAGGGAAGAGAACAGGCTTACTTCTTCTGATTGTGTATTTTGTCACTCCTTTCTTTCAATTCTGCCTCATTAACATTTCTGCTTCTGTAGGAAACTGGCGGCGTGTGGAGAGAAAACAGACTAGGGGTCTGAAAACCTGAAACTGTGTACCAGTCCTAGAGTTAACAAGCTCAACCCATCAGCTGAGGAATAAGTAGGTTTGGACTAACCCCAGGGAAATAGCCTCACGCTGTTGACCTGGGATTTGTGAACATTCGTAACATTGACTCACATAACGACATGTCAATCCTTTTTTCACTTTATGTTCAGTACTTTTCTTGCATAATATCATGGAGAAAGTTTCAATTTGATGCTGGTATGTCCTTAACACCTTTATACCCTTGATCTCAGCCAAAAGGCTGAGAAGCAATCTTCAACACCTTTCTAATCCTTTACCAATTCTCCGTTTGTAACAGAGCAAACCTCAGGCCCAGATCCTTTGGCGGGCAGAGTACCTAGTTAGAATTTCACAGTCACCCCCCCTTCACCTTCCACGACATTTGATGTTAAGGTCACTACTAATTATGGCAAGTGATCTTGCTATTCAATTTATAAAAATAATACAGTGCTTTCTTTTAAAATAAATGAAATTTAAGTTTTAAAAGTAGGTCTCATGGGTACAGTCACATGTCACTTAACAATGGCTACGTTCTGAGAACGGCACTGTTAGGTGTTTTTGCCGTTGCTGGAACATCATAGAGTGTATTTACATAAACCTAGAAGGGTAGCTGACTACATACCTAGGCTACACCTAGGCTATATGGTATGGCCTATTGCTCCTCCGCTACAAACTTGCACAGCATGTTATCGCACTGAACACTGCAGGCAATTGTAACACAAAAGTAAGTGTTAGTGTGTCTAAACATATCTAAGCATAGAAAAGGTAATACGTTGCGCTACATTAGAATGGCTACCATGTCATGAGGCAATAGAAATTTCCAGCTCTGTTATAATCTTTTGGAACCACCACCACATACGCTGCCTGTCCTTGACCGAATCATCATTATGCAGTACATGGCTATACTGTCATTTGTACAAGAGGCAAAGAGCTATGGCTAGGTATGATTGAAGGAGAAAACATGGGTCTAGATGATGTCCAAGGGTGCTTGCAGCTCTGAAGCCTAAGCATTCTCACTTTTTGCCCATCAATTGCTATTTCTGTTAATGATACAAACACAGTTTCAGAGGATCAAACACCTCTACTCCATCTCTCTTAGTTGACAATTCACTGGGTCCTGTGCCCTGCAAAGTATTTCTATAATAAGCACAGGAAGAACCTGTAGTTCATGACACCGGGCTGTAGAAGGAAAGTGAGAAAGCAGTACTTGAGGGGTTTGAGTAAGGCTGTAGGCTTCTGGTTAAACGGACAGACTGAGTCCATGTTTATTTTGGCTCTCTCTCAAAACCCAGCTAAAAAGAGAGTAAAGGAATAAAACAGGTTTAATCTTATAAAAACAAGGAGAATGGAGAAAGAAGGGGACCAGAGATCCTAAGAAAGTATTTTGGAAGGTGGCAAACTGATGGATGAAAGATAACTGGAGCGTAAGTGCCTGAACAGAGAGGTACCAGGGAAAGCCAGATGATTCATGCTTTAGCACCTGGAAAAGCTCAGGTATTAGATATGCCAGGTTCCTCCAAAGACAGAAGAGCTGCCATCGGAATGACTGCTGGAAATTCTGTCTAAAGCAGAGTTTCTCAGCCTCAGCACTACTGACATTTTGGGCTGGATAATTGATTTAGTGGTGACCCCACATCATAGAAGGTGGAGTCACATTCCTGGCTTCTGCCCACTAGATGCCATTAGTACCACCTCCCCACTGTGACAGCCAGGAAAGTCTCCAGACATTGCAAAACATCCTTTCCGGGGCAAAATTTCCTCCATTTGAGAACCACTCACCTAAATGTCACTAAACTCTCCCTGTGCAGAGGCAGCCAAGTCTCTACTGTTTATCTACCCTGACAAGGAACCAGAGGGTTATTCTGCGGATCAACTGGACCGAGAGGCTCCAGACCTGGGAACAGGAAGCACAAAGAAGGCAGGGGTAAGGCACTGTCCTGAAAGCCAGGCGTTAGGTGAAATCTATATACAGAATCCAAGCCTCTTCCCCTACTCAGCTGCTGGAACATGGCCAACCAGTGAATTACCTTCCAGGAAGGGATGGAGAGGCTTCTCTGGAGAAACTGGCCCTAGAGATCACTTAACATTTGAAGGCTCCCCTGAGATACAGCCAGATCCTGTACAGTCTTCCTGTAGGGGGCCACAGTCAGCAAGTACCCCCTCCACAGATACACACACACATACATACACATGGAGATATATACACACACAGACACATACACATAGACACACAAAGATATACAGACACTCATACACACAGACACACAGACCACCTAACACATACGTTCACACACACACGGAGCTTCTAACCAGTATTTTTGTGCATCATTCTCAAACTGACAGCCAAAAAGTATTTGTTAGATTGTGTGGTGACAATAAACAAGCCCCGAATCTTAGTAGCAAAAGCTAACATTTGGTTTTTGCTCAATGGTCTGCAAGTTGGCATGGCTTGGCTTTGGTTGGGTTATGGTTCAGTTGTGTTCTGCTCCAAGCTGAAGGGCCTAAACTTCCATATTCAAAGAGCTGACTAGGCTGAGAGCAGTGCCTGTAATCCCAGCACTTTGGGAGCACTTTGGGATGAGCTTAGGTGTTTGAGACCTGCTTGGGCAACATGGCAAAACCCCATCTCTACCAAAAATACAAAAAAAAAAAAAAAAAAAAAAAAGAAAAAAAAAAGAGAGAGAGAGACAGAGAGAAAGAAAGAGCTGACTAAGTGCTCAGTGCAATTAATCATAAAACCTCAAAAGGAACACATCAGCTAGAATTTTCTTAATGCTATAATGAAGAAAAGAACCCAAAAGGATTGAGGTCAGAAACTACGTACAACTAAGAGTTGTTCAAACGGCACATGACTGCTTGCTAGCAATGCTGGATGCTGGAAGATATGGGGGCAGTGTCTTCAAAATTCTGAGAAAGTTTGCTAATCTAGAAATTTTTTCCACCAAATTATTGATCTAAATGTAGAATAACTATTTTCAGGCATGGAAAGTCTCAGAACTTTCCCTCACATGGGTCTTTATTAGAAAATTACTTGTGGGCTGAGGTAGGCGGATCACCTGAGGTCGGGAGTTCGAGATCAGCCTGGCCAATGTAGTGAAACCCTGTCTCTACTAAAAATACAAAAATTAGCTAAGCATGGTGGTGTGTGCCTGTGATCCCAGCTACTCGGGAGGCTGAGGCAGGAGAATCACTTGAATCTGGGAGACAGAAGTTGCAGAGTCAAGATCACATCATTGCACTCCAGCCTAGGCAAAAAGAGTGTACCTGTCTCAAAAAAAAAAAAGAAAAATTACTTGTGGATGAGTCCACCAAAATAAGGGAGTAAAGTAAGCAAGTAGAAGATGAAGAATCCAAGAGAGACAAGAAAGGGATTCATGGTGTCTGAAAGCTGTACCTGACTGACAGCTCATATGTACAGGGAAGCCACTTCAAGTTGGAATGGAAGAGTGGGGCTCTGGACAGCATGCATACTATACTGAGAAAAAAAATAAACACAACTTGAGCAGACCAGCTTCACTTGTGCTCAAAGGCAATTTGCCTGAGGCCCTGGGCAGAGGATCCCCTGCCCTGGCTCCTCCTCTCATTGGAGGAAGCACCTTCAGAACTAAGATGTATTAGGTCATTCTTGCATAGCTATAAAGAAATAGCTGAGACTGCATCATTTATAAAGAAAATAGGTTTAATTGGCTCACGGTTCTGCAGGCTGTACAAGCATAGCACCAGCATCTACTGGGCTTCTGGCGAGGCCTCAGGGAGCTTTTACTCATGGCAAAAGGTGAAGTGGGAGTGAGAGAGAGAGGAGAGAAAGAGAGGTGCCACATACTTTTAAACAAGATCTCTTGTGAACTCACTCATTGCTAAGGGAATGGTGCTAAGCCATTCATGAAGGATATATTCTCATGATCCAAACGCCTCCCATCTGACCACACCTCCGACACTGGGGATTACATTTCAAGATGAGATTTGGTGGGGACAAAGATCCAGACCACATTATTCCATCTCTGTCCCCCCAAATCTCATGTTCTCACATTGTAAAATATAGTCAACCCCTGCTTAATTGTCCCCAAGAAGTCTCAGCTTGTTTTTGCATCACTCAAAAGTCCCAGGTCCAAAGTCCAGCATCTCTTGTGGAGATGAGTTCCTTCCAACTATGAGCCTATACAACCAAAACAAATTATTTACATCTAAGATACAATGGTGGTATAGGCAATGGGTAAATATTTCTGCTGCAAAAGGGAGAAATTGGCCAAAAGAAAAGGACTAATGCTCTACACAAGTCTGAAACTCAGCAGGGCAGTCATCAAGTCTTAAAGCTCCAAAATAATCTCTGTTGACTCCATGCTCTACATCCAAGGCACACTGCTGCAAGGGGTGGACTCTCAAGGCTGTGGGCAGCTTTGGCTTTGTGATTTCTCCACGCTGAGGTTGTAAGCTGCCGGTGCTTCCACCATTCTGGGGTCTGGAGAGTGGCAGCACCCTTCTCAAAAGTCCATTAGGCAGTGCCACAGTGGGGACTCTGTATGGGGCCTCAAAAACCACATTACTCCTCTGCACCACCCTAGCAGAGGTTCTCTGTGAGGGGTCCACCCCTGCAGCAGACTTCTGCCTGGGCATTCAGGCTTTTCCATACATCCTCTGAAATCTAGGTGGAGGCTGCCAAGCCTCCTTTACTATTGCACTCTGCATACCTACAGGCTTAACACCATATGGAATCCACCAAGGCTTATGGTGTGTACCCTCTGAAGCAGTGGCCTGAGCTGTATCTAGGGCCCTTTAAGCTGAGGCTTGCTCTGGAGTAGCTGTGAGGTGGGAAGTAGCTTCCTGGGGTACTGCAGGGCACTGGAGCCCTGGCCCTGGCCTGCAACACTATTCAGTCCTCCTAGGCCTCTGGCTATGTGATGGGGGGCTGCCTAGAAGATCTCTGAAATGGCTTTTTTTCCATTGTCTTGACTATTAGCACTTGGCTCCCTTTTAGTTATGCCAATTTCTCTAGCAAGTGGTTGCTTCTCAGTTTGCTTGGATTCTTCTCCAGTAAACAAGATTTTCTTTCCTACACATGGCCAGGCTGCAAATTTTTACAACTTTCATGCTCGGTTTCCCCTTTAAATGTAACTCCCAACTGTAAGTAATTTCTTAGCTCCCGAATCTGAGCATAAGTCATGAGAAGCACCCAGGCCACATCTTGAATGCTTTGCAGCTTAGAAATTTCTTCCACCAGATACTCTAAATCATCACTCTTAGGTTCAAACTTTCACAGAGCACTAGGGCATGAACTGCATGCAGGCAAGCTCTTTACTAGGGCATAACAAGAATGACTTTTATTCCAGTTCCAATAAGTTACTCATTTCCATCTGCGACCTTGTCAGCCTAAGTAGCACTGTTCATATCACTATCAGCATTTTATTCACAATCATTTAACCAGTCTCTAAGAAGTTCAAATTTTTTCTCATTGTCTTGTCTTCTGGTAAGCCCTCCAAATTCCTCTAATCTCTGTCCATTTCTCAATTTGAAAGTTGCTTCTACATTTTTAGGTATCTTTGTAGCAATGCTCTACTCCTTGATAACAATTTTCTGTATTAGGCCATTCTTGCATTGTTATAAATAATATTGTTATAAAAAATCCTGAGACAGGATTATTTATAAACAGGGTTCATTGGCTCATGGTTCTGCAGCCTGTACAAGCATGGTGTAAGCATCTGCTTGGCTTCTGGTAAGGCCTTAGGGAGCTTGTGCTCATGGCAGGAGCAAGAGACAGAGAGAAAGAGTTAGAGAGAAAGAGAGAGAGACAGGGAGGGAGGAAGTTGCCATACACTTTTAAGCAGCCACATCTCACATGAACTCACTCATCACCAAGGAGCTGGTGCTAAGCCATGATTCAAACACCTCCCATCAGGTCCACCTCAAACCCTAGGGACTACATTTCAACATGAGATTTGGTGGGGACACAGATTCAAACTATATAACAAGGAGATGCTAACCTGGAATCTTTACCCTCTCTCTTTACCGGTCACCCTCTGGGTATTTGGGACACTGAAATTCCCTGCCCAAATAACCCCAGGCTTCCTTCTGGGACATGTGCAAGCCTTTTCTTCCAGCCCTATCATTCTGAGTGTAAACTACAACAAGGGGCGGCCAAGGGCGGCTGTTTGCAAGGGGGTGTGAGTGAAGCTTGGACATCCAGGCCGGTGGGTCAAAGCCTCTCTCAGCATACGACAGAGTCATGGGTAGATAAATGCACACATTGCAAAGCAATTTCACAGATAGTTTTCCATTAGTTTTTATCGTGGGATATTTGTTTTTTCACCATAGGTTTCAATTCAGTCTGAAATATCCCTTTCTAGATTCTACACGAAGTGTGTTTCTAAACTGCTGAATCAAAACATAGGTCCAACTTTCTCTCTCTCTCTCTCTCACTATGCCCTCTACCCACCCCAGTCCCCAACTCCTCAGTCTTCTGTGCAGACCTCTGGGTGCCAGAGAATTCTGAATTGAAACCTGGCCTTCCACAGTCAGGTTCTTTGGGGAACTTAAAAGGGTACCATTGGTGGGGATGGGGGATGTGGGCATGGTGAGAGGGGAAATGGGGCATCTTATGAGAAGATATAGCTGGGCTCGGACTGGGTGGTAAGAGGAAAAACCTTAGGGTCCCTGGGCTCACTCCTGTGCTGCCCAAAGTGCCACGACTGTGGGAGTTCTGGTGGATGAGCAGCTACGCCTCCAACAGGACACAAAAGAGAAAGTGCTACTGACCCTGCAGATATCCTGAGCCTGGGAAGAAGATATGTGGGAAGCCAGCTCAAGCAAAGCAGCAGGTGAGAGAAAATCTTTTCCTCTCCCTCCTCCAGTTCTGCAAGTGGCCACTTCCACTGCTCTTGGACAGACAAGAAAACTAATTTTGAATTTGCATTACTGTTCAATTAAGTGTCATGAACTGGCGACTTTACACACATTTTTGTTTTATTTTTCAAGGCAGGTCTACATAGTAACAAATTATGTAGCAATTTACTAATTTTATGTATAACTTTTCACTAATAAACATATGATATATGGGCTTCCATTTCTACTTTTGCCCTGGGCTGGCTGACAATAGAGTGCTTTCTTCTGTCAGAAGTCTGGGGAATATATAGTGATAAGACACAGAAAACTAAAGGCAGTTATAAGTTCCAGGAAAAACAAAAAGGTGAATGAGAAACTAGGTGTAATCATAGTATACTACTTGGTTAAGCTATGAAAATACAGACATGCATCTATGTATCTGCCTATTTACATGCATACATATATTTAACTCAGTGTTTATAATGTATATCACATACATAGAGATTGAATATTGAGATATAATTTTATTTGATTAAATATTGAATTTTAAATATTGAGATATAATTAAAATAGAAGAATGGGACTTTATTTGAATATTAAATATTGAATTTTAAATATTGAGACATAATTAAAATAGAAGAATGTGTGGGACAGTTGTGTGTGTCAGCTGGTGGGCAGTAGTGGGTGGCTGTCAAATCCTTATCTTCCATGAAAATATGTCAATAGAAAAGTTCGTTTTAATAAAATTGAAAAATCAAGATATGGAACATGCGTATATTACATAAAAATATACAAGTCAGTTCTAGAGAAAAAATTGAGTGTTTAAAGTAGCTGTCTCTGAAGAACAGAACCTGATTGTAGGGCAGAGTGGATAGTGATATTTTTCAGAATAAACCTTTTAGTGCCATTTGCCTTTTTGAACACACATATGTGTTTTCCATTGATACAAATAATTTTTTTTGTTAAATAAAGGCTATGGAATGGCAGTTAGGAGTCTTGATATATGGAATATAGAGGAGCAAATATAGAATGGTGAATATAGAAGAAAGAATATGGATAAAAGCAATAGCATGATACATTTTTGGTATCAAAAGGGAAGAGGAAGAAGACGGAACACGGGGGAAAGGGGGCACATGTTAACATAGTGAAGACACAAGGAAAAGTCACAGACTTTAAAGAAACAAGGAAGAGAGACAGAAGAGACATTTGCTTACATCTACTAAAGGGTTGGCACAGTGCTGGGGATCTTATATCTCTCTTACTGAATTCTCATAACAATTCCATGTAGTGCATATTATTAGTCTCATTTTATAGGTGAGAAAACATAAAAGTTTAACTAGGAACAGGGAGGTACCATGGTACATAGGTATGGAGCAAGACGCTCAGGTTTAAATCAGGCTTCTGGCATTCACAAGCTGCTGTGACCTTAGGAGTTTGTTTTTTCTTCCCGTGCTTCTGTGTTCTTCTACGTAAAATGGGGATGAAGATGAGAATGAGGGTTATTATAATATTATCCCATCTCATAGGAATATTGTGAGGAATTTATGAGCACATGTCTGTAAGGCATTTATAAAAGTGCCTAATACACCGTAAGTGCTACTATTGTAAAAGGCATGCAACCAATCAAGATGGAATGAAATCAATTGGTAGACATTTTCTGAAACTCAGTTTCCTTCTCTTATTTGATCTCTGTGTACATTTGGAATCACTGACCACTTGCCCAAGATCACATAACTATTCATTAGTGAAGGTAGACTTCCAGCTTACGTCCTTCTTCACAGCTCAGGCTCTTTTCCCTATAATCTGTTGTCATTCATTAGCTAATGGGGAAAGTGAGAGAGGGGCCAGATACAAGAGCAGAGAATATCAACACTAGAAAATAAGAAGAGGAGAAAAAGAGAGGGGGCCAGCAAAGGAGTTAAACAGGATGAAGTTGTGTCAGATAGAGGGGGAAGTGTGATCCATTCGGATAAAAATAAGATGGCAGCACAGGTAGTAGAGGGTAGAAGATCGTGTTGCTGAGACAGAGATAATAACCGAGCGAGCGCAAGTAAGTAGGACATTATGATTGGCAGAAATGAATTTAAGTAGGGATGGTCTCAGGAGAAACACTTTAGTGAGTCTTTAACGTCGGTTACTTTAACTCCTGCAATGCCGACAGAAAGCTCCCAGCTGGACTTTCAGAGTTTCCATGTAGGGAGCACTCATTTTCCCTCTGCTTCATGCAGTCTGTTTTCCAACCAACCGCATTGTGATCAATTTTTTATTTTGTGATGATCGGTTTAGTGCCTTTCTCCTTAACCCAACAGTGAGGTCTGTGAAGGCTGTCTGCCCCATCACGCTTAACCCAGAGTCAGCAGCACATTGAAGGAAGGAGTAAAGGGAAAGGAGAAGGGTGTACTTAGCTATTTAACAAATTATACTTTAAGGGTGGCCCTGAAGGCCTGGAGACCATGCCAGAAGTCATGAAAAAAGACGGTGTGACATAAATTCGTCAGTATTTTGGTTTGGACATCAGAATATGCAGCTGGAAAGGTGCTAGAGGTTATTCATTTATTCCCTCATTTAACTAGGGTTGACTAAATGTGTAGAATGTGCTGGGTCAAGTACTAGTTACGAGGGACACAGAAAGGAGTTGGACATACTCTGTGCCCCAGAGGAAGGTGCTCCCAGTGTAAAGTGGAGAAAGAGGAGACAGATCAATATAATAGGAGTTGATGGGGGCTTGGAGATCAAAGAGGAAGGAAAACGGAAAGCAATAATCCATTCTTGCAACTGCTCGTTTTATACCTGTCCACTTTGTTTCCAAAGCATTCAGGTCAATCTAAACTTGCCAAAAAAATTAGCAAAGTGGAGCCCCAAAGTCCTTCCTTCCAGTGGGCTAGGGAAGGGGTCAAGGGTCCAGTGATCAGGCAGCTGTCACTCAACGACTTGTATCAGTCCCCATCTCTTTTCCAGTGCAGTGGTTTTCAGACCAGGGTTTCAGAAGAGCTCATCTGTAGCTATAGAGAACTGTCAGTTTTAATTCTGCCCTGAAATGGGCATAAAAATAAAACAACTCCCAAACAACCTATCTATTGCTCCTACCATCATTGTTGTTGTGTTTTGTTTTAAAAATAAAAAATTAACATATTTAACATAAAAAATGTAGGAAGGAAGTATTTTGGTAATTGGAGCATTTCTTTAAAGTGATTGTCTCCTCGTTATTGTATGCAGGATGGCATTAGAAGCCAGGGAGCTAAAATGACTTAATCAAGGTCACAGAAAGTTGGTGGCAGAGCTAGGACCAGAACCCAGGGACTCCCAGGCCAGTATTGCACTGTATACAACAACGATGTCCAAACAGTGATGAGCAAAATATGAGCAAGCCTTTTTAGTTCAGGATGCATCCTATGACAGCAGGTTTCCAGGAAAAGCCAGTCTTGTCTTTGTATATTCCAGCCAGTTATGCACAGGCTGAGAGATGAGGAAAAGCAAATCCTCTCAAATGCAAAACCTGCATAAATAAACCAGCTGATAGAAGATCGCTTCTGAGATACAAGTGGTTGCCTCTCATTACCAGTATTGAAGTGTTTTTTTGGGCATCTCCTCATTCTGCATATTCAAGAAGGCGCTCCTTTGAAATACTGGACACACCAAATACATCATAATAAAAAAAATTAAGCTTTACGTGTCAATCCTTTCATTTATTATCTTACTCATTTTCTCCTCATAACATCCCTATGAAGTTGGTGTAGCTGTTATTTTCATTTTAGAAAAAAGAAAACTATGGTTCAGAGAAATTGAATAACCTGCCCCAGGTTACTAAGCTGGTAAGAGCGAAGCCAGGCAGGATTTGAACTCAGAAGTGTGACTGGAGTTCATGGTTTTTTCCATTCTGTTCTAACACATGACTCTATGGGGCACTGTCA
This sequence comes from Cebus imitator, assembly GCF_001604975.1. Lineage (NCBI taxonomy): Eukaryota > Metazoa > Chordata > Mammalia > Primates > Cebidae > Cebus > Cebus imitator. Next base: position 278,078 of record NW_016107665.1, read on the forward strand.
GACACACCTCACTACCCAGGGAAATGATTGATTCCTGTCACTCTAGAAAGGAATGCAAAGTCTCTCACCTAATGACAGTAATTAAAATTTATCTGAAGAATTGAAGAGTTTACAAAGAATTTTCCACATGCATTCTTTTCTCTGATATTTAATCTATGAAGGAGGCAGGATTATTCCTGTGAAGAGCTGGAACCCAGAGAAGTCAAATATACCCACATTGCCTAGCTACAATCCATCCAAGCCAGGCCCCAAACTTCATCTGCCTGTCCTTCCAGTGTGAACTTGCTCTGTAATGCATTTTTTCCTCTGTGACTACAGAGGCAAATTCTGGTGGGATATCGTTCAAATGGCATCATCTTGTACTAAAATTTCATGATGAAGGTATGCAACATACTAAACTACATAGTAAGCATTGATTTATCCAGAAAAGCTCAGATAAGTCAAAATTTTTCTTCCAATAATGACAATCCTAACAATCTGTCTAGGAAAATGGCCCTGATTAAGTTTAAAATCTCAAAATGTCAACAAAGAATGATTCTGTTACATTCAGGATTATTTAAGATTCTCATTGAAATTAACAATACCTTGGTCAAACTTATACAGTCTTTGCAGTTTGTAGAAGACCTTCATGTTTGTTATCTTGTCTGACTTTCACAAGATGATGGGCATATTCAATTATTATTATCCTCATTTAATAGAAAAGGATACTGAAATTTGGAGAAGTTACAGCTTACTTACAGTGGCTTGCAAGAGATTGCACTGGAGCTTAATCCAAATCACCTGACTCTAGTTTAAAGCTCTCTCTACAACCCTACCTGTAACCTCCCCTTTGTGTGCTCTTAAACTAAAGTCAAACTCTGAAGAAGATTCCAGATGCAGCATATATATATACCCTTCCTACATTGCCCAACTCTTCTGGAAAACTAAGTTTACGGAACATCTGGCAAACATCCATGGTGTTGGTGTCCTCCAGGGCAGGGATATCTATCCTCTCCGTGGTTAGACTGCTGTTGTATTTGGTGACAGATGGGGGAGACTGACGTTTCTGGGAAGGCCCTGCTCTCTGCAAAAAACACCTGCAACAGAGAAGCGTTTGAGAGGTGGGAAGGTATCTGGAAATGGCTGGAAGAGATATGACAAGCATGAACAGATACAGCTTTGGGAGTGAGTCACAGGCGGGTATTAATGAAAAGAAACATAACACTTGAACAAAGAGTAAAATCACTCAGAACTGCTGCAAACTTGATGAAAATAAATACTAATACCTAGCCCAAAAGTGGCAATGGAGACAGCCCACAGCACAGGACATCAAGACTGCTCCTCAGAGCCCTGGCTGGTTTTTGCCTCTTAGCCTGCAGAAGCCAGCGGGGCAGAAGTAAAGTGACCAGCTGTTGGTCTGGGTATGTACTATTGTCTATTTTACGAATGGTTTTTATTCTGTGATACTTTCTCTGCGTGTCTGAGTAAGGACATTCTGTTTCCTTTCGTAGAAAACAGTCCTGTTTTCCTTTAGACCCAGATCAATGTCACCTCCTTTGTTAGGCTTTCCCTGACATCTCTTCCCATGCAGAGTTTAATGTTCTTTCCTTTGGGTTTTAACTCCTCATACTGTGATGTAATGTTTATGTACCTGGATGTCAGCCACTGAACTTGGAGCTCATGGAGGCCGAAGTCTTTCTCACCCCACAATGTACAACAAACTACCTACCCCAGCTAGGCACCTGAGAGATTTCAGCTGAATACATGCATGAAGCAAACAGCACTAATAAAGAATTAAAGTTAACTCTGAATTAAATAGGACATTCAGTGAATGGGAAGCGGTGCTTTCTATTTAAATGAAGTTCTCCAAAAAGCTCTTGTTTCTAATTGTAAATAATCTATCTCAATTTTACCTGCCCTTGCTCCTGCTTAAACAGAAGAATCAGTGAATAGCAAGCGTCTGTCCTTGCTGTGGGAAAGCATAAGAAGGAGTGACTGATTCTAATCAATGAGATTGTAGTAGGTTTTGAAACCAACATCTCCCCTCTTCTAACACTGCTTTCACTTGAATGATTTGCTTGATATCTGTATCCTATATTAGACTTCATCAGCTATTCAGGGACAGGGAACAGTCTGCATTGTTGCCTGAGGTATCTCTGAGGCCTACCATAGTGCCTGGCACAGAGTAGATTTTAGTAGCACTTTGCTTACTGAATGTGTACATGAATTAATAAATCAAGGGCTTCACAGGAAAGGGGGCCTCACTGAGCCTTCCATCACTCATACCAATCTCAGTCACTGCAGATCAGCTGCTCTGCTAAACATCTTAAAATTAACATAAGAAAAGGACCACTGCCTATGTTTTATAGATGAGGAAACCAAGATTCTATGAGTTAAGTAACTTGCTTAGACTCACGTCACTAGTTTTTGGCAGGCACATCATGCAAACCAACATCTGGCTCATCCCAAAGTTAGTGTGTATATGAAGGGGAAAAGCACTTTCTGGCTGAGAAAAAAAAGCCCGGTAAAGGTATGGACATGGAAGCGCCTGAGAACTTCAGAAACTGGCTGGGGAGCAGGGCTGTCCAGGGAGGAAGAGGCTAGCAAGGGAGCTTCGGTGGGGCGTCCCACATCATCCAAGACTGTAGACTACACCAGATCTGCATTAACCCCAGGATTTCTCTTAGAAGGTAATTTTCTGCATAAATTCTAAGTAATAGCTTATTTGCCAGGTCTTCTGCTAAACACAGAAGTATAGAGAAGAAAATTTCTAACACATCGAGGCTCCAATTACTTGGGTTCCAATTAATTAAATTTTACTGTGAGAAAATATCCTAGCTAGATTATTACTTACAATTAATTTTTTAAAATGTAAAATAATGTTATTTTATAGAAAAATTACAATAATAATACAGGGAGCTCCCATATACCTTTTATCTAGTCTCATAATGTTAACTACTTACATAAATAGTGTATAATGATTGGAATTAGGAAATTAACATGGGCACAACACTATTAACTTGCTCCAGACTTTATTTGGATTTCACCCGTGTTTCCTCTAATATCTGTTTCTGTTTCAGAATCCATTCCAGAATCTCACATTGCATTTGGTTGTTCTGACTTCATAGTATCCTTCAACCTTGCAATGGTTGCAAACTTTCCTTGTCTTTAATCACTTTGGTACGTTCAAAGAGCTCTGGTCTGCTGGTTTGCGGATTGTTCCTAAATTTGGGTTTGTTTCATGTATCATGCTTAATGTGATACATTTTTGACTACATGTGCCAAATTTTGCCATCATGGCAAGTCTACCACCTTGTATTATACCAGGGAGTACAGGATGTCACCTCTACTTTGGTCACTTGGCAAAGATGAACTGGGCTGGGCTTCATCAGAGTAAAGTTACTATTTTCCCTTTGTAATAAATAAGTATCTTCGGAGAGATACTTTTAGACTATGCAAATATCCTATGGCTCCTCAAACTTTTGCTTCCTAATTTTAGCATCCATTGGTGGATCTTATCTACAACATTTATTACAGTGGTGTGCCCATATTGATTTTATGTTTTTCACATTTCTTGTACAGTAATGAATTGGAACTACACTCTAAGGGAAAGTTGCCCCTTCTTACCCATGTATGTATTTATTAAATTATTTATTTGTATCAGTGTAGGCTCATGAATGTTTATTTCATTATGTAGGCTATAATCTATCATTTTTAAATTTTCTTGTTCAAATTGTTCAGGATTTGGCCATTGACAACTCCCGTGCCCTTCTGAAATGCCTCCATCCTTTTATTAAGTACTTCTCACTTTGTAGCAGCATGGATGTGCCAGGTTCATCTCATTTTTTTCTGCCAAGCCTTGGAATCAACCGCCTCTCCAACGAGCCTAGGTTCCTTTTATTAGAGAATGGCATTTAGAAGCCAAGATTGGGGCACTAGATGTGTATATCGCTACTAGGGTGCTATTTCTTCTAGGCCCTCTCACTAGACAAAGCTAGGAAATAACATATATGTATTTTCACCTATGCACACTCATATATCTCTATTTCCATATCTATCATTTCATGTATATGTTACAAAACCATGAGTTCATACAAATACCTCTGATTCCAACTTCATACGACACGTTTCACTGCCTTTACACTTTTCTTAGTGAAGGCTTACTTTTGGGACAGTTTTCTATCTCCCCCTCTACCTAAACACTGCAGCACATCAGATTTCAGAAATTCTGCTGTGCCGAACCAGAAAGAAATATGTTCTGAGGTAGATGAGAGCAAAAGTATCCCCTTGTATTTTCATAGGCCAGTTTTATGTCACATGCAACTAACACAACGAGACACTAGCTGGCACCTGCGGAAACTTTAAAGCTATATGTAAGTAAAATGTTAAATTAAATAACTACATGAAACTTGAAATATCCCTTTCTCAGCTTTCTGACAACCATCCCTACAGTACCTTAGATTCAATAATACTGTTTAAGAGAAAGAGAGATTAGGGATCTCCACTTGTAATCAAAGAAGGTCTCTTTCCCAAGGCCAGAAAAATTAGGACCTTTTCGGACACTTAGCTTAAAGTGGTCAAACTTAGCTTCTCTATATTACAAATGGGCTTCTGCAGAAGAACTATGGCACTTTTTCAAAAACACTTCTGGGTGTGCTTCCAGAAGATGCAAGCCTGCTTTAGAAACCATAAGAAATATAAAGGGACTATGAAGGAAAACTAAAGTCTTCAAGCATAATGCATGGGGAAAAAGAAGGCATCAATAGAGTAAATGACTCATTATAGCACAATTTCAGCAGGACCATGCATTAAATAAGAATCTACTATGCCCCAGTCTTACTGGAGACATAGAGAAACAGAATATTCCTTTTATTATAAAATGGAATAGTTAAATTTCCATTGGTGGTGTTTCTGTATTTGAAATATGACCAAATAATTGATGTTTATTGAATCAACTTCAATGAACCCCTAATGTGTGTCAGATATCATGACAGATGCTAGATGGATAAAGGTGAATGGGCAATAGGCATTCAGTGAGCTGGGTAATATATCATTTAACAATAATAACAATAATACAAGTTGAAAACTGGAGCCCAACTGAGCATTTCAAGTTCTGGTTTTGCTTTTTGTTTTCTGAGTTATTGGGATAATGTATCCTCTTTCATCTTCTGTTGAAAATCATGCACTTGCTATATCTTACATTCTACCCAAAAAGATATTCTTCATTTTCCCACCTACATCCTTTTGACAGTCTAATTTTTCCAAAACAAACAAACAAACAAAAAAACCAAATAACGTTTTCTCAGTTCCTAGCACACTTCCTTTGATGATCCCAATTACACACTCCTCACCCTGTCTACATTTCCAATGGAAATGCAAAACGGGGCCCGACTCGTGCATTAAACACTTAAAAGGAAAACGGACCTAAAAAATCCTTTTTTAAAAAAAAATGCATTCACTATTTCCATGTCTTTAGAGGCCTGACAATTTTTATTTTTATTTTTGCAAAATATTGGAGGTGAACAAGAGAGTGGCTGGAAGAAAAGAATGTGCTCATGAAAATTCAGAACTCTGGTGCAGACTTCTGTAAAAGAAACAGTCCTGACACTCTGGTCAGCCTGTTGTCAAACAAGACTTAAGATATCCAGCCCCTTACACATACGTCCTTTTTTTTTCTTTTACACAAGTCCATATCCTTAAAAGTCTCACAACAGAGGAGACATTTATCAGTGACAGTGTTGTTTTCCAAGCATCTTTATGGAGGCTTAAAAAAGAAAGCAAAGTTTAATGTACGTATCAATGAAAACTGTTTACAAGGCAGAAGATTGCACCCAGCGTGAGCTTTCTGACATATTTATCACTTCATTCCAAAGCTGGGTGGGAAGAAGCGACCTTCCCCTGACAGCTGATGCCTGGTAAAAAGGATGAAGAAAGTGTCAGAAATTTTATGAGTCTTCTGCAGGCAGTTATAATAGTGAAAATGATCATGATTCTTTTCTCCATCCCCATTCATAAAACTCCGTCAGCACTTGAAGATAACACTGACAATCTATTGTAGTCTTTCAACATACGGTACTATTGTGGCAGCTTAACTTAGAGTCCAGGAGTGGTACCTGAAATCGGAAGCCTTCCCTGTACGGTATGTACTGATAAGATGCTGAAGAGGGAGAGAGAGTAATGGGAAAAGCAGCAGCAGGAAGTTGGGGTGGGAGTGGGGCAGGAAAGGAGAGAGGTTCCAGCCCTAGCTGCATAAAGAAAAGCAAATCACTGCGCATTTCTGTGATCTACTTTTCTCTGTCAAATAAAAATAACAATATTTGCTTTTCCTAACTCACAGGAGAAATATGAAGAGAAAAACAAGACAATGGATGTAAAACCACTTTGAAAAGTTGAAAGTACTATGCTAATAGGAGGTATTACTATTCATATTATTGTGCTTTTGTGGTGGAAAATGTTCAAAGGAGAAGGATCCAACTAATTAGCAGTAAATGTGCAGCTTGGAAAAGATATTATGTGGGCGACGTCAGGCAGGGAAGAGAATCTTACACTTGCATTGGCAAAGCTGAAATTCGACATGAGTTCGGTGTTCCATGTTGCCAAGCTGATAGTACGTGCTCAATAAATATTTATTGACTGAGTGATTACTTTTAGCACATTGTATAATAGTTGTTTCTGAAACATCTTCACTGTGGTAGTTGTTTAAGACAGGAATTATGCTTAATTTATCACTCTTTCCCAGTGTTGGTTGCAAGGCTAGCATTCAATAAATATTTACTGAATAAATGAGAAAATAAATGAATGGAAGAAGGAAGTAATGGCAAATGCCTCCATAATGGTGGTGAATCAGTTAAACCAACAATTACTTAAAATTGAGCAGGCTGGGCACCATGGCTTAGGCCTCTAATCCCAGCATTTTGGGAGGCTAAGGTGGGTGGATCACTTGAAGTCAGGAGTTCAAGACTAGCCTGACCAACACGGTAAAACTCCATCTCTACTAAAAATATAAAAATTATCCAAGTGTGGTGGCACATGCCTGTGATCCCAGCTGCTGGGGAGGCTGAGTCAGGAGAATCACTTGAATCTCAGAGGCAGAGGCAGCACCGAACCAAGATCATGCCACTGCACTCTAGCCTGGGCAACAGAGTGAGACTCCATCTCAAAACAAAAATATGTTGAGTAGTTTAGAACCATGTTAAGAGACTCACATAACATGATTTCAAGACTCTGTAACACTACAGTAATGAAGACTGCTGAGTATTGATAAATGGATAAACAAATAGATGAATGGAACAGAATATAGAGGCTAGAAACCCACATTCATACAGTCAAATTTTGACAAGGGACTGAAGCAATTCAAGTAGGAAAGAAAGTGTTTTCAAAAATGGGACTAGGATCACTGGGTACCATAGGAAATAAACCTCGACTCCTAGCTCACAACATCTGTAGAGGTTAATTCAAGATGGATCATAAATTTAAATCTAAAGTGAAAATGAGAAAACTTCTAGAAGCACAAGGGACTATCTTCACAATCTTGGAGGCAGGCAGATTTCACTGACAGGTCATGGAAAGCGCTAACAATAAAAGAAAAAAAATAATAAATTGAAGTTTGTAAGATTAAAATCTCATCAAAAATATATGATTATGAAAATAAACAGCCCTAGGCTGACAGAAAATGTTATCAACGTATATATTTCAAGTGTCTTCACTGACATTTGAGAGAATGACTACTCTCACCTAGGCTTGGTCTTTCTTCCCTTATGGTTTTCCTCCTGCTTTGGACAACACCTCTTGGGCTAATTTTAGGCTTTTCTTCTTCTTGCCTCTCATATTCAGATTTCCTTGGGCTGTATCTTGGATTTTCACTTCTATCTTTTGGAGATCGCATCCCAATTCATGATCAGAATTCTGCCTATAAGTTGATAATTTCCAAATCAACAATTTTTTTATTTTTAGGTTTTATTTTTAACTGTAAAAAAATGTCAATAGGTTTTTGGGGAACAGGTGGTGTTTGGTTACATGCATAAGTTATTTAGTGGTGATTTCTGAGATTTTGGTGCACCCATCGCCTAAGCAGTGTACACTGTATTGAATCTGTAGTCTTTCCCTTA
>NW_016107665.1:287499-322417 GCF_001604975.1 Cebus imitator
TTATCAGGGTGATACTGGATTCACAGAATGATTTAGGGAGGATTCCCTCTTTCTCTATCTTATGGAATAGTGTCAATAAGATTAGTACCAATTCTTTTTTGCATGTCTGTTAGAATTCAGCTCCAAATCCATTTGGTCCTGGACATTTTTTTGTTAGTAACTTCTAAATTACCATTTCAATCTCTCTGCTTGTTATTTGTTCAGAATTTCTATATCTTCTTGGTTTAATATTGGAGGGTTGTATATTTCCAGGAATTTATCCATCTCCTCCAGGTTTTGTAGTTTATGCATGTAAAGGTGTTCATAGTAGCCTTGAATGACCTTTTGCATTTCTGGGGTATCAGTTGTAATACCCCCTGTTTCATTTCTAACTGAGCTTATTTGGATCTTCTCTCTTGTTTTCTTGGTTAAGCTCACTAATGGTTTGTCAATTTTATTTATCTTTTCAAAGAACTAGATATTTGTTTTATTTACATTTTGTATTTTTTTTTTTTCAATTTTAGTTCTGCTCTGAACTTGGTTATCTTCTTTTTCTGCTGGGTTTGGGTTTGGTTTATTTTTGTTTCTCTAATTCCTTGAGGTGTGATCTTAGATTGCTGTTTATGCTCTTTCAGGCTTTTTGATTTAGGCATTTAATGCTATGAACTTTCCTTAGCGTAACAGGCTCGTGCAGGGGCTCAGTTCCCTCCCTGCTGATCACCAAAGATGTAATGGGGGACGGTAGCAGAGCTGGGGGGCATCCCGAAGACTTTTCCAGTTCTCCCTTCAATGTTTTCTCCAATGTGCCCAGGTCCCTGACCTTATTTGCCCCAAGAATGGGGGAAGGGACCCTGGAGGGACAGTGAGCTTACCATTCAATAAATATCATGGACCCAAAGAGTTTAGTACAGAGCAATTTATTAGAGAGAAAGAGAAAGAAAGAAAGAGCTTCCACCTTGCTGTGGGAGGGGAATCCAGAGGGGATATCTGTATAGGTAAGGAGCAGTGGGTTTTTAATCTTGGAGTTACTTCCACCCTGCTCATGTTCTCGTCCAATGAGAGGAGTTCTTTCAAACTTCTGCTGGAGAGATTGATCTTTAACTCAGATACTGGGATTGGCTGCAAGGTCCTCAACAGAAGCCCTTCCTCCCAGAGCTTTTCTCGGGCTTTTTGAACAAAGCAGCACACCTGGAATTTCTACCTAGCCAGCGCTAGGGGAAAGTCAAAGAGCTTTACATTCCCGAATGGGGATGTGGATGGAGGCATGGCACTGGAAAATTCCTGCCTTTGAAACCACATCCCTTGTGAACTCAGTTTTCCTTAATACAGTCCCTCATTAGCACTGTTTTTACTGTAACCCAGAGGTTTTGACAGGTTACATCACTATTATTTTTCAGTTAAAAGAATGTTTTAATTTCCATCTTGATTTCATTGTTGCCCAACGATTGTTCAGGCACAGGCTATTTAATTTTCATATATTTGCATGGTTTTGAGGGTTTCTTTTGGAGCTGATTTCCAGTTTTTTCCACTGTAGTCTGAGAGAGTACTTGATATAGTTTTGATTTTCTCAAATTTTTTGAGACTTGTTTTGTGGCCTATTATATGGTCTATCTTGGAGAATGTTCCATGTGCTGATGAATAGAATGTATATTCTGCAGTTGTTGGGTAGAATGCCTAAGTCCATTCGTTCTAGGATATAGTTAAGTCCACTGTTTCTTTGTTGACTTTCTATCTTGATGACCTGTCTAGTGCTGTCCGTGGACTACTGAAATCCCCCACTATTACTGTGTTGCTGTCTACTTCATTTCTTAGGTCAAGTAGTAATAATATTATAGATTTAGAAGCTCCACTGTAAGGTGCATATATATTTAGAAATGTGATATTTTCCTGTTGAACTAGTCCTTTTTATCATTATATAATGTAAGGTCCCTCTTTTTTTTTTTTTTTTTTNTTTTTTTTACTGCTGTTGCTTTAAAAAGTTTGGTTTGATTTAAGAACAGCTACTCCTGCTTGCTTTTGGTGTCCATTTGCATGGGATATCTCTTTCTACCCATTCCCTTAAGTTTATGTGAGTCTCCTGAAGACAGCAGATACTTACTTGGTAAGTTATTATCCCTTCTGCCACTCTGCAAATGGAGCATTAAAACCATTTATGTTCAACATTAGTATTGAGATGTGAGATACTATTCTATTCATTGTGCTATTTGTTGCCTAAATACCTTGTTGTTGTTGCTGTTTTCATTGTCTTTGTGTTTTACAGGTCCTGTGAGATTTATGCTTTGACAAGACTATATTTTGGTGTATTTTTAGGATTTGTTTCAAGATTTAGAGCCCCTTATACCAATTCTTATAGCACTGGCTTGGTAGTAGTGAATTCTCTCAGCATTTTTTATTTGAAAAAGACTGTATTTTTCCTTCATTTACGAAGATTAGCTTCACTGGATACAAAATTCTTGACTGACAATTGTTTTAAGGAGGCTAACAAAGGGCCTCAATCCCTTTTAGCTTGCAGGGTTTCTGTTGAGAAATCTGCTATTAATCTCATAGGTTTTCCTTTATAGGTTACCTGATGCCTTTGCCTCACGGCTTTTGTCTTGACTTTAGGTAACCTAATGACTATGTGCCTAGCTGATCATCTTCTTGCAGTGAATTTCCTAGGTGTTCTTTGAGCTTCTTGTATTTGAATGCCTAGAGCTCTAACAAGGCCAGGAAAGTTTTCCTCTATTATTCCCTCAAATACGTTTTCCAAACTTTAGATTTCTCTTTTTCCTTGGGAACATCAATTATTCTTACATTTGATAGTGTAACATAATCCCAAACTTCTTGGAGGTTTCATTCATTTTTTAAAATTCTTTTCTGCCTTTACTGGATTGAGTTAATTTAAAAGCCTTGTCTTTGAACTCTAAATTCTTTCTCCTACTTGTTCAGTTCTATTGCTGAGACTTTCCAGTGCATTTTGCATTTCTTTAAGTGTGTCCTTGATTTCCAGCAGTTGTGATTATTTATGCTATCTGTTTCACTTAAGATTTTTCCATTCATATGCTATGTCATTTTTTTAATTTAAGTTGGGCTTCACCTTTCTCTGATACCTCCTTGATTGGCTTGATAATTGACCTTTCAAATTCTTCTTCTAGCAATTCAGAGATTTTGTCTTGGTTTAGATCTATTGCTGGTAATGCTAGTGTGATCTTTTGGAGGTGGTAAAGAACCTTGTTTTGTCATATTATCACAATTGTTTTTCTAGTTCCTTCTCATTTGAGTAGACTATGTTAGAGGGAAACTTTGGAACACAAGGACTGCTGTTCAGATTCTTTTGTCCCACAGGGTACTCCCTTGATGTGGTGCTCTCTCCCGGGGTAAGAGATGACCAAAAGGTGGGGGCAGGGTTAGGCATGTCTGAGTGCAGACTCCTTGGGTGGAGCTTGTTGCACTTTCTCTGGGGGATAGGGGTGTGGTTCCCAGGCCAATGGACTTATGTTTCCAGGGGGATTATGGCTGCCTCTGCTGTGTCATACAGGTCATCAGGGAAGTGGGGGAAAGCCAGCAGCCACAAGCCTCACCTAACTCTCATGCAGCCCACAGCCAGAAAGGCCAGTTTCATCCCCACAGTGCCTGTTCAACAATACTGAGTTTATTTTCAGGCACCCAGTGAGCGGGGCTGAGAACTTGCCCAAGGCTACAAGCTTCCCAGCTGAGAAAGCAAGCCAGTTCCTTGGCTGTCCCATGGAGCCTTCAGCGGCAGTCTACCTCCTTCACAGGGCATGTGGATTATCTCAGCTTTCCTGGCATGTTCCTGTGGTAGTTCTTGGAACAAAAGTTCACAGAGGCAGTCTCCACATGCTGCTTTGTCCGTCCAAGCGGCAGCTGCAAGTTAATCCTGCATCCTATCCACTATTTTCCCATAATTCTTATCCAAATCAACATTTCTCTGTGACTTCTCATGAACTCCAAGCTTGTATACTCAACCAGGTGTTTTCTGATGTTTCCAGATGGATCTCAACTTCAATGTGTTCAATACTAAATTTATCACTCCTATTTTCTTCCCCACAAATTTGCCACTCCCACTGTTTGCACTTTCAGTACAAGAGAACACTATTATCAGACCACACAAGCTGAGACCCCTTCTGCCATCTTTAAATCCAATCATTACCAAGTCCTGTAGATTTTCTATCCCAAGAATTTTCTCAGGTTGGTCCCCTCCTGTCCATTTCTACTGTTATTGCTTTTTGCCATAGATGTTTAGCTTCTTATGACATCTTCTTATATTACTGCAAGAGCTTCCTCACTCTTTTTTTTTTTTTTTTTTTTTTTTTTTTTTNTTTTTTTTTTTTTTTTTTTTTTTTTGAGACAGAATCTTGATCTATCATCCAGGCTGGAGTGCAGTGGCCCAATCTTGGCTCACTGCCACCTCGGCCTTCCGAGTTCAAATGATTCTTCTGCCTCAGCCTCCCAAGTAGCTGGGACTGTGGGTGTGTGCCACCACACCCAGCTAATCTCTTGTATTTTTAGTAGAGACAGGGTTTCACCACCTTAGCCAGGATGGTCTTGATCTCCTGACCTTGTGATCTGCCGCCTCAACCTATGAAAGTGCTGTGAGCCACTGTGCCCTGCCCAGAGCTTCCTCACTCTTATCTTTGCTGAGAGCCTACACTCTCCTCCCTTCCATGTTTGACACTGCCTGCGGCCACACTGATCTTTCCCAAACATAAATCTTATGTTGCTACTGTGTTCAGAATCCTCTGATGGTTTACTATTACCTTCAGGACAAAATTGGAACTCTTTAGTTTGATACTCAAAACCTTTTAAACTGACTGGCACTCACTGTACAACACACTTAAGCTTTGGTTCTTTGGGCAGTGCCTGAGTAGTCTAGCCATCCATCTCTTCATCTGTCAATTCATTTATTACTACTGAGTGTTCATCCTGTCCAAAGAGCTATAATGTTTCACCTTCCTAAATCTTACATGAAGGATGCCGACCTGTAATTACGACTAGAAAAGAGACAGTGGGGGCTTCACACTGACAGAGTTTTTTGATTACAGAAATTCAGCACCTACTCTTCCTTGTTAAAGAGTTAAGTGTCCATGGCCAATGTCCTTAATGTGTTTTGCTCTTTTTTTGTATATGACTAACTTCGAAGAATCCCTAGAGACTCAATACAATGGTCTCTTCTCCTGAAAGACTTTCTGACTCTCTTATTATGATATTCCTCAACACTCCCTACTATAGCATAATGGCCTTGGTTCTCATAGAGCCCTTATCACACAGCATCACAATCCTCTACCTCCTTGCTTATGTGTCTTCCTAGCTAAATAAAATCTCTATGAAGGCAGTATCTAACATTTTAACCTGCTGGAACAGGGTGACTTTACTGACTTGTTGAAGGAAGTCAACCTCAGTTGCATCCCTATTCACCCACTGACCTGCTCAATCATCTTGGCAAAATGATTTAACCTGGGAAATCTCTTTAAGTCTTGTTGGTTATGATAGTATTTCTCAGGACCATATTTTGTGGAGATTAAATAATACCATGTATGTCAAACTTTAAGCACATGACCTGGCGTCTAGTGGATGGTTCTAGCAGTTTAACCATGACTCCCAATGGTGTAAGCCACCTCTGCCTTCCAGAAGAAGAGATAATGAGGTATAAACTATTGCAGAAAGAGACTGTATTCCTATCATTGGCCCATTCTATGTAAGAGAAGAGTCTGGAGCCATTTGAAAAAATAAAGGCTGTATGAAATGACTACATATAACAATTAGATGAAGTACAAATGGAAAGTCAAACTGGACATGATGTAACTTAACATGAACACTTGACTCTTGCAATCATCTCAGTATGGTTAGCTTTCTTCCAAAAACATTTATTCCTTCACTAAACAAGCTCCTACTATGTGTAGAGTCCTATGCAAGATGTCATAGATGACCCAGGAATAAAGCAGACCCAGTGCTGGTTTGGCAGGAAGAATACAGAAAGATTCATCAGAGACCTTTGATCCAACTCCTAGCTTTATCATTTACTAGCTATGTTATCCCACACAAAACTCTTAATCTTTCTGAAACTCAGTTTCCTCAGTTGCAAAATAGAGATGATGTTAATAAATACCTCCCTTAATTTGAATAAATGAAATAATGTAAGAGTCACATGATAAATCTTGAAGTGCTATAGAAATATATCAATTATTATTGATGTACTGCTTTTCTTTTTTGCTTTTCCTCTTTTATTTTTATTGTACTTTAAGTTCTGCGATACATGTGCAGAACATGCAGGTTTGTTCCATAGGTATACATGTGCCATGGTGGTTTGCTACGCCCATCAACCCATCATCTACATTAGATATTTCTCCTAATGCTATCCCTCCCATAGGCCCCCCACCTCACAACAGGCCCCAGTGTGTGATGTTCCCCTCCCTGTGTCCATGTGTTCTCACTGTTCAGCCCCCACTTATGAGCGAGAACATGCAGTGTTGCTTTTCTGTTCCTGTGTTAGTTTGCTGAAAATCCTTTCCAGCTTCATCCATGTCCCTGCAAAGGACACGAAACTCAAAGTAATTTATAGATTCAGTGCTATCCCCATGAAGCTACCACTGACTTTCTTCACAGAATTAGAAAAAAATACTTGAAATTTCATACGGATGTCCTTCTTTTAAGAAATTTAGAGCCTAATAGGAAGATAAGGAATATCATGAAATTTGGAAAATAATGGCCACTAGTTGAGGGAATTTGGAGGAGCTGAAGTGTGCAAGTACTCTTTTTTAAATTCTACTTTGTTCACTTGAGTAAAGGCACTTGGTTTCTGCATCTTGTTTTGTGTTTTGCTTCAGTCTGTCTCCCTTCCCTCTCTCCTGCTCATTTTCATGTTTTTGCATTTGCTGTCCTACTGGGGAAACAAACCTCAAAGCCCTGTGCTTGTTCTACTCAACCCCACTTTTCTAATCTTTTGCATCACAAATCTTTTTTTCTGACTCTGACTTACTCTGAAAGATGAAGGACGCTGACCTACAATTATGACCTGACAAGAGAGAGTGGGGGCTTTACACGAGAGGTTTTTGGTTATAGAAATCCAGCACCTATTATTCCTTATGGAAGAGTTAATTGCCCATGGCCAGCTGTTTAATCTGCAATATTTTCCTGTAACTACAGGAAAGTATGAACCAGAAGCTCTCAGAGAATGAGCTCTCAGAGAAGGCATGCTCAGTTTAGCTGTCTTTAAATGGGATGGGGTTTGTGGAGATAATAAATATAACTTTTTAAAGCCTGAAGTGCTTGATTAATGAAATGAGGCTTCTTTCTTCTAGATCTCATTTACAATCTAATTTACAATGTTCCATTTTTGCTTAATGTTTTATTAAGAGACAATATTATAAAGGATTATTTTTTTCAATTAACATGCACTTATAATAGATTTTCTGCATTCTTTAAGGTACTTTTGGGTCCTGGGGCTACCACAGCTCTGATATTACAATGAAAATAATTGAGAATATAGGATTTGGTCTTACATCTAATGTTTCATGGATATACCTATTTTGGAAATCAAGGTAACCTTGTGTTTAAACTCAATAGAACCATACAAATACATTAACCTTAAGGTTAAATGCCATTTTTATTTATAAACAGGGAGAAATTTTCTCAGTAGCAGAGATGCTATCCTGAGTTTATCACCTTTCCTCATGTCAGTATGAGGCATGGACCTAGTCTAAGGAGAGAAGTCAGAACAGGGCAAACTCTACAAATTTAGGATTTTTAAAAAATAATTTTAAAATCAGGGATTTGGTCAAGATTAGGCTTTTCCTCAAAGTGTGTACTATATAGTCTTATAGGTACCACAGGTATCTTGGATACTGCCATGAAGAATAAGGAAAACTTTAAACATGCAGAATTCTGGGCCTTCCCAGCTATAGCCAGAGAAGTGCTGCTTTCATTTTATTCTAATGTATTGAGCTTTTGAAAATCACCTGAAACAAGAGTTACATTGTTATAAAGAACACATTGACCTAGGTTAACCCTGAGATTCATATCAGAAAATTATTAAAAACTAAATATCTTGAAAAGCCCACCTGCTTCAAAACATCTAGAAACATAGGATAAAATGTAACAATGTCTTTTTAAGGTTTGGTTAAGTTTTCAGCAATGAAAAGGAAAACCTGAGAGGCCCAAAGCTAAGAGGCATGGAATCAAGAATAATAGACTCCTGCGGAAGCTTTTGCTGGTTTCACGGCCTTTGCCAGTCCCTGTGACTTGGAGAGACTAAATGGCTGCGTATGAGAACCTGAGACAACCTTGGAATTGTACAAGGTATGGGATCAAAATGCAGATGCCTATACAGTCAAAGGCTTTCAAAGGAGCCTAACTTCATTGAAAGGGTAGGCTAGAAAACATTAGCTTGGTAGCAAGAGGAGAAACTTGTTAATCTGGGTGTAAACTCCTGTGAGGGGAAAAAAATCTCTCTCTTGAGAATTCTGTGAACACAAATCTGTGCTCCCATGAAGGCTTACTTCTGTGCTATCTAGGTGATCCAGGAAGTCACCTAGATATTAGTATTAATTTATAATTGCCACAGTACAAGCATGTGGCAGAAACAAAAGCAAATCTTTCCTATAAAGAATCACTCCTAAAGTGGACTCTGCAGAATTCACCTGAAATGAATGACTTGGGAAACCAAAGTTGTAAAATTCTGAGAAATAAACCAAAATGAATTAAGGTTGACAAAACCACAAACAAAAGATTTAGACTCTTGTGGATTTTAATATGAATTTTCAGAAAAATACTATAAAATTGGTATGTTTAAAATGTGTAAAGAAATAAAAGAGGGAATTGAAAATATGATCAAGGAACATTATAAAAGAAAATATCAGGACATCTTGAAAGAAAGAAATTCTAGGAATAAAAAAAATCACAACTTTAAAAATTAACAACTCAATGGATGGACTAAAAAGCAGAATAGAGTTAAAGAGAGAATTGGTGGATTGGAAAGTAGCTCTAAAGAAATTATTTATTGTATACTAAAGTTTAAAGAAGAAGATGAAAGTATAATAGAATAAGTTTTTAAAAACATTAACAGCTGGAAGAGAAAAATTCAGATCAAAATATATATAAATATATACACAGGAAATATATCTTTCCAAAATGAAGATGAAATAAAAACATTTTTAGGCAACATGAAAGTATATCAACAACAGATCTTCACTAAAGGAATACTTAAAGGAGGACTTTAAGTAAACATGACTCTAGAAGGAAAATATGTATCTAAAAAGGAGTGAGCAAAGAAATTGCTACCAGAGATTGAGTAATGTGATTCTGTGAAAGTTGCTCATACCTAATCAGAAGAGACTATTTTTGGGTGAGAGATGTGAGAGAGAGAGAAAATAAAATTTCTGCTCTTTTAGGATTAGCAGCAGTATCTTACTATTCAAGGTTTGGCACAAAGCTTCTCTAGAGAATCAAAAGTACAAAAATGAAGGAAAACTGGGATTCAAAGGTAACAACTCTTCCCAGCTACAACCATTATACTCTAATAGATGCCTCTATCTCATCATTCACTTGCATATTAATTGTACATGACTTTAAATATTCCCTCATGCATCTCCTCCTATCTATTATCATCCTTTCAAACTGGGGTACCTACCAAGGAAATGCCGTATTTCTATACGCTGTATTTCTGCTTGAGAGTGCTGCCTTCAGTGTCATCAGAAACTGTAAGTTTCAAAGCAGCCTGCAGTAGTGCTAAAGGCTGGAAGAAATTATTGAAGAGTGTTGCAGATTCTGCCCTAAAAGAAAATCACTGTTTACACTTCTTGAATTGCATTAACTGAGCCAATTAGTAGTAAAAGCAGCTTCTTTAAAAGATAGAAATGAAATATAGTAAATACCCACTCATCATTATGTATAGTGTCAATCCAAGTATGTATATTCTTTGTTAGAAATTATACAAATATGATAAAGTGCGAAGGTCCAGTCAATTGCTGTATTGTCTACTTAGCCCTGCTGTGATAAGTTGCTTTTTATCCTAGACAGTGCCTGGGAAAATCCTAAAAATGGCAGATAGAATTTTAAAAATAAGCTCAAATCAACCATCCTGTGGATTGTGGAAGCAGCTTTATTACAATTGGGTGGGTATTCTTGTATAGGAATTAACATACCTACCTTCCTTTTCCTGACAGAGGCATGTCACTATTCCCTACTACCACCCATTCCCACTTTTCAAACCATCATTCCCTAAGTAGAGAAATATGCTACTAATATGTTTGGCAATCCTGGGGCATTCATTGTACTACATTTACAAGCGGGCATTGTCACTCTGTGTATGAGCTAAGGCTCACTCTATTTTGCTATTCTGTCTTCAATGCAGCTAGTAACTAAGTAAATTAAGGTCTTGCTTTTCTGTTTTCACACATTCCTGAACATTAAGGGCATTCCCTTCAAGTTTTTAATAATGAGCCAGGCCAGAATCTGGAAAGATTCAAGATTTGGTTTGAAGCTTTAGGAAATGATGAAGACTCATTAGATTTTAAATTCAAGACGTTTGGTCTTTCCTTAAGAGTGTTACAAGAGCTTTGCATTGGGCTTCTTAGGTGCTCTTGCAAGCTAGAATCAAAGAAGTCCTTTGTTTCACATTTGCTTACTGTTCCTATGTATTTCTCTCTTGAGAGATGGTAGTAAATGCTAATATTAAGTGAGTGCTTAATTCTTGCTTGGCATGGTTCTTAGTGCCTAATGTGAATTAATGTTAGTATTACAATAATAGTCCTACGAGGTACTACCGAAACAGCCTCCTTTAAACAGATGAGGAAAATAAGGTCTAAGAATTAAATAACTATATTCAAGGTCACAGAGAGAGTCAAAAGTGAACCTACAAATTAAACTCAGGTGGTCTTTTCATATCCAGTATACTATACTCTTCTCTTGGAGTGAATGGGGTAGATGACAGAACAGGATTCTGCCATTCTTGGAACCTGATTATAAACCCATTAAATAGTGCCAATACCCCATCGCAGTACTATGCAGGGAGGTGACCCAGGCAACCTGCACATCCTCTCACCATGGATAGGGTTTTTTCCCAGAATGCTGCTGTTCGCCCAATGTTCGCTCGTCAAAGGTCTCTATCTGGGGCTTCCTTTATTCCCTGATGTCCACCAGCTTCCACATAAAGCCAGCTGATCTACTTGCATCACATCTAGAAGTTCATTAATAAAAACACACTGGGAGTGCTCCAACTTCCTTTGTGAAATTTTCTTGGAAACATTCACTTTGCTCTCATCCCTTCTCCTGCGTCCTGCTCTGCTCCTGTGGTTTGGATCTCTTTGCCTTGTCTGAATGCAATTCCAGGTCTGAATTCCCCCACAAGCTTTTGGATAGTGACCTTTGGTGTCTGGCTTGACCTTTTCTAGGTTTTGTAGCTTGCACTCATCATCTCACTCACCCTACCCAGGCTGTTGCGGGTGAAAGTCCAGAGACTGTGAATTTAGAGCTCTTGGTTCTCAAACCGCCCTTGACTGGTTGGCTGATAAGTGTCTGGTTCACATAGGAAAGGTGAACAAGATCTTCAAAACAGACATACAATCTATTAGGCTGGAACTCCACCAAATTCTGGCCAATGTGAACTTGGCACCATGTCCCCTACTCCCACTACTGTTGACACTCTCCCTCCTATGGATCAATCACCTAGAACCACAATTCTCCTCTCGCTTGTGACTCACAGATTCATCGTCTAGGTATATCTCTGTCCCTTTGCCTCATCCTACATTATATCACTTTTGATATTGAGGCTGGTCCAAATCTAGCCCCCTTAGATGGTCTGCGTATTGCTCTTCTCAGGGTCAACTCTGCAGTTACATAAGTTTACTTGGACTTGATCTTATCAAATCTTGTCCCTTGTTCCACCTTTCTATACTGCTGAGATCTCATAGGCCTATTCCTGTGCCAGTCTGAGTTCAAGCAATGGCTAAGGAAGGCTCAATGACAAAGCTATCCTGAGCTTTACCAAGCCACAGTAGTGGGGGGATTCTCAGAATCCCAAGATTTAATATTCCATGTTTTATATTTTCAGTTCCTAAAGGACTGGGTTCTTGGCAGTTTTTTTCTCTTCACGGTACTTAGCACAGTGTCAAAAACTTTTGATAAGTAGGGGTTTTTGAAGGATGAGTCTATTGAGCAGTACCCTCTTTGTGGTTGCTTAAAACAACTTAACAACAAGGAAATCCGGGGGTAGGATTAGCCTCGGAGGCTCCTGACAATTCAGAGTGCTATCAGAGTTCTCTCATTCTCTGTTTGTACTTGGTTTAGGCCTCATTTGTTGTTACTATCCACAGGCTTCCTCCATTTGGCAGAAGGAGGGGATCATGGGCAAAGTCATGCTTATACTATTCCAGAATAGGAATCCCAGGAGAAAGTGGGAGCTTGTTTCCCTTAGTATCTACATGAAATGCAAAGAATCCTGCCTAACTGGGCGTGAGATCGTTCCTAAGTCAATCATCATGACCAAGGATCACGTGTACTAAGATCAGCCAGGCAAGGGTCATATGTCTTTTCCTATAGCCAAAGGGATAGCTTGTGTAATTAGCATCCTCTTTAGGACCTAATTGACTTGGGCATGGGCATTTGGCCAAGCAAAGGAATGCAAATCAGACGAAAATAACAGATGATACTATAGCAGGTTGCCGTCGGTTCAGGGTTGGTGGGTGGGTGTGTGTGTGTGTGTGTGTGTGTGTGTGTGTGTGTGTGTGTGTGAATTTCTCAATCCATTGTTCAGAACTGCATGAATTTCTTCAGCTGAATGTCTTTCTCACTCAGCAGGGGCACCAGAGCTCACTCCTGTTCGCAGCCTTCATTCTGAACCAGTGGCTCTCATTATGTATCACATTTCCATCTGCTCCCACATACCCTGAGAGATGTAACCGTCCAAGTCCTTTGCTCATTCTCCCCATTTGGACCTTATCTTACTTTGCAGTCTTGATCCTCACCATTTTATACTTTACCATGATCTTGTGTCCTCTTCAGCAACAATTCTGGCTGGCTCTGGTCAATACTTCTCCAGCTCTGACTCAGCCCTTGTATCTCCCACGACTCTCTGGACCTCCCTAAATTAGTATCACCGTTTATGGATGGTATCAGGGGGTTTACCATGACTCACACTTTCATAGGGCCACAAACTCTGGCATTCTTTGCCTAGATATTTATCATATTAAGGAATTTCCAGATCCTTATTTGCACTTGAAGACACTGAATGATGCCTAAACTGTCAAATTCTCTTTTTTCTCTTCCCCCAATTGCTTTAAGCCAAATGTCCAGACATAGCTTCTGCTCTTTTGTTGGTTTAGCTGTTTTTTGTCGTCTTTAGCTTTGTGGTTCTACTGAGGAGGAATCTAGCCTTTTCTTTCTTCTGCCCAACTGTCTCTTTGGCTCCTACTATCAAACAAATAAATTTTTTTTCTTAAAAAATGTCGTTAGTTGCCAAGCATGTAGTTGTTTCTTCTGATGCTAACTTTTGTTACTGTAGATGTGACATCTTTCTTCCCTTCTCTGGCTTTTTTCCTCCATCAACACGTTTCTTAGAAGTCATGTGAGTACTCTTATCAGGCTATTGGTGACTGTATGAGGATAAAGACGATACATGCAAACTGAAGCCACAGCAACTTCAAAGGCTGAGAAAACCATCGTTGTCAGGTTGGACTCATTTGGCAAGTGTCACCATATCTGTCATAAAGGCCTGGTATTTTCATGGATACAAATGCGTGTCTGGGACAAAAGAACATCGAGTATAGCCTGTTTCTGAGCTGGCTTAGCCTCAGCCTGGGCCAAACTGGCAAGCAAAGTCTGTCTTCAGTGTCACAGAAGGTATAGTGCTTACAATGTGGAGCCAAGTCTTTCATATTATAAAGGCATTTTTGTGCAATGCTTAAAAACTTAAATTCTGTGGTCAGTAAAAATGGATTCATATCCCATGTCCATTATTTACCAGCCATACAATCATGGGAAAATCATTTAAGAATTTCAAATCACAGTTTTCTTATTTTTAAAGTGGTCATTCATTTATTCAACAATACTGAGTGCTTAGCATGTGTCAGACACTGTTCTAAGTGCTGGAGGAGCAGGAGTGACTTGAAATCCCTGCCTTCCAGGGTTCTATCTCTAGTAGGAGGACAGAAAATACATAAAATAATCAATCACATAGCATCTTAGAAGGTGGTAAGTGCTGTGAAGAAAAATCAAGGATGGTAGATAAATTTATACTACATTACCTCGCATGAAATATAGAAATCTTATAACAGTGTAGTTCCATTTATCCCCCATTATTTATGCTATTGCTGTAATATACAAAATGTCCACATACACCATAAACTTTTAACTTTGGGTTGTGGTCGTTCTGCTCCTTAGCTCAACTAGGTCCAAGTTCTTGTCTCACAACCAGGAAGAATTAGGCACATGGACACCATAGAGTGAACAGAGTAGAATTTATTAAGTGAAAGGAAAACTCTCAGCAGAGAGGGGACACAGGGGATGATTCCCCTACTTGAAAGTGGGAAAATTCCCTCTCTTGTGACTGGTCCAGGGCCTTTTTTGGAGTCAGAATGGGAAGTGCATGCTAATTGGTTTGTGAGCATGCAAAAATGTTTAAAGCAAAGATACCACTCAAAGTTGGGCACGACAGTGTAGAAATCCAATTGGGAACAGGTAGGTAGTATAGCACCTTTAGAGTCTTGTCTGCTGATTTCAACATCTGAAAAATCTCTAGATAATTTTCTAATGACTACTGTTTTTTTTTTTTTAAATTGAACCAGGTTTCATTTTTTTGTTTAATCTGTATAGTCATTTTTTTATTTAATTCTGGCCATTGTGGTAATGTATTGTCTTACAATGAAGACTCCTGACTCAAACTCCAAACTCGGTCTTTCCTGTACTGAAAATAACCTGATATTCCCTCTCAGTTCTTTTAGCTTCTATATGCTTATTTTCGGGGTGGGGGTGTCCTATGATCTCCCTGCAGCTCCCTCATTTTTGGTATTTCTTCTTTAATTTTCAAGCCACTCTGACTCTGCCTGCGCAAAATTTTGTCCTCTGACATGCCAATTCACCAAGTCTGTGGCTTTCTCTAGCCCTACCTCATGTGGAACAGGGGTGCCCTCAGGTAAAAAGTTACAAAAATGCACACATTATTACATATAATTCCTGTCCTTCAAGGGTCAAAAATTCCATACAGTTTCCTTCTATACTTGGTTGCTCTCCAGTATTTTCAAATGTGTTTTAAAAACATTTTTTCCACATTTAAAACTTCTATCTGTGGAAGAGATAATTTGACCAAGTTTTCTACTAGTATGAGAAGCAAGAATACAGTTTTGAACATGTTAGGCTTGACATATTTACTAAACACGCATGTTAAACGTAAGCAGTTACAATCTACAACTGTGGAGTTCAGGGTAGAGATCTGGGCTGGAGCTATACATTTGGTAGGCATCAACATATAGATTCTATCTAAAGCTATAAGATTGGGCAAGATCACCAAAAACCTGTGTACAGAGAAAGAAGAGAAGAAATTCAAGGACTGAGACTTGAGGGTCTTCAAAGTTTAGAAGGCTTCGAGAAGAATTGACAAAGTAGATTGAGAAGGAGTGGCAAATGAGGTAAAAGAAAACCATGCAATTGTGGCATCCTGGATTCCAAGTGGAAAAAGTTTTAATAGAAGAAGGAAGTGATCAATTGTGTCAAATTCTGCTGATAGGGCAAGTAAGATGAGAACTAAAATGGATTATTTGATTTAGCAATGTAGAGGTCATTGATGACCTTGGTAAGAGCAGTTTTAGTAGAGTGGTAGGGGTAAAAGCTTTACTAGAGTGAATCATAAAAGCAACTGCCAACTTCATGAAATGATTGTGAGGATTTATATGACAAATCACAAATTATCTTAATATATAAAGAGCTCATAAAATTAATGAGGAAATAGGAGGTTATTGTTTAATGGATAAAAAGTTTCAGTTTGGAATGATGCATAAGTTCTGGAGATGGATAACGCTCATAAATGCACAACAATGTGCCAGTGAATTGTACTGTTAAAAATGGTAAATTTTGTGTTATGAATATTATAGCACAATTAAAAAAAAGGCAATCCATAAAAATGAGCAAAACATGAGTGTGCAAAAAACACACATAGCTATTAAACACATGACAAGAGTTCTAATTAATAATTAACTAGCTAATTTAAGAAATGTCGATTAAAATGGACAAGTGGTACATGCTAGCTATCACATTGGCCACTTTGAAAAACTGTGATAATATACTGTGCTGGTAAAGAGATGAGGAATGGCCGGGCGTGGTGGCTCAAGCCTGTAATCCCAGCACTTTGGGAGGCCAAGGCGGGTGGATCACCAGGTCAAGAGATCGAGACCATCCTGGTCAACATGGTGAAACCCCGTCTCTACTAAAAATACAAAAAATTAGCTGAGCATGGTGGTGTGTGCCTGTAATCCCAGCTACTCAGGAGGCTGAGGCAGGAGAATTGCCTGAACCCGGGGGGCGGAGGTTGCGGTGAGCCGAGATCGCGCCATTGCACTCCAGCCTGGGTAACATGAGTGAAACTCCATCTCAAAAAAAAAAAAAAAAAAATAGAGATGAGGAATGGTACTGTTTTCCATTATTAGGAGAATGCAAAAAGGTACAGTGTTTTTAAAGAGCAATTTGCCACTATCTATCAAAATTAGAAAGGTATATACCATTTAATAATTCCATATGTTGATGTACATATATATTCATACATATATAATTTAAATATATCTACACACAAATGAAATTACATATTTAAAGAGATATTTTTGCTATACTGCTTTGAGTAGCCATAGATGAGATAAATCAATCATGGTATAAACATGTAGTGAAATTCATGATTTCTAGGTAATACTTAAAAAGAAGAAGGCTGATCAACCCATCAGCTAAAAAAAAAATAAAAGTAAGGTACAGAACAATACATATAGTGTATTAGAATACTGATGAAGCGGAAAATAAATATATGCATATATGTATAAATATACACGCACTCAAATATGAATATACATAATCCTAAAACAGCTCTGGAAAGATTTGGGAGAAACTAGCACAGCTTTTCATCTATGTAGGAGAAAAGACTGCAGGTCTGAGGAGGTATGAGGGAGACTTGCTGTTTACTATATGTCTTTCTATACTTTAAAAAAGTGAGGTTGTTTTTCTTTTTTTCTTTTTTATTTGAGACAAAGTCTTGCTCTGTTGCCCAGTCTGGAGTGCAGTGGCACGATCTTGGTTCACTGCAACCTCCACCTCCCGGGCTCAGCCAATTGTTGTGCCTCAGCTTCCTGAGTAGCTGGGATTACAGGCACGTGCCACCATGCCTGGCTGATTTTTTTTTAATTTTTATGGGTTTTCACCATGCTGGCTAGGCTGGTCTGGAACTCCTGGTTTCAAGTGATTCACCCACCTTGGCCTCCCAAAGTGCTGAAATTATAGGCA
Organism: Cebus imitator; assembly: GCF_001604975.1. Classification (NCBI taxonomy): domain Eukaryota; kingdom Metazoa; phylum Chordata; class Mammalia; order Primates; family Cebidae; genus Cebus; species Cebus imitator. The sequence goes on from NW_016107665.1 coordinate 304,948, forward strand.
TGGGTCACTGCGCCCAGCCAAAATAGTGGTTTTTGTTTTAACCATGTGCCTACATTACTCTTTAATGTTTAAAAAACTTTATTAAGAAGTATAACACATATCATAAATGTGCAGTTTGATAAATTTTCACACCCTAATGTAACTAGCATAGAAAATTTACCAGTGCCCCTGAAACCCTGCTTTCAGCCCATTCCAACATTACTGCCCAACGGATTATCTTTTCATTTGAATGTAAAACTTAGATATATTTCTTTCAATGCCTACAGCTAATCATTATCTAATGCTTCACAACTGGACAAAGGACAGAATGTTTAATTCTTTGTCTCTTCTTCATCTCCCATAAAATATTATCTGAGAATTCAATTCTCTATTGTTACTGCTACTTTTAAAACATTAAGAATAGCTTATTTAGATTAACCACTTTCCTGGCTCACCCCTGCTTCTTATATCTCCTAACTTTTTATTGGGGTCTACAGTAATGTTTGATTTCTTTTCAGCTGTCCCCTTTCTCATCCCCCTTTCCACAGTATGGAAATTTTCTACCTCATAATCTAAACCTTGCTTACCAGGAGAGAATTTGAAAGTAACAGAGATTTGCTTTCCCAGGCTGCCTTGCAGCCATGGGCCAGGTCTGCCAGTCAGATACACTCTCCCTAAGGAGGCCAAAATCTGTCTTGATGATGGGAGGTGCCAGTGCTGGCAGCTGTTTCTGGCCTCCGGAGGCCACAGGGGTGGTTGTTCCAGTGGGAGTGCCACTCAATATGTTTCTGAGATATTTCCATGGTTATGTGATCAGAACTTGCATCCACAGTTCATTTTACTGCTGTAGAAAATTTCCATAGTATGAATATAGTGTAGTTCATTTTTCCATTTTGCTACTTAGGAACATTTGAGTTGTTTCAGGTTTTCTGTTTTTTAATTACAAAAAGAATGCAACTTCCAACAAACATCAAACACATTTCCTGGTGCACATGGACAAGGGATTCTCTCTTACATACTGAATATTCATACCTTATCTCAGAAAACTAAATCATAACATATAGGAATGGAGTCAAAAAACTGATAGGAATTAGATTACCCATATAAGATAAACATCTGGCATCACCATCGTTATCTCCATTAGAATTCCAGACTAATCAGCTGAAATCTAGTCCCCATGCCACCACTGCCCTTATAGTAGGGAGGGAATATGTATCCTGTATCAATTTCAGCAAACTGTCTATTCTCATCTCTTTTGGAGAATCTGAGAGATTTCTGGTATCATCCTCTGGACCAGTCTTTTCCAGTGGCCTGCACTGGAGAGATCTCTAGAGAATGCCCTTTTGCACATCAAGAATTAACACAGTACTGCGAGTTGCCTTTGCTCAACATAAGAGGAATTTGAACAGGATATAAATAATGCTTTAGCACAAATAGACAAGTTTCTAGTAGCTGAATTTTATGACTCATTGAAATAGTTGAAGGGAATGTGGTTTTTTTCTTCTCCTTCCCCTTCCTCCCTTCCCCTCTTCCCCTCTTTCCCCATCTCTCCCTTCCTCCTTTCTTCCCTTCCACCCTCCTTCCTTCGCTCCTTCATAAATGATACCATCTCTGCAGCTGCCTTCTACAGATCAGGCATGCATTCCCTGAGAGCATTCTGAAAAAAAAAAAAAAAAAAAAAACAAAACAAAAAAAAAAAAAAAAAAAAAAAAAAAAAGAAAAAGAAAAAAAAAAGAAAACGGTTGCTTTGGGATCATTTGCATTTCTAATGGAAAAGAGGCAAGACATTCCAGGAGCTGAATCCTAGTACAAGTTGGGCTTGGGAAAGTGCTTCAGGCAATAGTATTTTTTCAATTCTGTATTGGGAAAAACCTAAAATGTACTTAGCCAAACACTCTGAGCCCTGAGGCACTCAAAGCAAAATGTAATCCATATGTTTCTGATTCATTTCACTCACCTCAAAGGCTTTTCAGAGTGGGGTTTCACTGCTCAGAAGTTTTCAAACTGTTCAACTTTTCTCTTTCACCACAATAAAAAGCACTTATCTACTGAACCCATTTCCCAACAGATAGTAATATTCAGGCTCAGTATTTAGGACTCTGATTTCTAGGGTCCCACATGCAACGGAATATATTCTGCAACCTTAAAAATCTGTCCTTTTTTGTTTCAAATAGAAGCACCATAACATTTTATTGTTTTTTTTTTATTGAGACAGAGTCTCACTCTGTCACTGAGGCTGGAATGCAGTGGCGTGATTTTGGCTTAATGCACCCTTTGCCTCCTGGTTTCAAGCAATTCTCTTGCCTTAGCCTGCTGGATAGCTGGGATTACAGGCATGCGCCACCATACCCAGCTAATTTTTGTATTTTTAATAGAGACGGGGTTTCACCACATTGTCCAGGCTGGTATCAAACTCCTGACGTCAAAGGATCTGCCTGTCTTAGCCTCCCAAAGTGCTAGGATTACAGGCATGAGCCACTGCACCCAACCCACCATAACATCTTAATCAAAAGCTACAAAAAGGGAGAGAAAATGTTACGCTAAGGAATGATTTTGCTTTAAAGATACAAAGGTTCTCAAGATTAAGAGAGAGCTGAAATTCCATAATTTAATTTGGTCCAATTTCTAACTCACTTATATGATATTGATTATACTTAATATTTTTCTCTTATATTCAAAAGATTTTTCTTTTTTCCTCCCTCCTTTCCTCCTTCACCCCCTCCTCCCTTTGACACAAAAATTGTGCAGTTATACATCCTAGGTAGAAAACATTTTGGTCCCTTATTTGAACATGTTACAGATAATCTGATCTCTTGTTTCTCTCTCTTAATTGGAAAAGGTAGTCTCTGTACACACTCTGTAAAATCTAAGGGGATGTATAGAACAGAGCAGATCCCCAAAATATGTTAGCTGTTCAGGGACGTGAGCAGAAATAGCACAGATGATGAGCAAGAAAGCCCAGGATGGGACTTGAATTTAAGGAGGAATCTGGCAAATATATTTAAAGGATTCGAACTCTGTGCATCAGATTGCTGAGTGCTAATCTCAGGGCAGAAACTGCTTGCTTTCGGGCCCATTTTATATAATCTGCTACTTATATTTGCCATTTCATTTAATAAAGAACAGTCTAGAGAGGGTGTTCAACTGTCTACTCTTCCATGTGCATACACAGTTAGAACATTCTGATTCAACAGTCTAGTCATTTCACACAGTGAGACAATTTCATCAAATAACTAGTTAAGTCTGTCAGTGTGCTTAAGTATTTTTTTTAACTGAATCAAATTTCTACTGAATTGAAACCTGTCAAGTTAATCGAACTAGTTACAGCTTAAGTAAAATTATTCTAGTAAGCACTGTAATTGAATTTTTTATTATACTTTAAGTTCTGGGATACATGTGCAGAACACGCAGGCTACATAGGTAACAAGTGCCATGGTGGTTTGCACCCATCAACCTGTCATCTATGTTAGGTATTTCTCCCAATGCTATCCCCCAACCCCAGCACAGGCGCCAGTTTGTGATATTTCCCTCCCTGTGTCCATGTGTTCTCAATGTTCAACTCCTACTTATGAGTAAGAACATGTGGTGTTTGCTTTTGTGTGCCTGCGTTAGTTTGCTGAGGATGATGGTTTCCAGCTTCATCCATGTCCCTGCAAAGGACGTGAACTTGTCCTTTTTTATGGCTGCATAGTATTCCATGGTGTATATGTGCCACATTTCCTTTATCCAGTGTATCACTGATGGGCATCTGGGTTGGTTCCAAGTCTTCACTATTGTGAACAGTGCTGCAATAAACATACATGTGCATGTAACTTTATAGTAGAATGATTTATAATCCTTTGGGTATATACCCAGTAATGGGACTGATGGGTCAAATGGCATTTCTTGTTCAAGATCCTTGAGAAATTGCCACACTGTCTTCCACAATGGTTGAACTAATTTACACTCCCAACAACAGTGTAAAAGCATTCTTATTTCTCCATATCATCTCCAACATCCGGATAACTAGGGTTATATAGAAATGCTTTGCAATATACCTGAAATATTACTCCATTTACAAAATCATGTTCGTGGGTTGCTAGATGTTAATTTAGCGGGAAGGCACTATTTTTCTCCTGTGTAGCCAAATTTAGGATCTGAGTATATTTAACACCACTTTTCTCAGTTAGCACCCAATTCCCTTTCTATTCTACACCTATCCCAATACATTTAGCTTCTGGAAAATGTTTAGATTTCTCACTGAGAAATTCCAGGCCCTGATGTATGTTTCTAGCACTATTTCCCCGTACAAGACCTTGCCCAGAATCCACATTGGTGGATTCTCTTTTCTGGGCGTGAGCATATCAGCCTCTGCATTTCTTACCCTGACTCACTGCTGAAGTTGCCTCCTCCATCTGGCCTCTCCTTCCTCTCCCCTTTACTCATATGATTTATTCACCTTTAAGACCTTCATGTTCTACTTCATCAAGATGGAAGCTTTTTCTTGTCCACTGGTCTACAAATTTCTCCCTTTCCTGAAATAGACCAGTATTTTCCATTTGTGCCCCTCATTTGTTGATCACATGCTATCCATTATTACTGGACATGATCACATACATTTTGAATTTTTACCCTTTTATTCCAACTAGATTGAAGTTTATTGACAAAAGAATTAGTGCCGTATGTTTTGGATAAATACATGATAACAAACCCAAGTTTTTATCATCGTCATCATCATCATCACGATCACCATCATGGTTTATTAATAAAACTTTACATTTGTTTTAACTTTTGTTTTAGGTTTGGGGGTACATGTGCAAGTTTGTTACATAGGTAAACTGCATGTCAAGAGGGTTTGTTATACAGATTATCTTATACACAGGTACTAAGCCTAGGACCCCACAGTTATCTTTTCTGCTACCCTCTCCTCCCACCCTCCACCCTCAAGTAAGCCCCAATGTCTGTTGTTCCCTTGTATTCATGAGTTCTCATTATTTAGCTCCCATTTATAGGTGAGAACATGTATTTGCTTTTATGTTTCTGTGTTAGTTTGCTAAGGATAACAACCTCCAGCTCCATTCATGTTCGTGCAAAAGAGATGATCTCATTCTTTTTTATGGCTGCATAGCATTCCATGGTGTATATTTACCACATTTTCTTTACTGAATCTGTCACTGATTGGAATTTAGGTTGATACCATGTCTTTGCTGTATTGTGAATAGTGCTGCAGTGAACATTTACCTGTATGTGTCTTTATGGTAGAATAATTTCTGTTGCTTTGAGTATATACCCAATAATGGGATTGCTGGGTCGAATGGTAGTTCTGTTTTTATCTCTTTGAGAAATTGCCATACTGCTTTCCACATTGGTTGGACCAATTTACACTGTCACCAACAGTGTTCTGGGATACATATGCAGAACATGCAGGTTTGTTACATAGGTATACCTGTGTAACTTAAAAGGGAACATGTGTTTTCTCTACAACCCCACCAGCATCTATTATTTTTTGACTTTTTAATAGTAGCCACCTTGACAGGTGTGAGATGGTATCTCACTGTGGTTTTGATTTGCATTTCTCTCATGATCAGTAATGTTGAGCTTTTTTCATGTGCTTGTTGGCTGTATGTGTCTCTTTAGAAAAGTGTTCAGGCCTTTTGCCCACTATTGTTTTTTTCTTATACATTTACGTTCCTTAAAGATGCTGGATAATAGACCTTTGACAGATACATAGTTTACAAATATTTTTTCCCATTCTGTAGGCTGTTATTCTGCTGATACTTTCCTTAGCTGTGCAGAAGCTCCTGAATTTAACTGGATCCCATTTGTCAATGTTTGCTTTTGTTGTGATTGCTCTTGGCATCTTTGTCATGAGTTGTTTGCCTGTTCCAGTGTCCAGGATGGTACTGCCTAAGCTGTCTTTCAGAGTTTTCATACTTTTGGGTTTTATATTTAAGTCTTTAATCCATATTAAGTTGGTTTTTGTATATGGTATAAGGAAGGGGTCCAGTTTCGATCTTATGCATATGACTAGCCGGTTATCCCAGCACCATTTATCAATTAGGGAGTCCTTTCTCCATTGCTTGTTTTTGTCAGCTTTGTCAAAGATCAGATTGTTGTAGGTGTGTGGCTTTATTTCTTGGCTCTTTATTCTGTTCCATTCATCTATGTGTCTCTTTTTGTACCAGTATCATGCTGTTTTGGTTACTGTAGCATTGTAGTATAGTTTGAAGTTGGGTAGTAAGATGCCTCCAGCTGTGCTCTTTTTGCTTAGGCTGCCTTGGCTACTTGGGCTTTTTTTGGCTTTTGTATGAATTTTAAAATAATTTTTTCTATTTCTATGAAGAATGTCATTGGTAGTTTGATAGAAATAGCATTGAATCTATAAATTACTTTGTGTGGTATGAGCATTTTAATGATATTGATTCTTCCTATCCATGAGCATGTGATATTTTTTCTTTTGTTGTGTCATCTCTGATTTATTCGAGCAGTGTTTTGTAATTCTCATTACAAAAATGTTTCACCACACTGGTTAGCTGTATTCCTAGGTATTTTGTTTTTCTGTAGCAATCACAAATGGGATAATATTCCTGATTTGGCTCTCAGCTTGGCTACTATTTGTGTGTATGAATGCGAGTGATTTTGTACATTAATTTTTGTATCCTGAAACTTTGTTAAAGTTGTTTATCAGCTGAAGGAGCTTTTGGGCCAAGACTATGGGGTTTTCCAGAAACAGAATCATGTCATCTACAAAGAGGACTAGTTTGACCTCTCTCTTCCAATTTGGATACTCTCTATTTCTTTCTCTTGACTAATTGCTCTGGCCAGGACTTGTAATACTATGTTGAATAGGAATGATGAGACAGCACATCCTTGTCTTGTACCCACTTTCAATAATAACTTACGTTTGAATGGTGATACATATATCATTATGTTAGAACCATCGAAAATGAGAGTTCTACTTATTCTCACAATACCTTTTTGAAATGACAATATGATGTCCATTTCACAGAAGAGGAAATGTAACCCTTGTGACTTGTTCAATTTCTTATTGTGTCAGAGACAGGATTCAAAGGCTAATTTTTTTTGGCAGGGGGAGGGGAGATTAAAATTATGTCCATTTCACAGAGGAGGAAACAAAAACCTTATGACTTGCTCAATTTCATACTGTCAGTGTCAGAGACAGAATTCAAAGGCTATTTTTTTTTTGGTTGGTAGGGGGAGGGGAGATTAAGATAAATCACAATTTATTTTAACTCCAAGATAAATCTGACAAAAGGAAGCTATTTAAAATCACTAAATGAAGATGCATACATCTTCCTAGTTGAAAACTACTATTATTCACTAAGCATACACTTTCCATTATTGAAGCATTTACTGATATGGTACCATGTAAGCCTCATAAAGTTCCTGAAAAGTGAATATTACCTGCATTTACAGCTGAGGAAACTGAAGTTTATAAATTTTAACCGCCTAAAATCACACAACAGTAACTTGTAGTCTAGAGTAGTCTTAGAGGGCCTGATTCCAAAACACACACTCCTACTACATTGTGCTGCTTTGCTGGAACCTTAGAGCAAAAGGAAGAGGAAGAAAAAAATCGTACAACAAACTGTGCAGAATATCTTCTCAGAGACAATACATATATTCTTACATTGAAAAGTAGGTTCATTATCTCAGTTACAGATTCATCGATTGTATTTTTGTTTGTCATGTTTTGCTCACTAATTTTAATTGATTTTGATACCTATTTGCTTTATACTACCTATGCTCTGAAAAGAACAGATCTGAGACTTTTGCTTTCAGCTACCATGTGTGTAAGTTAAAAATGCATCTCGTAAATCCTAGGGCAAATGCTAAAATTCAAAAAAAAATTGAACAAAGAGTTATAACTAATTAGCCAATAGTAGAAACAAAATGGAATTATCAAACAACTCTATTAGTCCAAAAGAATTTAGGAAAAGAAGAAAAGGATAAAGAACAAATGGGAAAAATCAGAAAAAATAAAATATTAGATTTAAATCTAAATGCATTGCTAATTTTATTAAATGTAAATGCTCAAAATACTCCAGCTGAAAGACAGAGATTGTCAGACTGGATAAAAAAGCAATTATATGTGGTCTAAAGAAATGTACTATAAATATAAAGATACAGTTTAAAAGTAAAAAATGAAAATGATATCAGGCAATTCTTTAATTTTTTGTATTGTTTTTCCTAGCTTTATTTCCAATTCTCTGGGCCTGCTTTGTTTCTCAGTCATGTAGTTTCATGGGAGTAGTAAAGAACTCCAAATATTATCCAGACCTTCTGTTTAGTTATTAACCCAACTGCCACTCAATGAAACTAAGAAGGAAAAAACCTGCTAGCTGTTTAATATGAACAGGTATTGATTTTTCTTCTAGGGAAACAAGAAAATACATATTTATTTAAGTATATTTAATTTTTAAACAAATTGTTTTTGAATAATTAAAATGATGGGTGTTCACTGTAGAAAATCTGAATATCTTGATAAACACAAAGAAGAAATTAAAATTATCCAAAATTATGCCATTTATAAAGAACCACTTATATTTCAGATATTTCTCTTTTTCCAAAATCAAGCATATGTTTTACAAAAGGAGACAAAATTTATTTCAACTTTAAAACAAAATGTGTATATCTTTTCATGTAAATATATCTTCCAAAATTCTAACGATCATTAGTCTCTCATGTGGTATATTGTAATTTATAACAACAATAATTATAGCTAATGTGTATTGAACACTTACTACCTGCCAGGCAACATGCTGAGCTTTATATTATTTATTTGGTCCCTATCACCATATATTTATGTGAGTACCATTAACTGCCATGATAATGTCCTTTTATATTGTAATTAGGCCAAGTTCCATTGTATTATAGTCAATGTTAAATTTTTCTTTGGAATTGGCTTGGCTTTACGCTACTCCTTCTATCTCTAAAATGTTGTATCTTTTTATTTCTAATTCACGTGTCCACCCAATACAGCATTTCACCTGTTGGATGTATCCATGACAGTGTTATCCTCAATTGTAATACAAATTGAATTTTACACACTGATACAAATTTAGTGACTGTTGTGAGTGCTTCAGCATTTCACTGTGGTATCTCCTAATCTCTTATGTTGTGTCACTAATTTGTGTCCACATTTTTTACTATTTTGGGCAATGTCATGATGAACATCCTTGTGGGTATATAAGTAAAGTGAGTTATGCTCACACCATGTGCCTGATGTCTAGATGTTCTCACTCCCTCTCAAGAATTGAAACATGCATTAAAATACTCTGTGGTGCTGAGTATAAATCTAATTCATTGGTGTGTGGGAGTGAGCTTCTGATGACTTGTAAGAGCTGCTGGTGTGCGTCATCTCTACACTCAGCATCACATTTACAACACATTGCAATCAGCCATGGAGAGAGTATTTGCACCAGAGAAATCAGCAAACACCATAAATCAGGAAACTTTCTTTGGAGGGCATATTGTGAAACATTTACCAGCACATCCCTGGCCTCACTGATGAGTTGAACAGGTATCTTGTATGCAGCACTACACAGTGACTCAGTTGGCATAATTCCTAATCAATATAGTGTTGTCCACTAGCCAAGAAGTCTGCAACACAGCAGTGATGAATATATAGAATGGCCCAAGGTCGCACAGCCAGTAAATGGTAGAATCAAAATTCTAACCCCGGGTGTTCCCTGTATCCAAAGGCACATGTTCCTCTGCTCTATCTTTACTGTTTCAGGAAGGGGCAGGGCTTGGAGACAGACTGCTTGGCTTTGTCTCTTGACTCTGTGACTGTGAGCAGGTTATTAACTTCTGTATCCCTAACTTTCTTCATCTGCAAAAAGAAGACTAGAACAGTACCTATGTAATTGTGATACTGTTAGGGATAAATGAAGTCATGAATCCACAGAGCTTAGCACAATGCTGGGCACATAATAAATGCTTAATAAATATTAAATTTTATATGTATATTTTAAAGCACACAGTGTAATAAACTGATATCATTTATCTAGAATTCATGTATCTTTTATCCCACAATGTTCTTTTTAAGGTTAAGAATATTTGCCAGTTTTGTTTTTAACAGTTTTAAAATTTAATTGAGCACAGAAATTTTTTTTAAGTTAATACCTATTTCACCTGAAGTTCCATGATGAAACAATTATTTACCAGTTCATGTAGTTGATCAAATATCCTTAAAAGAACTACATGGATTCATAGGAGCCTTTGCATATCTGGAGAACTGATTTCCTTTAGAAAAGTTGCCATGCCATGACTTGAATATTTAATTTTGGTTAATCATTAGAAACCTGCTTGTTGCTATCTTGGACAAACACAATCCCCTTAGATATCTCTTCATGAGGAAGCTGTCCTTTGGACATAATGTTCTTGTCATATGAAAGAACACCTCTTGATAAGTGGAAATATTAACTTTCAGCAGAGAATCTTTTTCTCCCAAATTTATTCAAAATGAGTTTAATATTCCCTTTCAATTCTTCTGTCAATTGATGGTGAGGAAGAAGCTCTAGGGTCATGATTATCTATAAAGCAAAGATAGGAACAAATTCAACAGAACAGTTCCTGGCTTATAATAACCTTTGACACATATTGAATGAATAATGAATCAATCTGCAGTGGATAAGCAGCTTATACGTAATACACACAAATAAACACACAACTGATTAAAAAAAAAACAACATAAAATCTAATCTAAAATAAAAACTGTCATGTAGATGATTCATGCATTTCTCTTATTTTATGGTAACAGTGTTTTGACTGATGGCTTTCTGCACTGTGCCTGGTACTTGTCTTGAAGTTATCTGGCAGCCCTGACACTGAACGCTGAGTAAAGGGGGAACTGGCCAAAGAGAGTCTTCGTAGAGAGGCAGAACTGGTAGTCAATGGTGCCCCTTCTTTGCAGTCAAACCTGATAGCAAAGAGCCAGTCCTTTTAGCCATGAATGTTTTCCTAAGCTGATACCCTAGACTGTCATGAGAAATTCTGAAAACAGATCCAACATTTGAAATGTCGTTATGATGTTTGTTCATTTTCTAGAATTTGGATTTCAATGGCATTTCCTCTAATGCTTTGGTAAAACGTTAAGGCAGTTTCTAGTTTTTTTGTGGAGATTTGACAACTGAAGTCCATTTCTCCCAGTGCAAACGTAACTTGCCTCTCAGCTCTGCCCCAGGTTGAAAATGTCAGCCACTGAGAGGGCCACCCAGGCTGCTGATGGCCAGGGGCCAACCAGAAATATGCTTTTTCTCTCCCAAAGTTCCCCTCAGAGAACGTTTGAAGCCCCATTTTCAATAGGGATCAAACAATGACAAGTGAATAGTCCAAAGTGGTAAGTCAAAGTCCCCTAAAGTCTAACAAGCCCAGTGTGACAGAGACCTCCAGTAGCTTAAAGACACCTGCTCTTCTCACTGCCCTGTTCTCTGTTTCTGTCAGTCCAGATGGACTAGTGAAGGAAGGAAGATAGCAAACCTCTCCAGCTAGTTCAGTCAGGGAAGAGACGAAAGATATTTTGTGTGTCAAGAAACGTCCATTCTCATCCTGCCTCTGCCATCACTCCTCAAAGGAAGTGGCTGTTTATTTCACCTCCCTGGTCCTCAGTCTCCTCAGCTATCCAAAAAAGATGTGAACCACACGATCTTAAAGGCTTTCCGAACCCACACTTTTAACACTTTTAAGGATCCTACATCTATGGAGTGTTTACTGAGTGCTTTGGATGGTAATAACTTCTTCATATGCATCACTTCATTTTGTTTTCACAATAGCCCATTCCACTGGTATTATTTTCCTTCTGCAGAGGAGAAAAGTGGAACTCAGAGAGGTTAGGCGACTTGATCAAGTTCATGAACAGGTATCAGGGCAAGGGCAAGGATTCAACCCCAAGCCAGGCTGGTCCAAATCCCATATGCTTACTCCCTACCCAGAGCTGTGCCTGACACATCCTTCATATTTCTATAGCATTTGAAAGTATCTTAAAGTACAGTCAGATCAAAGTCTCAGGAGATCCTCTGGACACTCCTGTAAATGTCCCTTTTACAATTTTTCATCCTCCCAACCATGGGCATTAAGAGCCGAGTTCTGTATCGTGTTTGATGGCAAATGTCCATGCAACACAAAGAAGCTGCAGGATCTTATCTAGTCACTTCATTTGTGCAAGCAAGGCTCTATGGAGTCCGGATGTCTGACTCATCCATCAGCCCTGGAATCTCTTTCAAAATGTACTGATCTCCTGACAAGAATGGGCAATGGCTTCACAGAAAATGGAAAGCCCTGAACCTTTGCCAAAATCTTAAACCCAAATGAAACTCAACTGCTTACACTGAGGATGGGTAATAATTCTGTTCTCCTGGCTCCTGCAAAGTCAAAGATGTCTCTCCTTCCACTGATCCAGGCTTAATGAATGACAAATTAAAGTGAGCCCAACATGTACCTAGCAAGGAGGGCTGCCAGAGACTGATTTCTGATCTAACAGCCTTAGGATTTTCTCTGACATGGTTAAGCCTGAGACAGTTCATTTAGAGGAAAATCAGTTAAAGGAAATCTGATAGAAATCTTCCATTACTGCTAAGGCAATGGTTTTTAGGAGGCAGAATGGGGAAACAGGAAGAATATGTGCTTTGGTTTCTGTGGGCCCCTGGCATGACTTCTAATTCTTCCACTTAACTGTGTAAACCTAGGCAAGTTAGATACACTCTCTGAGCCCTAATTTCTTTATATAAAAAAAAACTGAGATAATATTATTTGTCACATAGATTTGTTGTGAGGATTAAATGAATTAATTATGTAAATGTTACTGGTAGCATGTAGTAAAAACTTAATATGTTTGTCACTCCCAAATTCCACAAAATTATGAACCTTTAGAGTTAAAAGAGACTTATGACATTAAGTTCAGACACTTGATATTACAAATTAGAAAAGTAAATTCTCAGGGAATTAAAATCCAAAATCATATAATTAATAGTATTCTAGTCCATTCTATCTGTAGCTATCTGCCATTTTACAAATTCTTCATTTAATCATATACGTATCCATTAGTCAACACAATTTATGGAGTGTCATCTATGCACTCAGCATCATGTTAAGAAATGTGAAGGATTAGATAAAAGAGTCTCAGGCCTCATCAACAACAGATATGGAGACCCTGCTGTGTACAGTGTTCTGAGCCTCAGGTTTGGGGATGATAAACTAAGGGTAAAACATGGTACATCCCTCCAGGGGAAGTCACCATTTAGTTAAGAACACGCAGAGAGCCACGCAAAGCGTCTTGTGTAAATGCAAATGGTACAGATTTAGATGTGGAACTAGGAGAAGAAAATAAGTAAGCACTGGAAGACTTAGAAAAGGCTTCCTGGTGTTGTCTCACCTTGAAGGATTATCTTCCTAAAAAGTCTGGAGATGGTCCCCAGCTTAGGATGGTTCAACTTAAATCCTATGAAAGCAACACACATTCAGTGTATTGCTCCTTGATGTATGATGGAACTAAGTCCCGATAAACCTGTTGCAAGTTGAAAATATCACTGGAAGGACACTTTCGACATATTTTCAAGTTATGATAGTTTATTGGGACATGACCCCATTGCAGTTGAGGAGTCTCTGTTCTTCTAATGTCAGAGGGAGGCTCGAAGGGCTCCTTCTGCTCCTGGGAAGATGACCACTGAGCCTCTGTTTACCTACCTTCGCCTAACCCACTAACCACTCAACACTGAGCCCCTACAGCCACCTGAGAGGACAGTCTCTGGACAACAGCTATAACTAGAATAGATTCTTCACCTCCTCTTAAGAGATAATAAGGAAACCACCAAACTTTATATCCCTGGGAACCTTCACCTCTGCAGAAGTCTATGCCTCCCAGCTTCAAATTCTTAGACTCCCTCTGCAAATGGACCCTTTGGACTCTTCTTGTTCCCTACAACTGTATACAGGTATTGATCGACTTACGACCCATGCAACGTACGACCATTCGACTGTACGACCACAATCGCTAGCCACGACGGCTACCGCGTCTGGCAGCGCAAACATTGCCCCGCTGGGCGTACGACAGTGCAGACCAGCTTCTGGCAGCACTACCGTCTCCGCATGCATATAGCCTACTCAACTTATGACCAAATCGTGTTACGACCGGTCTGTCGGAACCAATCGTGGTTGTAAGTCGAGCACTAGCTGTACATCTTCCGACCTGTGGAACTCAGGGTCTGGCATAAAGGAAATCCCCTTTATGCATTTCTGAATAATGTATTCACTTTCTTGCTGATGCCTGATTCTCCCCTCTGGACCAAGCCTCCATGTCAGCCCCCTCTACTAGAAGTTTCTTTTTCTCTTTCTTCCCATATACTACAGGATCTGGGGTGAGGTGGGGTCCTCCTTGCTCATTATTGCTGCTTCCAGGCACCACCCCACCATGAAAAATACTCTTTTAAATACATGTCATCAAATTATACCACTCATTAATTATAATAACTCCCTCTCACATAGGCTTGATTTCTTTCATTAAAACTATGAGCCCCAAGTTTATCATTTTTCTCTTTAATACAACTTCTGTCACCACTCTTAGATACTGGTGACCTTGACATCTATTGTAGGTTTCTACATTTAACCTCATCAACCTATTCTCACGGTCAAATCCTAAACCTTATAATTTGAATAATGGTACCACCTTGGAAAGCTCAATTTGAGATATCTCAGCCTCATGCCACCCCCTTTGGTCTTTGTGACTTAATTTCCCTGATAAGCCCTTTTCAGTTGTCTTCACCGCCCTGAACCTCTAATCTGTGGATCCAACCCCTTCCCTGTTGTCGATCCACATGCTCTCCCAACTCTTCTTACCTAACGTAGGTGCCATGACCCTTCACTCCCCTGCACATTGCCTCATCTGCTCTTTGCCCTTCACTCCGTTTACTTGCTCACCCAGGAAATCCTCACCTCTGGTTAAATTCAACGTCCACACTCCATATCTACATCTGAGAAACTGAACATGGCTGGAGGAAAAAAATTGTCGATTGGTCACACTTTAAATGTGTGATCACAAATCTTACGTATTTTCTTAGTCAATTCATGCTTTGTCTCACTTAAATAACTATTTTATACCTTTTATAGTTTCCTTATATCTTCCTCATCCCATCCCATCCTTTGGCTTAGCAGATGACCGTCCCTCTTATATCAGTGAGAAAGATATCTAATTAAAGAAAACCTTCTCTATCTTCCCATGCTTTCAAGTCTAGACCCTTTGCTTAGCCTCAAATCACATGCCTACTTGTCAGCTCAGAGACACTGCTTCTGTGATTACCTGTTTTCTGTAACTAAAATTTCCCGTATATCCAAGATTATCCTCACAGACAAACCACTGTGATTCCTTATTTGCGGTCTTAAACCAACCATAATCCCTTTGAGTCCAAGTCTCCTTTATTTAAAATTTTACCAGTAGCAAACCGCTGTAAGAATGATCTATAATGAACACCCATCTCCCCTCCAGCATCTCCCATTCTGTCTTGAATCTCCTCGCCTCAGGTCTTTGTTCCTACCACCTACTGAACTCCTCTTGCTGAGGTTCCGATGTTTTTCAAATCTAATGATTAATTCTAATTCTCAATACCCACTCAATTTTCTCGAAGTGTTCTTAAGAATTTCCCTTGCTGAAATATTCTGGGATATCTACTCTTTCGCTTTTTCTCCTACTTTACTCATCACCAATCTCACTTACTTGGCTAAATTATCCTGTATTTCCGGACTTCCAAATATTGAGTGTACTAGGGCTCACACTTCTGGTCACTTTTCTTTCTAGCTCCTGTCCCTAGATATTCTTGTCAAGTCATCTTGTTTTTCAGCCCCATTATTTAAATATACTAATAACTCCCAATTTTGTGGATTTAGGCTTCACCTCAACCCCAAGCTCCAGACTTGTATATACAACAGCCTACCTGATTGTCTAATAGCCATTACAAACTTAACATATGAAAATGAATCTCTTGATACATTCCCCCAAACCCTAACCGCCTTCTCCCTTAGTCCTCGCCAGTCCAGCCACAGGCACACACTACCGCTCACCCAGCTGCTCAGGGCAAAAGCCTTGGAAACATCCTTAATGCCTCTCTTTGTTTTACACTCTGCCACCCAACACACAAATCCAGCTCATCTGATGTATTGTAGGTTCTATTTTCAAAAAATATTTTCTAAGTTCAGATTTTACTTCTCTTAATATAATATCTAGATTTCCAGACCATGCCCACCCTTAAAAACAATAAAAATGCTACTTAAAAAACTTTTTAAATTCTTTTTTTGAGACTAAGGTCAAAATCTAGATGAAGATGGGAATTCAAACAGAAAATCATAAGACTTAGGAACTTGTGCCCTGGAGTATTTAATAAAGTTGGAGAAGGTGAATTTCATCTTTTATAGCCTATGCTTCTATATGAAGAGATTGATAGCAGAGGTCTCCTCCACAAAGCTAAGACCATCAAGAGTGACATCTTACATGGAAGAGATAACCAAATGAAAATCCACTTCACTTTCAAACCTCAACCAACTGCAAGAAAAGTTGCACTGATGCTGAGCAATGATGACAAAAGCTCCTGAGAAGCTGTCACTATGACTCATTCCTAAAATTTATTTGTAGCCCAAATTCACATGATGTAGATGGTTTAAAAGTGTTACGCTGTGCATTTAGCTGAAAGGAGACCTAGGTGGTAGATATTCCAGGCACCTGGCAAAAGCAGATACAAATTCTCTATGGAAAAATTGATCTTTTGTCCTAAGCCTCAAAGGCATCCCACACATAATTTCCTTGACAAATGGTAGTATCACAGTAAAATAAAAAGAGACCTTGAATACTGCAACTGTCACACACATAATTAATATAGCCATGTTTACTGTGTTTAATATACACATTAACTTTCTTGAATAGGAAACTCTAAAGAATACTCAAGCAGATTTTCAACAGAACAAAATTAAGACTCTAGAAATAAAAAATACAATAACTGAAAATAAATATCAATTAAATGGTTAAACATCAAATTAGAAGCTGTTACAGAAAAAATTAATAAACTGAATTA
This sequence comes from Cebus imitator, assembly GCF_001604975.1. Lineage (NCBI taxonomy): Eukaryota > Metazoa > Chordata > Mammalia > Primates > Cebidae > Cebus > Cebus imitator. Next base: position 321,984 of record NW_016107665.1, read on the forward strand.
TATGTTTAAAGAAATAATTTAGACTGTAACACAGAAAGACAAATAGAAAGTGTAAAATAAGTTTAAGAAAAGCAAAAAATCGTGTGAAAATTCTGAACATCCAACTAAATCAATTCCAGAAATAAGGAGAGAGGACAATAGAAAGGGACATTATTAGATGAAGGTATAGTAGAGAAACTTTCAAAAGTGATAAAACCCACCCATCTACAGTTTCAAGAGGCCTAACTAATCCCGAATAGAATAAATAAAAAAATAAAATTTACATCTTAACACATGAACATGAAACGTAAAAAACCAAAAACAAAGAAAAGACTTTAGCAACATCTAGAGGGGAAAGACAGATTACCTTTAAACAGCCATAGTGACACTAACAACTGACTTTTCACCAACAGCAATCAAAGCTAGAAATTCTGGAGGATGTAAAGCCATGGGGA
>NW_016107665.1:322436-355251 GCF_001604975.1 Cebus imitator
AAAAAAAAAAAAAAAAAAAAAAAAAAAAAAAAAAAAAAAAAAAAAAAAAAAAAAAAAAAAAAAAAAAAAAAAAAAAAAAAAAAAAAAAAGATCCCAGATGTTAGTTCTGTGCTGCAAAAAGACAGAAAAGGCAAAGTAGACAGTGAATATGTAGGTAACTCTCGTCATAACTACGTAGCAGCAATTCCTGTGCATTTGTCCAAGCCCTGTTTACTTTTCACTTTAGTTGGGGAGTGAGGCCACCTTTCTTAGGATGCCTGGCAATTAGGTATAGGCATGCGACTGCCTTTTGGCCATTAGTATCTAAGCAAAAGCAATGGGGGTTACTTCTGGAATAAAGAGGTAAAGAAGGGGGTGTGCCTTCTCCCATGGACTCTTCCCATTTGCTGGCTTAATGAAAAGTACTCAAAGAACTAAAAGAAGGTAGAGCCATAGGATGGAAGAAGCCTTGAATGACCACATAAAAAGTTGTTCAACCAGAAATATCCCCCATTGGACTGAAGCATGAATAAGAAACAAACTTGTATGCTACAACCACTGAGACTCCAGGAGTTAATTGTTTGCACCCCTAGCATTACCTAACTAATACATTTACTGGAGGGTTAAAACAAGATTCCGAATCACAACACACTATAACAATTGCATGTAAGTTGGGGAGTAGGTATGGGTAGATACTAAACTTAACTCTTTATTTGTCCTAAGGGAAGACAAAAGTATAAACTCTGCCCTTCAATACATTACGTATACATATTATAGTCTCCCAAGTGACCACTGAAGAATAGAAGCAAAGGGCCAGGTGCGGCCAGGCGTTGTCACGCCTATTATCTCTGCAATTTGGGAGGCTGAGGCGGACAGATCACCTGAGGTCAGGAGTTCAAGACCAGTCTGGGCCAACATAGTGAAACCCTGTCTCTACTAAAAACACAAAAATTAGCTGGGCGTGGAGGCAGGTGTCTGTAATTCCAGCTACTCAGGAGGCTGAGGCAAGAGAATCGCTTGAACCCAGGAGGCAGAGGTTGCAGTGAGCTGAGATCCGTGCCATTGCACTCCAGCCTAGTGGACAAGAGCAAGACTGACTCTTGGAAAAAAAAAAAGAACAGAAGCAAAGAAGCTTAATTCCAAAAGTGGGAATAACTTGAATAAGTAAAAATAATGAAAAAGAAGGTCATATAGAAGGATTGAATAAAAAGCATGAAATAGGCCAGGTGCGGTGGCTCACACCTGTAATCCCAGCACTTTGGGAGGCTGAGGTAGGTGGATCATGAGGTCAGATTCAGACCATCCCAGCCAACATGGTGACACCCCGTCTGTATTAAAATACAAAAAAATTAGCCAGGCATGGTGGCGTGCGCCTATAGTCCCAGCTGCTCAAGAGGCTGAGGCAGGAAAATTGCTTGAACCCGGGTGGCAGAGGATGCTTTGAGCTGAGATCGTGCCACTGCACTACAGCCTGGGAGAGACAGCACGACTCCATCTCAAAAGAAAAAAAAAAAATGAAATGAGATGATAAATATAATATAGGCAATTGTATTAAAGGTAAATAGACTAAATGTTTCAGTTAAAAGATAAATCAGAATGGACTTTTAAAAGGTAATTCTATGGAGGTCGCAAAATACACATCCACAGGAGAGTGGCTCCAGGACCCCTCACCCATGGATACCAAAATCCACTGATATTCCAGACTCATGTTAAATCACCTAGTATTTACACGTAACTATGCGCATCCTCCCATATACTTGAAATCATTTCTAAATTACATATAGCACCTAATACGATGTAAATGCAACATAAATAGTTGCTATGCCATATTTTTAAAATCTGTACTATATTTTTATTGTTGTACTTTGTTATTGCTTTTTCCCAAATATTTTTCTTCCATGGATGGTTGAATCCACAGATGCAGAATCTGTAGAGATGGAGAGCTGACTCGATCAGACTATCAAGGAACATGTTCTTTTCATGATGACAGCAGAAGCAATATAAGGGTGAGGAGAAGCACAGGATATCTCTAAGGTTAAGGTTTGGATGAAGGTGGCATACAGCCATTTTCACTGATGCTCTTTTGGTCACCATAGTCACATAGACAAGCCCATTTATCAGTGAGGTAGAGAAACACATGCCACCTCAAACAGGAAGAACTGCAATGTCACACAGCAAAAGCCGTGGACATAGGGAAAAGTGAAAAGTTAGAAATAATAATGCAATTTATCGGAAATAGAAGAAAACTTCTTTTAACTGATAAAGGATATCTATAGAAAGTAAGCAAAAAACTACATAGCTATGTACAAATAACATACACAGCTATGACACTAGAACACTTTCTCTTTGAAATAGGGAAAACATAAAGATGTCTCCATTACCATTTCTACTTGACATTTTTGTTGAGTATCAGAGACCTTAGCTAATACTGTAAGAGAATAAAAAGAAATAAAATCCTAGTGATTAGTAAAGAAGAAATAAAACTCTTTTGTTACAGATACTATGATGACATATTTTAAAAATCCAAAAGAATTTGCAGATAAGTTATTTGAATAAAAGAATACAGTAAGACTGCTAAATTTAAAAAATCAATGTACAGAAATCATATACTAGGAATCTACATACTAGCAGCAAATATATTTTCAAAAGATACAATTAATGCCTCAGGAATATAGAGTATACAGTTGACCCTTGAACAACATATGGGTTAGGGGCACTGACTCCTCTGCGCAGCTGAAAATTTGTATACAATTTTGTCTCCCCCAAACTTAACTACTAAGAGCCTACAGTTGCCTGGAAGCCTTACCAATAACATAAACAGCTGATTAAGGAATATTTTATATGTTAACCATGTCATATACTGTATTTTTACAATAAAGTTAGAGGACAAGAAAATATTAAGAAAATCATAAGGAAGAGAAAATATGTTTACTCTTCAGTAAGTAAAAGAGGATCATCACAAAGGCTTTCATTATCATCCTCATACTGAGTATCCTGAGGAGGTAGAAGAGAAAGAAGGGGGTGGTCTTACTGCTCAAGAGTGACGGAGGTGGAAGAAAATCCATGTGTAAGTGGGCCCTACTGTTCAAACCCATACTGTTGAAGACTCACGTGTACTTAGAAATGTATAAGCCGAAAGATGTTCAAAACCTTTCAGGGCGAATTATAAAACTTTATTGAATAGCAAAGAAGAGCTAAATAGAGAAATAAATATCCTTTATCGATTTGCAACACTTACTATGGCAAACATACCAATTCTTTCCCAAAGTGATACATTCAATGCATCCCAGTCAAAATCCAGACAGGATTTTGGATTGAACGTAAAAGTGGATACCAAGATGTACATGGCTTGGAACCATCTGTTACAGCTGTATGAACAGGGCACTGTGAGGAATCAGAGTAGTTGATTTTCCTAACTGAAACTTAGAAAGAAGGACAAGGTAAATAATGCCTTTAAACAGCTCTGTAAATCCATATGAAAAGGGGGCAATTGGCTTTTAATGGGTGAGACAAAGAAACGGGGGCAGGAGGCTGAAAATAAATTTCCAGAGACTTTTGATAGCAAACTGGACTAAAAGTCATGAGTCATCTCCATTGGAGCCTGAACCAAGATTCAAGTTAAGAAAGAGGCAATTTATTCAAGTCTATGGTTACATTCAGGGCTAGGATTTATGTAAGAGGTCAAGGTATTTAATTTTTTAAAAATAGCTTTTATGAAAGGGAAAGATACTTCACTGAACAATATAGGCGCAGCATCATATATCTTTGTATTTATATTTGGCTGTTTTAATTGAGTTGTACTTTTGTAAAGAAAGACACGGATGCTTGTATTACCTTCTAAATCACTGGTTCTCAAACTTGACTTCCATTAAAAACAAGGGGGAACTTTAAAAATTCTGATGCCCAGGCCACATCAGAACAATCAAATCAGAACACCTGGGAGCAGGGCTGGGGCTCACCACTTTGTAAAGTTTCCTGTGTGATTCTAAGGTAGAGTCAATGTTGACAACCTCTGCTTCAAGTAAAACCAAGCCTTCATGGTTGATGGCTCACTAAAGGTATCAATTTTGAGAGCCCTCTCTAGGCAAATTAACCCAAAATCTCTGTGGCTAGAGCAGGGAACTATTTTCTTCCCAAAGCTCTCCAGGTAATTCTAACATGCTGCCAGGGTTGGGAATCACTGGTTTTAGGCCTTCTACTTGATATTGGCCACCACTCTCAGCACTGCCAGTACCTCCTGGTGATTTTCTATTACAGATGTCACTCTTAGACATCTGGATAACTCTGAGTGGTGAAATGGCTAAGTCCAACCAAGAAACTTACTCAACATGTATTTACTATTTATTGAATACACAAAGAGCACTAATCTTTGGATGAAGAAAAACCCAAACAAATGCATATTCCAGTTGTTGGTAAATTGTAGGTGGTCCCAGTATCACTAAACTCTGAAAAGACCCTAAAAACAGTAAGGTTAATTTATTAAGACATAAGGCATGTGTATCTTTTCCCCAATCCCTCAAATACAGCCCAGTCATATGAACCATATAGCACCTCTCCCATTCTCACAGCTTGGGAAAAGGGGAGCGGGCAAGGGGGTGATAACAGAAGGCAACATCACACCAAATATTATAATAGTCCTGCCAGCCCTGTCGTACCTGAGAAGCATACTTCACACTCCCAAGAGCAGTGTAGCAAGTTATGCTCCTCTGGCACCTCCTTGGCAGGCATGTAACTCCTAAATGACTTAGCAAAAATGACTTAGCAAAATCTGGAGCTAAGAGGCCAGGGCACTCGTTTGCAGCTGAACACATTGGTAGGAGTCATCTGTGGACCCCATGGACACCATGACTTTGAGTGGTCTTTCTCCGTGTGCCCCTTCACTGGATGCCAGTTCACAGGAAAAGCACAACCCTCAAAAACCTAAGGAACAAACTCTGTATTCTAAAAGGTTTCATTATGTTTCTATTTTATAAAGTTCTTGTGCAGATATTACCTCATGCAACATAGTCTGTCATTCTGCTTCACTTTTAGGTATTGCCTTCATAGGCTGGAACACTTAATATAGCAAAGATACATAATATATTCTGGATATAAAGAATCCAGAAAGATGAGGAAGTGGCTCAGGGTCCCGTGGTGAGTAGGGACAGACCTGGGATTTAAACTCAAGTCTTTCCCCCTAGAATCCATGCTTTCCTCTCTATTGTAATAGGAATACTTGACATCAGTTTGATGCCTTGTGATACACAAAGCACGTTACCAATAGTACTTTTTAATGAGATGATTTAAGTAAAACAACAATATGCCAAGCACATAATAGGCACTCGATACATAACATCCTTCGGCCTCTTTTTATTCATATATTCTTTACTGTTCTCTTTTGCTCAAAGGATGTGACTAGACCGTAACCTTTATTAACCACAGGGCCTAATAACGTAAGCAGAACTGGCCATCAAATTTGGTCTCCCCGCATACTTCTTTAAGTGAAATGGTTTCAAGGTCAAAACACGGGATTGGGCAGTGCCTGACCTGGGGCTTCATAGGCCAAAGGGAGAACAACAAATAGCTCTCCACACCAGAAAGAGCATGGGCTCTGATCCAAAAGGAAAGCTGGAGCCCAGAACTTCAATTCTAGATCAAGTTGCCACAAGGGTGTTCACCATTACTTTGGACAGATTTCCTCTTCATAATTGTCACGGATTGATGCAGGAGTTTGGCTACTCTGATGTTGTTTTGACCAGAGTCCCAGGAATACTTATATCCTTTCCAGATAATCCTTCTTCCTCATCCTCTCCATCCTCCACTATCCTGAGACTGTTGCACACAGGAGATAAAATAGCAGAAAGGGAATGAAAGTGACAGCTGTGTGAGAGTCCACCTCCCAGACTAAAAGGCTGACAAAAACCCTTATTGCAGCAAGTGGGTTAGGCTTGAAGCCAAAGTGGACAAACCTCCAGCCGTCTCCTCATCCACAGACCCACCAAAACTATGGGACCAGTGTGTTTCACATGAGACAGCAAAGACGGAGAGAGATGGCCAGGGTGGGTCAACTCATCCACATAGCCCTATGAAAACAAAGAAAAGAGAGGGACGGCGGGCACAGTGGCTCACACCTGTAATCCCAGCACTTTGGGAGGCCGAGGTGGGCAGATCATGAGGTCAAGAGATCGAGACCATCCTGGCCAACATGGCGAAACCCTGCCTTTACTAAAAATATAAAAATTAGCCAGGCGTGGTGGCACATGCCTGTAGTCCCAGCTTCTCAGAAAGCTGAGGCAGGAGAATCGCTTGAACCCGGGAAGTGGAAGTTGCAGTGAGCCAAGATTGTGCCACTGCACTACAGCCTGGGCACAGAGCAAGACTGTGTCTCAAAAGAAAAAAAAAAAAAAAAAAAAAAAAAAAAAAGAGCACGGGAGAGGGACACAAGACCTCTGGGGGCTGTCTCACTTCACCAATTCCACTGCAAGGAGGAAGTTGAGTGCAAGAGCAAGAGGACAGCCCTGGACTTTGCCTTTTAAAGCACAGTAGCCATGTTTGCTGGTGAAATGTGGCCCCATGAATGTTCCACATTATGATCAACCAGCTTATCAACTCCTCCTCCCTGCAAAATCTAGAAGTGGAGCAGATGGAAGTGAGCCTGGCAGGGAAGACGGGCAGAAGTATCATCATCTTACACTCAGCAGACAAAGGTTCAGCTTTCTTCCTTCCTTTCTTTGCTTTTCTTTTATTCTTTTGCTCTAAAATAGCATGCTTATAGATTTTGTGATAAAGTCTTGGCAAAATTTAACACGAAAATTACTTTTAAGGTAGACATACCATGTGCCTTGCAATCACAAAGCCCATATTCTGACAGATTACTGACCGGAGAATAATGCTTCTGCGACCCTTCTTAATTCCCTTGTTGTATGTAGCGAGAATTACCCCCTAAGTTTGAGCTGCCACATAAAGAAGGGTATTCTCTTTTGTTAGGATGTTCAAGGTTCACTTTGAACAACTTTGAAGTTTTTTGTTTACAAGTGTCTCCTACTGAATGTCTTCAGGCAGGTAAGAACCTGAGGCCCTCTGTGTCCCCTCTATTTTCAGGACTTGGTCCTGCAACCTTTTGTCAGTCATGCACCCCTTGTTTTATCTCCTGAATAACTGTCAGATCAGTCCCCTCCTCTCTGCCCCCATCCCCATGGCAAGCGCTTCCTCTTAAACTCGTTTTACTGGCCCACTCTTTTCTCTCTCCAGTCCACATGTCCCTCTCCAGCTTTAAGAATTAATTCTGATCATGTTCCTCCCCTGGTAAATATGCTTTGGTGGCTGCCCACTGTCTATGTCTGAAGTGACTAGCTCCTTAACATGAAATTTAAGGCTTTCTATGACCTGGCCTTTCTATAACATCCTTAGAATGTTCCAACCTCATTTCCTTCCTTTGAATTTTATGTACCAGCAACATCATTCTTCAGGTAGTTTCCAGTACACCTGTACGTGCTATGTTCTTTCATCCCCGTTCCTCTGCTTGGAATGTCTCCTTACCTACCTATCATGCCTACTCACTTCTTCATCTGGCCTTCCTCATTTATCCCTTCCACATTCGGCTCAGGTGCTACTTTCTCTAGGAAGCATTTTAGCTATTCCACCCCACTCTCTGCTGCTGTTCCCTAAGACACTATCCACACTGCTGCCACAGCATAGACCATGCAATGTGAAATTCTGTCCTTGCCACTTGACTAGAGAACTCAGGGACTATTCCCAGTATCCTCAGCCTCCAGAGCTTTGAAGCAGGAGATCATGCATGTCACATTTCTTGCAACCAAAAATAAGGCTTAGAAACAGCTTCAGAAATTCACACGGGAACCAAGCACTTGCTTAAACAATGTTATTTGCAGGTAGCAGTAGCTACCAGGTTATCCTATTAGGATTATGAAGACTTTCCAGATACTATGAAAAAAAGTAAGACTGAGGGTACCCACCATTGGGACAAAGTAAGTGCCCTATAGCTGCCATTCTGGAAATAAGAGAAAAAATACTCATGTATATTAATCATATAGATCAGATAATAATACACATGTGCCTCTATGGTCATTTTGCTTTGTTTTTATTTTATTAATACTAACCTGAATTCTTATGTGTTACTGATCATGTACTGGTTCAGAAACATTATGTAACTTGCTGTAATCACTGTTATTAAGATAACAGAATATTAAGTTGGGGTGGCAGGCCTGGAATTCAAACCCTGCTCTCCCTAACTTAGAGGCCCTGGCTCCATCCAGTGCATCAAGCTCTGCCTTCCCTCGAGTTGGAGCTACTGTTACTCAATGTAAAATCAATACTGATCACAAATGACGGAGGCACAGCCCCCAACAAGATGGAGCTGGAAATCAGCCTGCTCAAAGGGCCCTCAGCTGCATCCAAACATTTGCCCTGGACTCTGCCTCTTACTGTGCAGGGTCTGAACACTTGGACTCTCTCTTGTTTGTGACAAGTTAAGGCGGGCAAGGGGATGGAGAGCTCTGGCTCATGCCTCACTACTCACTTACTGGCTGCCCACGACTCTGGCTGGGCAGGATGCAACTGCTTCTGCCCTGACCCCTGGCCTCGGAATACAGGACCCTGCTTGCCCCTAAACCCTTTCCCCAGCTTCTCTGCCACAGAGACACATGGTAAGTCTAAGTGAGAGCTGGCCAAAAGATAAGAAAACGGAATGGACGTACAAGACACAGAGTTTGTCACAACTATTAAGACTGCTGCCAGGTTTGCTGCTTGCCTTCCCTGCTGGTGACAATTTACCCCATAATGTGGCAACTCCCCTAGGCCTTACAATCTGGGCTGAGCCAACCCCTGTGCCAGGAAAAGCGGGTATTTGTTTTTCTTACTTCCAAGAGTCTAAGTCCTGCCTTCCAAGTTCTCGTTTCCTGACCTGGGACTGCTCTTCCAGGATGACACACAGTGAAAGACCCCACACGCTTTGGGAGAAACTTCACCCTTGTCCCCAGTTCCAGAGTGCAGCCTCACCCTCACAACCTGGTGACTCAGTCCCAAGCCTGACATCAGTATGTTTCCCAAAGCCAGAGTTTAAGTGACCATGGTCATCTCTTTACACAAGTCTCATCAGAGTAGTTCCCAAAGAGAACTCTTATCTTTGTGGGCAATGGGCTTTGAGTCTCCTCACTGAAGCTTTACTTCTAATCCATTTAATGAATGTTGAAAGAACATTTACTATATATCTAATATTCCAGTTCATTATGGCAGTGATAGGAAAATAATTCTTAAGAGAGGAGGATAAGGAGGAACAGAAGGAAGGGAGAAAAGAAGCCAGGAGAGAAGGAAGGAAGGAGCAGAAAGAGGAAGAAAAGAAGGAAATAAGGAGGGAAGAAAATGAGAAATCAAGGTGATTTTCATTACTGAGGTTAGAAGGGTAAGACATGCCTGTAGTCAAGGCTCATTGGGAAGGCTTTGATGTGGGAACTGGGTCTCTCTGTGGGAACTACAAGACAAAGAGTACACTTGAGAGGTCCATAAAGACCTCTCAGAGAACTACACCCACTGCCCACAATTCAAGTGAGGATACCCAATTCCTATTTCTGCCTAAGGCTACGTGATAGGACCAGCCACAGTCACTGCCCAGCTCCCTTCCCTAGGGGCTCTCCATGGTCTATCCCTGCACAACACCAGGCACACTGAGGCCAAGCATCCACACTGACCCACTTCTCCATGTTTGTTAAAGCCTGACTGCCTTAAGAAATAATGTGACACATGTTAACAAGGTGGGGAGGAAGGTAGAGCAAAGTTGTGACAGATCACATGATTATCAAGAAGGGAGGAAGCCATTCATGAAAAAGCACATTCTTCCAAAAATGGATGGATGCCTCTTCTTTGATGTTCAGGTGGCATGTTTTAAGACTGGTCTTTAGACAAACCTTTGCAAGGTAATCTGTTGCAACTATTGCTTATCATGTATTTCTCTCCACGCTTTTGTGTCTCACATTTGTCTGTTTGTCTTTTCTGTTCTATTTTCAGACAAAGGGGGCTTAAGCAAAAGAAACCTTCCAAAATGTATTCATGAATATTTTAGCATGTATTTTGTGTACACATTTAAGATTCTCTCCAGGGCACTTAGAGCAAGGAAGCGATAAGACGAAGCTAGACCACTGTTTGGTGCTGGCTGCCCAGTGGCTGATGCTCTCAGGAGGAAGGGGCAGATTCCCCAAGCTGACATAGCCTGAAGAGCTTCTGCAAAGCCAAAAGAAGACATATAGCTTCCCTGGTAAAAGGCAGAGGGTGGTGGGGGTGTGAATGAGTGCGGTGAGGAGGAGAGGAAAGGAACAAGAGGACGATTGTGCCTCTAAAGTGGTATAATGACACTGCCCGAATTCATTCACTCATTCCAAGTAAGTTGAACACTTGCTGTGATCCTGGATCTGTACTGCTCTTAGCGATACAAAGTCGAAGCACAGTCACTGCAACAAGGAGCTCATAGTCAAGAGCGATGCTAGCACAGAAATCAGGAGCCATGAGACAGTGTTGTGGATGCTGGGAAAGAAGCGTCATGGGGAAGGAGAAGCCACAGGAGTGGGAAGTGCTGTTCAGGAAAGACTTCCCGAGGGAGGCCATCCTTGAGGTAAGCTCTGGAAGGTGAGTTGCCTTTAGACGGAGGACCTTCATGCCGGAGGACCTTCATCCAGGAAGCCGCATTCATGAAGGTCCTGACACATGAGAGGCTGAGGCCAAGCCCATGACCTGAGTGGCTCTGTGTGGCTGGAGTGAGAAGAGGGGAAGGCACAAGAAAGAAGGATGGAGGGGTAGAGTTTTGTTGCAGAGTGGCTGGTGTGTGGTGCTAAGGAATGTGAACGCTACTGAGAGACAACGGATTTAGAGTCATTTAAGGTTTCGGAATGTGCTCAGCTTTGCATTTTAGAAAGGTCACCCTGATAAAGGTTTTGAGGATCCATGAGAAGGGAGAGGTGAGATTATTGCAATGGTGCAGGAGAGGGATGCTGAGGGCCTGGACGGAAGCAGTGGGTGAGAAGCGGGCAAGGGGATAGAGAGGATGGAGGGGAAGGGTGGGATGCAGATACATTAGGGCTCGAAGGGACAGATCACCAATGAGATGTGGTACACACGGGAGGCTAATTCTTCCTCCCACAAGCACCTGTGGGTGAGGCAGTGCAATAGTGCATAAGAGCTAGGTGACCTGGGTTCAGAGGTCACTCAGTTGCTGCCATTTACCAACTCAGTGATTATGGGCATCTGCTTTTGCTCCCAGGAAAAGAGAAAGGTGTAATGAAAAATTATCTTGATACTTATAAAATTGAACACTTGCAAAACCCCTTAGGACAATACCTGGCATAAAATAAGTACTCTATGCATATGCTCAATAAAATAAAAACTAACCCTTGATTTGAGAGAGGGAGGCCAGAGGGGATGAATTGGGATGGGGTAAGGCTGGTCTCCTAGTCAGGGTGAAGGGTGGTCTAGACCACAGTGCAACACAGAGTGTGGTGTTAGGACCACTGTAGCTCCTAGAACTGTTTGTTACAGGTTTGTGACAAGTTAAGGCACAAATTGAGAGTAGACATCTAACAGCCTTTATGCCACTTTGCCATTGCTGCTATAGCCAAGGAATGTGATGCTTTTACATTTTATAACCAGATGGATTGCAAATTAACAAGCAGAATGGTCATGCATCAGAGATGGCTAGAGAAACCGTGGTGGAGAGCAATGGTTCTCAAAATTTCTGTCATGTTAAAACCACTTGGGGAGCTTTTAGAAGATGTGACACCCAGACTGACATGATCACAATTACAGGATGATCTCTGGGAGAGGAACTTCAAACTTCAGTATTTTTTAAAAGTTCTCTAAATGATTCTCATGGGCAGGCACATTTGAGAATTAGTGGTCTAGATAGGGCTTTTCAAATTTTTATGTGCAAATAAATCAACTAGGAGCTTGATAAAATGCAAATTCTGATTAATTAGGTCTGAGTGGAGCTCAGAAGTCTGCACTCCATAAGCTTCCAGGTAAGGCCCATAGTGTTGGTCCCTGGATCACACTTAGAATAAGATCTATGCGAAAAAGCTGTGCCTCTCCAGCCAGCTGTGGTCATCCATATAACAGTGTAAAATTTGACCTGCAAAACAAACTAGAAGGTAAACAGTGCAGAAGGGAAAATTAAAGCTCAGAGACATTATAAACCAGTAAGTAGTAAGATAAGGACCTCGGCCTAGGCCTCCATACTCAAAACCATCATTCCCCTATCCATCATCGGGTCTTTATCAAGGCTACTATTTCTGGCTTTGGCTTTATGCTGCCATCTGTGACATTTCCTCCCTTACCCACCATTCCCACCCTAATCACTGAAGTAACTTTGAGAAAATCACACAATTTTTTTCTCGGCTGAATTAAACACAACAAGAAATCTGCCCATATGTAGGCCTAACTCTAAGCAAATCATTATTCACGCCTCTATCTTCCAACAAGATTTCATCAGAGTCCTTCAAGAAGTAAAGAACAACCAGAGAGAGAAGAAGAACAGCAGGATAAACTGACTGGAAAGGATAGCATCTTGTGGGGTAAATGTGCTTCCTTTTCTAGGAGTATTTGCTTCCTAAATGATGACAATTAAAAGAAAAAAACTCAAATGCTGACAACTTAGATATAGGCCAGAGCACAGAAGGAGAGCTCCTGCAAGCCCTTTCTTTTGACACCCCTAATTATTCAACTCCTTGTGTTTGCGAAGGCCAAGACTTGCACCTGAAGCAAAGAAGGAGGCTGGGTAGGAGCATCATAGACCCTTGGGTCAAAGCATTGCTTCAGAATCCTTTGCTGTCTTCTGGTTTTCATCATGCCACTCCTGCCTAGCAGAATAATCAATCCTTTGTCTCTGCTTCCAAGGTGTTTTGTATATGCTCCTATATGGCATTAAAGTAAGGGGAATGTGTGGAACTTCTCATCAGATGCCCAGGTACATTATGCTGAGAAGCTGAACAAACTCCTGATTTACATACAACATGACTTAAAATGTGGATGATCTAATAAACTGGAGAATACAGTATGGTATGCAAGTTATGTGTTACATGACGACTTCCAAAGGGACATCAGCCTGTGGTCACAGAAAGGGTGAAAGCTGGAGAATGGTAGCTTGGAATGAGCTTTTGAGGAAGGTAATTGTGTAAGCAAGCAAAGACCATGAGTCTCTGAAGTCTAACGGATTCTGGAGTGGCCCTGCGGACTTCAGAGGTTGCTTAGCAAGGAGCTGTGATGCCCAGTGACGGCAAAGCACATGATGAGCCCCAAAAGATAAATGGATGGAGAGGGTGAAGCAATGTCCCCAACTTCTACCCAAAAGTGTCAGCCAGAAAATGTTGGTGGAGAAGTTTCAGAGGCGATAGGCCTGGAATGAGAAAGATCTCCCACGACTCTAACTGCCATGAGCAATCTGAAGGACGTACCTGTGTCTGGGAATTTGGCTGCATGGGGTTGGGGAATTGCCAGCTTCCCAATCTAGCTTCTGTCTTAATGGTGTTATATAGCGTTTTATGTTAATTAAACGTCTAGTGTAGGCATGTGCCAAGAGGCCTTGCAAAATCTGCTGCTTGGGAAAAAGAGGACAGGCGTGCTCAGGGCAGCAGCCATTCCCAGGCGTCTGTAGACTGAAGTGGGAGAGGCATCAAAACCTTCATCTGGGCCCTTGATGGAGATAGTTGGAAGAAAAAAAAATCCTATACAATGCAAACAATTGCTGCTGAAAGGTTGAGTAACACACCTGGGCATCGTGCTAAACAGAGGTAAAAATGGGACGAGCCTTCCACCTCTTCATTCTCCTTTGTCATCCACCTCACCTCCTTGCTATCAGTAGAAATCTACACTGTTAGTGAATTAAAATAAGAGGACGTAATAGGGACAGAGAAGGTTGTTGCACACAAAAAGAGTCAAAACGTTACAGGTTTTGATAATGAAGCCATGGTTTGGATTGACTTCCTTTTATGCCTCGTTCTACATGAGTCATAGCCCACATGCTGGGAGCGTTTACTGCGGGCCTGGCCCTATGCTGAGTATTTTGAAAATGTTGCCTCTACAAAGCCATGCTCGGAGTTAGATTAGATTATTAAGAGGAAACAAGAATGAAAAGATGTTGGGTGACCTTCAGAGGTGCCCGTAGAGAGCAGCAGAGTTGGAATTTGAGGGAGCTGTGCATGTTGACAGCACATGTGCTTAACCGCTACCCTGACGGCCTCCTGGCCCAGGGGTTGGTCTCTCTTCCAGGCACCTCAGCATGAGAGTGGAGGGTAAGAGAAAGGCCTTCCTAGAGAGAGTGTGCTTCTATCCTTCCTCATTCTCCTACTTCTCCTCCTCCTCACATCCTGTGCATCTTCAGGCTCAATGTCTGCTCATTGCACAAGAGAGGGATGTCATAGCAGCTTCTTCAAGCATCTTTTCAGAGCTCTGCCTCAGCAGCCCAACGTTCAGGCCTTGTCCAAACTGTCAGAACCGTCTGCCTGAAGTCCGTGCAGCAGAAAGACCATCTGTCAGCCTCTGACCCGTGCCTTCCCGTCTCACGGACCGCTTGAGCTGGCTCTGTGTTCCCTGAGAGCCTCTGAGGTCCTTGGCTCCACAGTCCATCTCCCAAACCTGACTGACAACTCCAGGAACTTAGAAGACAGGGTGCAGAGGGTGAGGGTGAGCTAAGCTGAGAAACTACGCTCTGGGTGGCAAAACACACAGACACACAGACACAGACAGACAGACAGACAGACAGACACACACACACACACACACACACACACACACCCCAAACACTCTTCTCTCATTTGGATCATTTTCTTGCAAGAAAAGAATTCTTTTATGTAAGCTTTGATTGAATACAAATACCCATTAAATTCTGTAGGGAATATATACCAGGAATAGGTATGTTCTTACTACCTCTTCCTCAGGTTAAGCCACATCAAGAAAATATCATGTCAGCATTATGAGATTATCCAAAATTATTATGAACAGTTTCTTAACGATGTGGCCCAATAACTCTCAATCCTACCTACACAGTAGAATCATGTGAGGAACTTACAAAAAAGAGTATCACTGCTCGGGGGTTGTTCCAGACCAATTAAATTGGAATCAATGGCATAGAGACTGAACGTGGCATTTTAAAAACATTTCCCACATGATTCAAATATGAATCATGGAGTGAGAATCACTGAGCAGCCATGATGTCAAGGATAAAGGGAATGGCTAGGTAGCAGGGAGGTACAGGGCAGGGGGCACTGCTGATTTATTTTGGATCATCAGGAAAGCTTTCAATGAATATATGGCTTTTGAGCCAAGATACAGGTAACAAGCAAAGCATTGCATGCAGCGGGGATAGCAAGTGCAAGGGCTGTAGAGTACAGTAAGCAGTGTATTTCTGAAAAACAAGAACACAGTGTTGTCCAGTATAATGAGAGAGAGGATGGATGCTAGGAGATAAGGTTCAAAGGCAGGACAGTGACTGGATGTCCAGAACATTGAAGCCTATTTTCAAAAGTTTGGATTTTCTTCTAAATATACTGGGAAGACATGGGAGTGTTTTAGGCAATGGAGAAATGGAGTCTGATTCTGTTTTGTAAATATCATCTAAGCTATCCCATGGAAAATGGACTTGGTCGAGGCAGCAGAACGGGGGCAGGGAGGTGGGCTGGATATCTTTGCAAGACGTCAGGAAGGAGATGACTAGCATTGTTGCCCTGTGATGCCAGGACCTTGGGGTGGCCATTTGCGGACACGGGTGAAAAGTACAAGAACAAAAATTCAATACGCTATGGGGAATGGAGGAGAAAAAGTCCAGATCTCAGCAGCATGCTGAGCAGCTGAACCAACATGGACAGATGCCTACCCCTGGACTGCTTCTCTGAGCAAAACAAACCCCTATTTGTGAAAGCAAATGCCGTCAGATTTTCTGTTACTAGCAGTTAATGCATTGCCAACTGATATTACTACTGTTTTTATGCCAGGCACTGGTTCTAGGGATTTACACAAACGAAAAACATTGCATCCCTGATTTGCGCCCCCCTCCCCAAATTTCAACTGTTCTGAAGAGTTGAAAAATTTGCTCCCCAAAATTGATGATGACCAAAATATTGCAGTGCTTTGAAGCATGGACTAGCTGCTCTCATTTGGATAGACCCAAGAAGCAAGAGCATTGGTCTGGATTTGATGAAATCTGATTCGCGCAAATCTGGCTATGAAGGGCTAACAAAAACAAGCTAGGAGAAACAAACTCTCAGGGAGAGAACTCTAATTCAAAGAGCTAGCAGAGGACCCAAAATCATTTGGCCCAAGACTACAAAGTGTTCAAAGAGAAGGCTCCTTTGCCTGAGAGCGTACTTTAAAATCCAAGACTGGACAAGGTGCAAAGGGAAGATTCAGGGCAGAGGGAGATGACGTTGTCCTTCTCCCCGTCTCCACTGCTATTTTTAGCCCAGGGCTCTCTCATGTATTCAGAATTAGTACTTGCAATGAGTTGAGAAAAGAGGATGGAGGGGCACCGTCGCTGGGACTAGGAGGGGAGGATATTTTATCAGAAATGAGCCCAAGGTCTAAGCAAACTTTGATCTTGTCCTCGTGCTGAGTAATCCCTCTCTGCCAGATGGAGGCTGAGAGGGGCCCAGGAAGGGACATCTCTACCTCTCTGCTGAATGGGAAGATGGATGCCTGACATCCCAAGGTGGAACTCTAAACGTATTTTCCTTCAGAAGCATTATTTTCATCAGTAATCAGATGGCCCAGTATCATATTCCTAGTGCACCTGGATTCAGCAGATCATTAGGAGCAAGCCTAGTCCCTTATTCTTCCTTTAATGTTATTTGAAAGCCATTTTTTGTGGTTTAAGTTTCAAAAACGGACTTATAAAGAAAGTTTTTCAAAAGCATTTTTTGTAAGTTCAGGTTTGCCTGTACTATATTAAATAACATGATATGTACATATATATTCAAATACAAAAATTTGGGGTTCCTAGGTGCTGGTGACATTTACTGATGTTTAGATTTTTGGACATTTCATTTTGAATCACTGGACTGACACAAATATTTTTTAAACTGAAGGCAATGTTGTTTTTCTAGGTTAAAAATTCTCATTTTACCACAAAAATATCTTTCTCCAAGAAAAGAATAACCTTCTTACATGTAAAAAAAAAAAAAAAACCTGACTTTTTAAAAGTTTATTTAAGCTTTAAAAAGTTAGAGCACTATGTACATATATAGAAAGCCAAACTTTTTCATTTTTAATTCTCTTGTTTTATCAAATAAAAGAAATAATGTTTATAAGAGGTTTTTCAATTGGCACAGTAAGGAAAAACATTTTGTATATTTCAAAATATACTGTAAGAAAATATTAAGGTACCTGTTTTCTGAAATGCAAGTTTGACATTTTGGAGTTGTATTTAATACTACTGACATCAAGAGCCTGATGACTGTTATTCACCTACAACTCAACTTTCATGGATGTTGCAAGAAAAAAATGTTTTCATTATGCTGAGTGGATTTTGATAAATTGCAATGCCATGACCATGATACTAAGAAGACAAGTCTCTGAGATAAGAGGGAATGTTCCTATGATTTGTAATGCCAATGTGACTAAGGAGAATCACATGTGTCAGTACAGAGAGAGTAAAGTAATAGAGAATCTTCCATATCTGTAATACCACAGCACACATCATGGTGCATTATAAAAATTTACATGTTACTAGGCCAGAAGGCAAATCTCAACAAATTTCAGTGAATTAATGTTATTGGAGCATATTTTTCACCAAAGTGGAATAAAATTATAAATCAATAACAAAATAATAGCTCTTCCTCTTCAAGAACTTTAAAAATAACCCACAGATTACTAAATTATTCATGGACAAAAGAGGAAATCATAAACAAACAATACAACATCTAGAACTGAATGGCAGTGAAAACTCTCCAAATAAAAAAATTTAGGATGACATTAGAGTGGTACCCTCTTCTCCAAAACATGCTTATTCTCAATGATTATATTGGGAAAAAAATGATCACAAATTAATGAACTATTCAACCCAAAAGTTAAGAATTAAAACAAATAAGAAAAAGAACCTAAATGTAAGGAAAAGAGAGGGTAACAAAGGGCAGAAATTAATGAAATGAAAAACAAAACAATGATAGAGACTAACACATTTAAAATAAATTTTGAATTATTCGTTCAAAAACATTTATTGATTGATACAGGCACTGGGGATTCAGTAATGATCCAAATGAACAAAAATCTCTGCTCTTTGGAAATTATAATCTAGTTGGGGAACAGATGAGAGAGACATACAAATAAAATGTATACTATGCTAGATGATGATATATTTTAGAGAGAAAAATGGAAGCAGGAAGATTCAAAACAGAAATTGCCTGAAGACTGTCAGGTAAAATGTTAGAGGTGATGGCTAGGGAAGATCTCAAAAGGTGGCTTTGATTCTTTTAAAAATGAATACAATTAGGCCGGGTGTGATGGCTCATGCCTGTAATCCCAGCACTTTGGCAGGCTGAGGCGGGTGGATCACCTGAGGTTAGGAGTTTGAGACCAGCCTGGCCAATATGGTGAAACCCCATCTCAACTAAAAATACAAAAATTAGCCAGATATGGTGGTAGGCATCTGTAATCCTAGCTACCCAGAGGCTGAAGCACAAGAATTGCTTGAACCTGGGTGGCAGAGGTTGCAGTGAGCCGAGATTGTGCTACTGCACTTCAGCCTGGGT
Organism: Cebus imitator; assembly: GCF_001604975.1. NCBI lineage: Eukaryota > Metazoa > Chordata > Mammalia > Primates > Cebidae > Cebus > Cebus imitator. Next base: position 341,135 of record NW_016107665.1, read on the forward strand.
GACAGAGTGAGATTCCGTCTAAAAAAAAAAAAAAAAAAAAAAGATACAGCTAGATACTTTTGGACAACCCAATCAAACATTAATAAAAGGACAGCAATAATGCATGCTAAAACAATATTAGCACTGAAATAGATCACAGAACTTTTTATATAGTAATATGACAATATATATAACATAATAGTAATATACATTATACATGAATATATACATAGCAATAAGTATGTAAATATTATTAGAAATGTGCTAGATCGCATAAGTATTTATACAAAATATTTGATTAGAAAGTCTTTTAAAAAATTCAAGGTACAACTTCACACTCAAATTTGAAAATGTAGACAAAATACTCCAAAAAAAAGTAAAAGAAGAGAATTATAAAGAAATAATGAACAGTCCTAAAATCATTAAAGAAATTGAGTCGGTATTCAGAAATGTAACCCCAAAATCCGTTCCAGGAACAAATTCTACACTGTTTCAAGAAACAGTTTGTAGAGTTTAATGGTGGTCCCTCAAAAAATATGACCACATCAAATCACCAGAACCTATGAATGTTACCTTGAGTAAAGGACTTTTGTGGTTGTAACTGAGTTAGGAATTTTAAGATGAAGAGATCATCCTGGATTATCCAGGGGGCCCTAAATCCAATGCTGTGTCCTCATAAAAGATACACGGAGAAGAAATACATAGAATAGGAAGAGGCAGTGTAACCATGGAGGCAGAGGATGGAGCGATGCATCGCTATCCACCAGAAGCTGGAGTAGGCTAGAAACAGAATCCCCTCTGGAGCCTCTGCAGGGAATGTGACCCTCTGATACCTGCATGTCACACATCTGGCCTCTAGAACTGTAAATTTCTGTTGTTGTGCATGGTTTTGTTACAAAATCCACAGTTAATAAATTCACAAATGATTCCAATACTATAAAAATGATTCTACATTTTTTTAAAGAGGGAGAATGCTTATAACTCATTTCATGACCCTAGTACAATCTTTGTACCAAATAGGCTAAATTCATTTACCAAAACTGATCTGTAACTATCAAACAAAACATAAGCATCTTGAATACAACAATGTGTATGAAAAGTAAAATACTACACCTAAGAAGGGATCATCTTTGAAATGCAAGGGTGCTTTAACAGAAGAAAAACAATCTCCATTAACAGTTTTGAGGAAAAATGATAATTATCTTGGATACACAAAATGCATTTTATAAAATTCAGAGTAATAACATGATAAAATAAAATTCTTGGAAAACTAGGAACAGAAGAACAATACCATGAACCATGATTTTATAAAAAAGGATTCAAGACCTAAAGCAAACATATTGAGTGATGAAATATTTGAAGGTCAAGGATAAGGCAAGGGGGAATCTGGGGTGGTGGCCACAGTCAATGACTGGCTGATAGAAGAACAGGTGGGCTTCACTGCTTCCAGGAAGGACAGCTGTGAGATGCCTGTCAGGTTCAATCTCCCTGTGGGGTCCGGCTGTGGCCAGGTGTCAGTTCAACCCACACCTCTGCCTAGCTGCTTTCCCTACCCTCTTTTGATTGCCCCACTCCCTTGCAAGTTTTGACCAGGAGCAATCCCTCAATCAATCACTTGCACGAGAAACCACAACTCAGACTCTGCTTCTAGGAAACCCAACCCAAGACAGTGAACACATTTCAGTGTCAAATTTTCTGACTAGATTATTCCTAAGAGAAAACATTCCCTTTCACTGCTATATAATAGCACAACATAGTCATTTCTAGCTAGACTCCATCACAAAAACACTTTAGGCCAGCAGAATATAGACTAAAATGAGGGCTGCTGCTCTAAGACACTCAATAATATTGTCTAAAAGTCCCAAATCATTCTCCTTTTCTCTCTGCTTTAACCAGCTTTCCCAGAGATAGTATGTCATTGCATGTCATCAAATCTGAACTCTAAATTCTTTTCCAGTTCTTAAACACTGTGATTCAGTAATATTAGACTATATACTCTCCTTGAATTTCACAAGTTGAAGAGGCTCCAGGGACCATTCAATCCTTCAGATGAGAGAGAAGAGAGTGAGAAAAGGGGAATGGCTAGCCAAATCCCTAATTACCTGTGCTCTCTCAGCTCAGATCCAGCAAAGGAGGGTAAATAAAGGAAAGTTCCCTCATATGGTAGGGGTGCATCCACTTCTTTGCACAGATGGTGGGTAGCAGAGCCTCTGCCTCCACAACAAGTCACAGGGTGACAGAGCTAGGTGGAGAAGCTCACTTCAAGGAAAGGAGACCCATGCCAAATTATCAAGCATCATTTGGAATCAAGATTGATGACACAAAACTAAGTTCTTTCTCTACTTAGAAAAAGGAGAATCAGGTTAAATATTTAAATGATTGAGATGAAAAATTATGACATTAATAACTATCACATACTGAATATTTACCATGTCTCAGGCACATGAAGCCTTCCAACCCTGTGATGTGGAGTTCAGCATTGATTTTTATTCCTATGGATACATAATAGTTGTACAAGTTTATGGGATACATGTGATTGATTGATTGATTGATTGGTTGATTGATTGATTTAGGAGACAGAGTCTCACTCTGCAGCCCAGGCTGGGGTGCAGTGTGATATCTCACCACAACCTCCGCCTTCCAGGTTTAAGCGATTCTCCCACCCCAGCCTCCCAAGTAGCTGAGACTACAGGCACATGCCACCACACCCAGCTAATTTTCTTTTTTTTGTATTTTTAGTAGAGATGGGTCTTCACCATGTTGGACAGGCTGGTCGCTAACTCCTGACCTCAAGTGATCCACCTGCCTCAGCCTCCCAAAGTGCTGGGATTACAGGTTTCAGCTACCACACCTGAACTACATGACATTTTTATGCAAGCATTCAATGTGGAATGGTCAAATCTGGGTAATTGGGACATCCATCACTGAAGCATTTGTCATCTCTTAGTGTTGGAACCATTCTAAATCTTCTCTTCCAGCTATTTTAGAATTCCTCATAAACGATTGTTAACATACTCATCCTATGATGCTGCTGAATACTACATTTTCTTCCTTCTACTGAACTGTATTTTTGGATCCATTAATCAACCACTCTTTATACCCTCCTCCCCCTCACTACCTCCACTGCCTCTAGTAACCACCATTCCATTCTCTATCTTCATGGAATCAATTTTTTACCTTCCATATGTGAATAACATTTAATATTTGTCTTTCTGTGCCAGGCTTATTTACTGAACCTAAGTCCTCCAGTTCCATCCATGTTGTTGTAAATGACAGAATATTATGCTTTTGAATGACTAAATAATATTCCATTGTGTATATTTACCACATTTTCCTTTTTCATTCATCTGTTGATGGACACTCAGGTTGCTTCCAAATCTTGGCACTGTCAAGAGCGCTGCAATAAATATGGGAGTGCAGATATCTCTTTGATATATTGATTACCTTTCTTTTGGTATATACCCAGCAGAGGGATTGCTGGATCATATGGTACTTCTAACATTAGTTTTTTAAGGACCTTCCATACCCTTTTCCACAGCAGCTGTGCTAATTCATACTCACTGTCAGTATAGCTGCATTCCCTTTTCTCTGTATCCTTGCTAGCATTTGCTATTTTCTGTCATTTTGATAGCCATTTTAACTGGGTTAAAAGAATACCTCACGGTGGTTTTAATTTGTATTTCCCTAATGATTCATGATGTTGAGCATATTTTCATATACCTGCTGGCCATTTGTATGCCTTCTTTTGAGAAACGTCTATTCAGATCTTTTGCCCTTTTTAAAATCAAATTACTATCATTGCTGTTGAGTTGTTAGAGTCCCTTATATATTTTGGTTGTTAATCGCATGTTAGATGAACAGTTTGCAAATAATCTCTCATTCTGTAGGTTGCCTCTGCACTTTGTCAATTGTTTCCTTTGCTGTCCAGCAGCTTTTCAGCCTGATGTAATCTCCTTGGTCAATTTTTGCTTTGGTTGTCTGTGCTTTTAGAGTCTTAAGAGGTTTTTGCCCAGATCCATGTCCTGAAGCATCTCCCCAGTGTTGTCTTCTAGTAGTTTCATTATACAGTGAGTCTACTAGATTCCAAAGCCCTTAACCAGTTAACTCCAGCCCTTACAACCGAACTGCTGGTTCCTGAACTTCAGTTTGCACAAAAATCACCTGAAGTTCTTATTTAAAATTCAGACCTCCACACTCCACTCTGAGAGATTTGAGCTCTGTAGATCTAAGATGGGAGCCAGAAGTATTCAGTGAAAAAAAATAGAAAGCTGATATGAATGCAGGTGATCTTAGGGTAACACCCAGGAACACTGAATTTCACTCCTTTAACGTTATCTGAATGTCTGAATAGTTCTATCTTAGAATAATTTTAAAGCCTAATATTGAATTTCTCTATCAAGTTTCATTTTGGATGACTCTGGCTACATATTTACTATGAAGAGTTACATGTGTGCACTACCAAATTTTAAAAGTTGTTATATACACAAATTAATATCATGTTTTAAGAGTTGTTTGGGACTCCAACCTTATTATCTTGCAAATAAGAAATTACATACTTGGCCATAGACACAATATTTGGTAGTGATTGAAACAAGAGCCTATTTCCCTAACTCCTAACACTGTGCTTTAGTTACATTTGGCTCTTTCTCTGTAAAATATTTTTAGTACACTGTCCTAAAAGTCTTTCTATTATGTAAGATTTTTAGTTAAATTAAACCATTAAAAAAACCCAACCTAGTAGGTGTTTGCTCTTTCCTTAATTTTGAAAGCTAAGTCCCTGGGAAAAAAAGTACTTCAATTACATGTATATCTAATTAGGAAAACAGTACACACGTGAACACATAAGCCACAATTTTCTTACTGACATGCAGGTAAGTTACAGAGGGAAGATTTTCATGGATAAATTCTACCTATGCTCACTTATTATTTAACGTTTCTAACTTAGGTTGAAGTTGTGAGGTGATCTGTACCTTCCAAGGAACAGAAGATAAAGTAATCAAGCATACCCACCTGTAGCTCTGGTAAGCTCAAGGTCTCAGGGTCACCAGTTGATACCTTCAAGAGACAAAGAAGTCTTGGGCTCTCAAAAATCCCATAAAGTAAGATGGCCACCACAATGGAACCTGAGACAAGGAAAGACTGAAGTCCTAAAGCCAGCAACTGGTAATGACAAAAGCACAGGGAAAGTGCTCAAGTGAGGCTGACTGATGAGTCACATTTTAAAAACAATGACCAAAATCAAATACCTCTGTTATTAAAAGTTGTTTCAGGGCTGGGCGCGGTGGCTCACACCCGTAACCTCAGCCCTTTGGGAGGCCAAGGTGGGTGGATCATCTAAGGTCAGGGGTTAGAGACCAGCCTGGCCAACATGATGAAACCCTGTCTCTACTAAAAACAAAAAAAATTAGCCAGGCATGGTGGTGCACACCAAAAGCTCTGTCTACTCTGGGGGCTGAGCCAGGAGAATCACTTTAACCTGGGCGGTAGAGGCTGCAGTGAGCTGAGATTGTGCCACTGCACTCCAGCCTAGGTGACAGGAGCGAAACTTTGTCATAAAAAGAAAAGAAAAAAAATAAAAAGAAACAAGCTGTTTCAGGAAACCTATGAGTTGATCCATGTCTATAAGACTACAAAACATGAATGGTGAACAAAAATATTCTGTCTAGAAGAGCTGACTGTTGTCTATTACAGCCAAAAAGGAGGTAAGAGCAGAGGAGGGGCGAAGAGTAAATCACAGGACTTAAACAGATGATGACAAGGCCAGGTGCCCAGGGACAGACAGATTACTAAGAAATTTATGATATGCTAATTTCAATTCTGAGTCATGTCACTGATTTATTTTTAAGATCCAATGTACTCTGGACATCTCAGAGTCAAAATACAACCATTTGGAACATTAACATCCACGAGAAGATTGTAAAACAAGAATGTAAATGAAAAAAGCATTTTAAAAAGCCAATGAAATGCTTTCCTTTTTGTCTTTTCCTTATACAATCTATTTAGCTTCCAAGATCTCCAAGGACTTTTCAGAAAACGGTGTTTATTGTCAGTGATTCAGCAGGGAAACTGATTTGCTGGTCTTTGACGTGGCCATGTCTGAGGCCAATTCCAAGAATTTCCTCACTTAGAGCTTAATCATTGGAATAAGACTGAAGGCCTAAACCCAGATAATTCCAATCTTAGATATAGACCTTTTGGGCTGATTTACGGGTTTTATCATTAAAATAGTTTCAAATAGTTTCAAAAATAATTGGGCTGGAGTAGTGAAAAATCCCATTCTCTCTGTATTGATTGTCAAGACACATAGGGGAGACTTCAGAGGAAAGTTAACTTCAGCCTTTCGCTCCCCACTCTACCTTTAATACCTACCCATCTTACTTTGAGACTACATACTTCAAACACAGAGCCCTTTTTCTGCCTCCTCCGTATCTCTCCCCCAGCACTCACTGTCCCAACATCCATATCCACTTCCATTTTGCCTCTACGATGATGCAACAGTTAAGCTCCTAGAGAATACATTTGATCATGCCATGCTTAAAGATGCCCACAAGACAGGACTTAAATCTGTAATATAACCTTAAAAGACCCTTCTTCACATTCTAGGCAAAGGATTGGCAAACTACAGCCTGTGTGCCAAGTATGACCTACCAACTCTTTTTGTAAAGCTTTACTGGAACCTCGCCACACCTATTCATTTGTATATTGGCTGACAGCTTTCATACTGCAAGGGTAGAGTCTCCCCAAAGCCACAAACATTTACTGTTTTTACAGAAAAAGTTTATCAACCCTGATCAAGGCCTCAATTTGCTTTTTCAGTCTCCTTTGCTGTCTGTCCCAAAAGTTCAGCATACTCTAAAACCAGACTGACTCTTCTCCAAGCATACCACTGTCTTTTAAGAATACTTAGTTCAGAACACATTGTTCTCTGTTGCTTGAAAGTTCATACCATGCTGCTAAGTTGGTACGGGAGCTGGTGAGCTCCCTCTCTTTACGTCTCAACCCAAATATTATCTTCTCTGTGAGGCCTTCCCTGATGCTCCCCAGGCAGATTGGCCCCTCCCTCCTCCGTTCTGTCTTAATGCTTTGTATGTGCTTTTTTACAGCATGTATCACTTCATATCTCACTCATCCAGATATCTTATTAAGCTATGAGCTCTTGGAGAGCAGCTGTCTGAATTGTTGTGTTCCAAATATCTTACAGAGTGCCTGACTTATTTGCATGTTCACTAAGTGTTTGATGAATGAGTGAATGAATCAATGATTTGCAAACCATGCATATGAATTTGGAACAGTGGCCATGTTTGTTAAGTTATCTTTTACTAATATAATTAGCTTAGTCATCTTATAGAAAAATGTGCTTTGCTCACAGGGGAGGGATTAAGAGATAGTGTCCAAAACAATTTGCAATTTACCCCTACCATAGAAAAATAAAAACAGTCAAAGCAAAAGTGAGTAGCCTATGTTTATAGTACCTTAAGAACAATGCAATCTTATTGATGAGCTATCAAGAAAAAAAAAATGAGTGTCTATAAAATAGAATCTCTCTATTTAACTACTTCTCTTTTTCCATTCTTAAGGAAGAAAGAACAACTGCAGAATGGAGTTTTAATTAAGGCTGTATACTGGCAACACTTAATAAAAATCCAATACACCAAGTAGCAATTTATTGTTTAAAATCTTAAATTTCACTTTTCAAATAACATGAAGAAATTCATCCTCAGTCCTTTTGTAACCCTTTGTATTGACAAATTGACACATTTAATTTTGAGTCCCTCTTAGACCAAAGAGTACTGGTGTACTCCACATTTCCTAGTTAGCAAAACAATGTTACAAAAGTTAGAAGTCAACTTATGACACTAACCTATTTTTTTTTCATGGTGTAATGTTTCCTACCAACTCCCAACACTGAATGGTGCACATTTCTGAAAGCAGAAAGTAATTATTTTTACGGAATAGGCTGTAACAAGCAACAGAATAAAATGTTCAATTCATACCACTGAGTTTGATTCATTTCTTTTGTATCCACTGTATATGGAAATATTCTGTTTTTATCCTCTTTGAAAGAGTACTAGTCCTGCAGTTTCTTGAAAAGCTAAGGTATACATTAAATAGAAAAATAATTAAAGCAAAATATTAAAAATTCCACAGATCCCTCCTGGAAAATATTCTGTTGAAGTCTGAACACCTACGTGGTGGCCCCCACTTTGTCCTTAGGGCGGGACACAGCTCGCTTCCCTGGCCAAAGTCTGAACATCTCTTAATCACTGTGGTTGCACTGGCTGCAGTGGGGTTTGCTGTGTCAAACTTTATTCCCATTTTTGTCTTTGGCTCATGCAGGCCACAGCCCACTTCCTATGATGGCAGGACTTGTATGAGGCTACCATGGTTGAAAATCAAATTCCCCTCCTGGGGTAACTGATTTAGAATCAGATCTGACTTTGAGCCAAACTTTTAAACTCATTTCTGAGCTTTCATATTGTCATCTGAAAAATGTGAATGATAATAATAATACACCAATTGCAAAGATGAATTGAGTCAAAGGTGAAAAATCAATCTATAAAGCTAGAATAAATATAGATGAATTTTTAAAAATAACCTTTTGTTAGAGAAGGGTTTTCTAAACATGAAAACAAAGGAGAAACCAAAGAGAAAAAAGATCAATGAATCTTTCTCCAAGGGTTTAGAAAGAAAGTTTTCAATTAGAATGGGGTGAGCTATGTGGGAGTATGGCGCTAAAAGTGGCTATTTTTATTCTGTGTTTGAGCAGGGATTTGATATGTTTCCTTGCTGTGGTTTGAAAGTCCCCTCCAAAAATCATGTTGAAATTTAATCCCCAACGTGGCTGGATCAAGAGAAGCCTTTAAGATGTGATTGGATCACGAGGGTTCTGCCTTCATGACTGTATTAATCCATTCATGGATTATGGATTAATGAGTTATCATAGGAGGGGGACTTGTGGCTTTACAGAAAGAGGAGGAAAGACCTGAGTAGGCAGGTGAGCATGCTTAGCCCCCTTGCCATGGGATGTCCTACACTACCTCAGGACTTTTCCAAATGTACCTTCTCAACCTTGGACTTCCCACCTCCAGAATTGTAAGAAATAAATTTCCTTACAAATTACCCAGTTTCAGGCCATCTGTTATAAGAAACAGAAAATGGACCAAGATATTCCTTAACAGGAAATGGCCTTAGAAGTCCTAATGTCTGCATACTGATTTTCCTGTTGTCCCAATTACTTGGATGTCTCCACCACATACTGCATTTTCCCTATGAGTAGTGCTTATGGTTGTCCTATAGAAGTGTATATTATCCTTGTCTTTCTTCCTGTATGAATGCCAGACACCAGGAAGAGACATGTAAGAATTTTAAGTATCACAGGGACTCAGAGAACCCAGAATGATTAAAATCCATGACTATGAATGTGAATGTATAGAATTTTAAATAAAGGGCAAATGACAAACTACAGGAAAATATCTGCAACATTTCTGACAAAGGCTTACTAATGTTCTAACATATGATAAAAATGTTTAAAACAGTAAGAAAAGTACTGGCACATTCATAGAAACATTGCCAAAGAGACAGAAAGATAATTGCCAAAAAGACAGTAAATAAACAAAAATAGTAAAAAACATAAAAATTTAACTTTATCACTGGTCAAGAAACTCAAATTCAAGAAAAGACATTGTCCATTTATTACAATGATTCTCAAACTTGGTCCTGCATCACAATCCTCTGAGGAGTTTTTGAAAAATACACGTCTACCTTCAACTCTCAATGGTTTTGACTTAGGAGATCAGAAGCGGAATCAAGAACCTGTTTGACAATTGTAAAAATATACACTCAGAATGAGAGCACCTGTCTCCCTCATCTCTAAGTGTTTTCAATGCCTGGCACTATTCACACTATTCTATAACTACCTGATTCCTGAGTTTCTAATTTTGATATAAGTGGTGTACTTTATGTGTTGAGGTATCTCTAGAATTTTCCTACTATTGCTTTCACATACAAATAGCATTCTGGATTTAGAAATGTGTGATAAAATTTACCTTTTAATACTCCATAGGCTTTCATCTATTGTTTTCTGCTTTTTGGAGCTTGTCATCTCCTGTCTTTCCCTCCTTTCTATCCTTTCCTTCCTTCTGTTCTTTACTCATCCTTAAAGACAGAATATGTTCTCCAGGGCTAGCTCCTCATCAGCAGTAAAGTTCAGTCCTTAGACCTCCTTAGACCTTTCTACTGCCCACTTGGAGGCTGGCACACCTGCTTCTTAGTTCAGTTTGATATGTAGCGCCCTCATTCAATATGCTGTGGACAGCCTTCTTCTAGCATAAATTCAGTTGAGTCCTGATCTGATATTGCTTTTTTGATGTGACACAGAGAATCAGTCACAGTTTGAAACAACATCCACCATTCACAAATCTTTCTGTCTTTAGTCCTGCTTGCAATATTTTTCCTTAGACAACCAAGAACTAATACTTCATGGGATATTTTGATTTTTGAGTTACAGTGACTGAACGAATATTCAAAAAATAGCTGATGGGGTAGGGAAGAGTAGGATTCTAGGCTTGGAAGCTTGTGTTTACTTGGATCGCACCTCCCTATTTTCCTGGGCAGGGCCGTGAGAGTCAAGCCTGATCAGTGGGCGTGATGAGAGCCAGTCTCTGTCCTCTTCTCACAGAGCAGGATGTGATTTGTTATATGTAGTCCTACAATAGGGTTCTTGATCCATTTCCATCAGTGATTGAGTTAATGTAAATTCCCCAACCATGCAAATTTAGTTGATGACTCTGTCACTAGTTTATATATTTTTATATAATTTTTGAAGCATTAAAATAGGAAATTAAGAGAAGACTTACCGGGCATATTCAATTTACCAGAATGACAACTCAGAAGTAGGGTCATGTATACGTTTTCCAAATCTCACACTCAGGAAATATACGTATCAGAGTTTAAAAGTTGGTAATGAATAAAGACAGAAAATGGGCTAATTGAAGGTGGTACAAGGGAATTAAAAACCCTAATTTCACAAAAATGTAGGCCCTTTATTTTATTGTACCCCCTGAAGGTAAGCAGAACGTAATTGGGGAATAACTTCCGTTAACACATGGTGATAACTGAGACACTTTAAATTGGGTTAGAAATTTGGAAATATACTACAAAATGAATTATGTAAATATAAGATCCTCAGTATACTTCCAGAACTATACAACCCAAGGTTGCATTATGCAGCTATATTATTTGCATACATGTATAATTTGTATTCAAATTATTGTAGATTGGAGCTGTGAGATGAATATGGTAGGGCTCAGAAAGAGAGCTGGATCCTCGAAATCATTGGCAAAGGAAGCAGTAAAACACCACACTGTGCCCCACCACACAATGCAGTTTTGGTCACCGCGCCTCAATTAAACATAACAACCTAGAGAAGGTTGCAGAAGGACATCCGCACTGAGTGACAGATGAAGAGCTAGGGTTCCTGCTCACAGGACTGGGTAGATTTGTGAAAGGACAGTATAAGTTCAAACACTGCAGAGTGACTTCAAGAGGTCCAATAGATTTATATTCTCTCTCTCTCTTTCTACACACACACACACACACACAGGAACGTTTCTTAAAACCATATATTTGGCTCTATTAATGGGTTTAATAGGCTATTAGCTGGAAGCACACAGTTCTTGGAGGCAGACAAACTTTTCAAGGTGACTTGCAGAAGGACAGCCTTGGGTGCCAGGGACAGAATCCTGGGCTGGCTGGATGGCTAGGCAAGCTTTGTTGCAGCATCTCTGATGCTTTATGACTGCACAGTACATGATAACTGTTCTTGTCACCTTTTGCTTCTTGTGCTTTCATATAATTATATGAAATTGGCTGTGGAATATCTATACTCCCTTGCTGTAATGCTGTTATAAGGTGCTGATTCTCAGTACTGTCCTCAACAGAAAAAAAAAAGGGGGAGAAACTGGATAAGGAAATACAACAGAAAAAGAAAGCACATAGAAATAAGGAACGCATTGCTTTTCTGAGTTACCTCAAATGAACCTTTAAGGGATCCTGTGGCAAAATTTCAATAGCAAATGATTCAGTCCTAAAATATAAGGACCAGCATCATTACCCAGCACTCTGCAAGACCCCAAATGAGTCCTGGGAGGTATAGCATGTTCTATCAATGTGGATGATAGCTCATAATCCATCTTTGTAATTTTTTGTTTGGCTTTACCAGAGAAAAATATATACCTACCATCTATTGAAGGGCAGATACAGCAGAAAACATTTTCTGCTACTTCATTTAATCTTCAAAACCACAGCCCTACAAAGTTGAGAATATCCTTATTTTACAGATAAGTGAGGCTTACAGAGGTTAGAAAATTTCTGAAGGTCTCACAGCTAACAATTGATGGGGGTCATAATTTAAATTAACTTGATGTATAACTTGATCCAGATGTAACTCCATTCCATAATCCAAGTTCTAAGCCACTTTCCCGTAGTTCTTCTAGTTGAATGACGAACTGAACATCAATGTTAGTCTGTTCAGATGACAAATGAAGCTGTCTACAAATATATGCAGAAGAAAACTTGATGGCTTCAAACATGAAACCAGGAGGTAAATGACTAAGGCTGGCAACACTGGATTCAGTGTATGGTATTTTTCATGCTGCCAGAGCCTCTACTGTGGGACAGTATCCACAAGTGAGCTTGTCATGCCACCTTGCCATCCTGACAACTTTGCCAGCAAACCAACCGTGTATGGATGTCTTCTTTTCCTCGGCTTTTCTTCTTCCTCAGCCCCTGTGGCTCTGAGCTCAGCCTGTCTCTTGGGCTCAGCTTTTTGCTCTCTGCTCTTCTGCTGCGAACATGGTCCTTTGGCTCATCACCAAGTCTGCTTCCTACTACTCTATGAAGGCACCCTCAGTGACCTCTTTTGCTTTGGCTAGTATCTGACCTTAGGCAATACCTGGTTTTCTGCTTATTACTTCCTCATTTCTTACGACAATTGGAATGGGGACTCATTCTGTTGCGCGGGAGCAAGTATGTCCCAGGAAGTGGATCTTGGTGTAATATAAGGAAGATTTTTCTAGTAGTCAAGGCTATCAAAAGATGGGATGTTCTGCTGCAGGTGGTAGTAATAATTTTTGTCACTGGAGGGATTCAAATATATTCGTGTGATGATTTGGTGAGGAGAGCTCAGTATCTACATTATGAGTAGTAACAAAGACAGTCAAAACCTCAGCAGCTTGCAGCAACTCAGGCTTCTCTCTCACCCAAGTTACACAGTGTATGTATTTCATGGTTCAGTCATGAACCTCCTCTTCATCATGCTCCCTTACAGTCCCAGGCTAACAGAGCAGCCCTTACCAGGACACTGCAGGTTTCATATCAGAGCAAAAAGTTATGGCAAACCGTGAGTTGCTTCTTAAAGCCATAGTTCAGATGTGACATTTGTGCACGTGTTTAATTGAGAAAAACAAGTCACATGGCCACTATGAGTTAAAAAAGGGTGGCAATGTATAATTCCCTCTGAGAGAAGAAGACAAGTCCCATGTCCAACCTTGGCATCGGTGGACAGGAAAGAATGAGGGACAATGAATCTTTGGAACACTGACATAATACATCACGACGTCAATGCTATAATAGAGGTTCTAACAGTGCAAACTGGGTGGTTTCGGCCACATACTTTGTAAGTTTCCTTCTAGCCTTGAGATTCTGTGGTATGTATGAACCTCCGAATCTTTTCGTGGGAAGCAATCCCTTTTTGAGATATTGAGGTAGGAGAGTCAGAGTGTAGAGTGACAGGGACTGTAAAGTTCCTGGAGCAGGCTGGCAGCAGCTCGTGACTATGCCCTTCCCTGCAGACTGAACGACCTAGTGTCCAATAGAAATACAGTGTCAACCACATGTAAATTTCAAATTGTCCATGAGGCACATTTTAAAAAGTTTAAAAAGCCACAGGTAATATTCATTTTAATAATTTATTTAGCCCAACATATTTAAAATATTTCAATGTAAAATCAATATAAAATTATTGAGATATTTTACACTATTTGTTTCATACTAAATCATCAAAATCTGTCCATAGTTCACATTAGACCTCTATTTTGAAGTAGCCACTGTATTATAATTATTCAAGACAAAGGTTGGCA
>NW_016107665.1:356027-409517 GCF_001604975.1 Cebus imitator
CAGAGATCGTTGCCACAGGGCTTGGAAAAGGTTAATGGTAGCAACTAAGCAGGTTAGAGTTTATAATCAGGGAGTAGACAGCAGTTGCTCAGGTAGAAAACTCTGGTCTGCATTATATTTCTTCACTGTTCACTCCACAGGTCTTGCTAAATCATTGTCTTATTCTAGAACCTTTAAATTCAACGTCTTCCATTTAACATACCATCTGATTCAGTGCTTCTAGAAAGAAAGGCTTTGAATTTTGCATGTAGAAGTGTTTAGAGAACTTGGCATGCTGGGCAGGCCCAGAAAATAAGGAGAACCTTTCCTAATAGTGCATTTTCAGCATCATCTTCAGGGGCTCAGCACAGAGCCCAAGAACACATATCCCAAGACAGAGAGCATATCTCCAAATTAATGCACCTTATCATTAGGGTTGGGAAAAAAGAAGGCTGGGGGGTTAAAATATGACTAAGAGCCATAGCCAGACCCTCTTCTTTGGCTCTATCTTGAGAAATTCTTCCCCTAAGTCTTCCCACAAGCTAGCCAGACCTCAAGTCCTTTATACTACGAGTGTCAGGGGAGAAAGCACACACTGACTTCAAAACTGTTATCAGCACCTTCCCAGGAATCAAAAAAACAAGCAACACGGATTATACCTCTTAGATGCCAAGTTTGAGAAGGCTCACAATACACTAATTTTCCAGGACAATGAGAGTCTCAAAGTTGATCCTTGATCCTATAGCAACATAGAGAAAGAGCTGTGTCCTCTGGCCAGCCAAGAGGCCTTGTTTTCTTAGCAACTGGCACCATTAACTTCAGAAGGGGATAAGCAACCATTGGAATTTCAAATGGCGAATTTCCCAGAAATGCATTCTTCTTTTCTGAGAACAGCACAGATTGGCCGGCTTAAATGAGGCACCTGGGGTGATATCCTGGCACCCAATATACAGCAAAAACATTGCCTGGGTGTTTCATAATAAGAATCATTTATAATTTCAATTTGCTATATACCTTTAGCATTTTTTAAATTGAGAATAAAACATTTTTATAGCAGTAAGCAACTAAACATCATAACTCTCTTAGACTCAAATAAGAATATACACTATTGAGATAGCTCACAAAAATAGTTTTTTTACTCTATTTGATCTCACTATTTTACATGAATAAGAAAACAAATGAATCTTTTATGAACTTCACTTTCATCATGAATGATGTTATATGTGACATTTAAACATACTCTTAATTATTTACTACATTTTTTTCTGTTAATTCCTGGGCACTTAAAAATAAGTTGAGAGGCTTTTTTTAGGGAAGAGGTTGATTCTGCATGAACATACCTTTCAGCTTTTCTATGCAGTCTATTCATTTCAAGGACATTCCCATATGGGATCCAAATTCTCCATTTCCTTTGTGCTGCAGTTTAATGAAACCCCAGCATTTCTCTTGCTCCAAAAATGCCAGATGTAGTTAAGAATGCCTTGATACTATGCTATTGCTAAAAACTATTTATATTCATAGATTCCTGACAGTTTACTGCTTTTTTGACACAGTATCCCTCATTGTAGAGCTTTGGCCAATATATATGTATATATATTATATGAAAATTTATATTACATAATTAAAACATACAAATATTTTACTGCATTTTGGTCTCCAGTTGCTACCAAACATATATATACTCTGGGAAATGCAAATACGTAAAGCACTTATTATCAGGATACAATTCTAGACATATATCTATAAATCATCCTTAAGTGGTTATGAATATTTTAGAAGTGAGGAATAATGTATAGGAAAGTAGGATGCCCTAAATTTCAACCAATGTCAGTTTTGCATTTTACAGCTTCTGTACGAAATAACTCATTACCATTGAGTATGAAATTAAAAATCAGAACTACTTGTTTCTGTGAAGTCAATGTGTACGTATGTGTATAGATGGGTGTGTCTTCGTGTGTTTTAAGTAAGGGAAAGGTATCCAGAGGAGTTGAATACATTTTAAGGAAAGAGATCATCACTTTCCACTTTATGGAATAACATGCAGTGTCTTTCATAAGCAAATACACAGGAATCTTTTTTTCTCCATTAACACTTGGGGCAGAGAAGGTGAGTATGGCTGCCATCACAGGCTGGGAGATGCGCTGGCCGCAGGGACGAGGAAGACGTCAGGGAGGGAAGCAAGTCCATGGATGTGCCATCCCAAAGTCTCCGGAATAGCTGTATCACTTTGTCAGTGGGTGGTTTATTTGTGGAATCTTTCCCTGCTGGCTAGATAATGAGCAGGTGATTGTTCAGATAAGCGTGGCTAAAGTCTGTTTGTGTATCATTCGGAGAGTGCAGGACCATAGCAGCTCCGCCTGCACTTCATC
Source organism: Cebus imitator (assembly GCF_001604975.1). Classification (NCBI taxonomy): domain Eukaryota; kingdom Metazoa; phylum Chordata; class Mammalia; order Primates; family Cebidae; genus Cebus; species Cebus imitator. Next base: position 358,376 of record NW_016107665.1, read on the forward strand.
ACAACTTCACCTTGGTTTCCCCAACCCGTGTTTAAGCTGAGAGCAAGCCTCCTCATGGGGATGGCTACAGTTCAACATCTTTGGCCTCATTTTAAAAAGATAACACACCATAATGCTGTGCTCATTCTTGCAACAGCAAGTATGTGAGCAGCCTAAAAAGAGAGAATGAATTAAAATGCTGTTAATTACGCTGGAGGCTATGACATTCCTTCGTAAGTAATTACGAGAGGGAGAAGCATCCCCAGTGTTTCTGCTTCCTGATCGTTTACACAAAAAATAGGAAGTGTGTGTTGCCCTCATCTCTCAAGTTCTTGGTCTTGGGGGGTCTGGTAAAGCCAGTTGCCTCTGTCAGTATTTAGAAAGTTGTCCACACGGTCTTTAACGCCACAATCTCACTGTCAAAAGGGAGGTGTAGTCAGAAGGGTGGGTGCCTATAGCGACAGAAATAATCTCATGTTTACCTCTTTTGCTTATTAAAACAGAAATTTAGAGCTTGCTGAGTTATCGTCTATATTGCAGAGGTGGCCAGAGGCCCATGGTCATGCAACTGACTAAGAAGGAACTTTCAGTAGTGCTTTCCATCACATGCAAGGTCTTCACTCATCCCCTGAGTAAAAACAAACAGAAAGGAAGGTGGATAACTGAGTGCTTAGTGCTGAGCCCTAAAAGCTTAAATAACTGCATTTTTTCTTTAACAAATCTGTCACCTTGAGAGTCTCCCTCGACCTTTTGCCCCAATTACCAGAGGGAAAGAAATGCCAGGCACAGCTGAAATAGGAAATTTGACACGTCTGGTACATTGTCTTTGGCAAATGGATTACAGGAAACATTGATGCTTTCTGATGTTGTTTCAGCCGCGTTTGGGGACAGTCTGGAGTTGCGGGGTGGACCTTGGCAGATTACACGTGTATCAGAGTTCAGAGGTTTATTTGTTCTTGCAGAGATTCCAAATACTCTTGAATGCGGCACAGAAAATGAATTAAGAGAGAACAGGGCAGCTACAGGTACTTATGGACGTGAGGAGACTTAATAAAGCCTCTGTTGAGTTGAAAGGACCTTAAACTCCATTAGCAATATCCTTGGGAAATACATCCACACATACACAAGCAAGACATCCTCAAATGGCTGTCACTGGAGCAATCCACTGCAAAGACTTTCCCTCTAATTGAAATTAATGATGCCTCCAGCAGCCTAAATTGAGCCCCTGGACCTCCCACCTATGTAAATTTGACAGGCGGGACTCAGCTTTTAGACAGGAATTTGGTTTCCACCTGGCCTCTAGTTTTGAGAGTCTCTGCCTGTCCATGTTAGGACATATTCTTAGAAGAAATCAAATTTACCTCTAAGAATGTTTGTGTGAGACTAGACAGAGACAGCCTGTAGGAAAATCAGGAAATTCCCAGAACTTGTATTTGGCAAGACTCAAAGTTTCCCATCTAGGGACTATGTTTTCTGAATCAGGGGATTTTTTGTTTGTTTATTCATATTTTTGCAACTGCCAGGTGCAGGAGAGAGTCTAGAAGATGTGTTTTTCTTTTGTAAAGCAACAACTATTTATTTAATCATAGAAACAGAGCTGGAAAGGATCTTAGAGACAAAGCCTTCACCGGGGCTGAAATTTGTTTTATGCTTTGGTTTGTTCAACAGTTCTTTTTTTTTTTTTATAACACATGGTTCTCAAACTGGCAGCGCATTGGAATCAGCTGGGAAATCTTAAAAATACCAATGCTTGAGAAAATCTCATTTAATTGGCTTGGGCGAAGGCTGATTCTAATGTATAGCAATGTTTGAGAACCACTATTCTAGATTTCCAATATATCCATATACATATGCGTATATACATATACACACATATATATGCACACACATATATAGTAATTGTACTATTAACAGGATATTTTAAAGCAACACTCAGGTAGCCACTTGAATACAGTTGAAAGGCTTCATTTTGATACTAAAATATTAAGTATCTTACATGGTTTTACAGAGACAGAATACTTGAAATTGGATCTGATCCACCTGGTGATTTTCACTTGCCTCCTACAGCTAGATACCACATGACGATCATGCTTTTCCCTGACCAATCCAAACAGAAACTATAGCATGATGTCCACTGAAATTAAGGGTGTTGCCGCAGAAATAATAAAGATTTATTGGAGGCCAAATTTGAGGACTTACCCAGGAAGACACACCAACAAAGTTGGGCATGTTCCCAAGTCGGTGACAAATGGAAGAGCTTTTATAAGAAAGTTTAGGACAAGGGAGGGGAGTTCCTCCTATGAGAGTCGTCCTTTCTCATTGGAGAGTTCAATACAGAGGTTACCATCATTGGCTACAGATGACAACACACTGGGTAAAATGTCTTGTGTGCAAGACAACCAGCAAGACTTCATGAATCAGGAACAAATCAGTGTCCTTTCAGTATCAGTAGATTACGTATTAATCAGTAAGACAATAGTTTGAGGAAATCGGGATAAGATTTGAGGGACTTATTGTAAAATTCTTTACCCAAGGACAGGATGAAAGCCATGAACTTCCCCAGGTGGTTAATTTGGAAACCTGTCAAATGCAGCCTGCGGGTTATCAATGAGGTGTATCGCCTCTGGGGAAAAATTGCATATTAGGGTTATCCAATGAGGATTGGGGTTTGGGGACATCAAGGACTTCCTAGGATACGCCACCAATACCAGGGTATAAGCAGTCACTCCGCCCTGGTGGGCTAAGCAATAGAAACAGAAAACCCATCTAGCCTTCCCCAGCCAATTTCACCCTCCAGGTCAGCCAGCCTAAGCCCTCCAAGGCAAGAAGGCTTCCCTCATTAAACAGTTAATACATTGCCTTGAATAAACAGCAGAATTTCTGTATCATTCCTACTTATAAACAAAGATCTAGCACTCTTCCCAAGGCCAGCTCTGAACATACTAGCAGATCAGTGGCCTTGATTATTTAGTCTAACATTTTATATGAAGGCCAAAGGAACGTGAGTCTGAGAAACCAGAGTTATTTAGGCTTTTCGGAAAGGGATGGACAGGATAGGTTACCTGTGCTATTAGAAAGTGATCAGATGTGTCTTATCCCTATCTACCACTACAAAACCCTTTCCAGGCCTCAAATATGGTTCTGCTATAGAACCTTAAAGTTTCATTATCAGATATTGTTTGGATTAAGGCATTGAAGGTATCTGTGAAAAGGCAAATCTGGGAAGTAGCACTTACTGTGATTCTAAATGGTATGGGGTCTGGGTGTGAGAACCCCACTGAGGGTTGGGGTGGGAGTGCCCTCCTAGACTACACTTCCCCTCCCCACACTGAGCTGAGATCACTGGAGTGGGGTGGTGAAGGATGCTGTTACTAATGGGATATATTATGCATCTCACATGCATGGTGTGGAGATGTAGTTTAAAAAAAAAAACAAAAAACTAAGAACGATTGATTTAAACCAAGAGTGATTAATATTTTCGCACAAATTAGTTGATCAGATGCTAGCAAAAGCCCTAAGGACAAGGACATAAGAGAGGAGAGATGTGATGGGGAAGGAAGTGAGACAGTTTAAAATCTAAGACTTGGGGGAGGTGATCCCAGGTGAGGTATTGCCCTACGGGTCTTTGGTCAAGAGGGGAACAAAGGAAGGGGGAGCTAGAGAGAGACAGGGGTCAAGGGTCTGAATCAAATGCAAAGGCTCTGAGGGCAGATTCAAACCTTTCCCTGACTCAGCCCAAACAAGAAAAGTTTAAAGTCTATCTTGGTTTTTTTCTAGTGTGTCTTGATCAAATTAAACGTAATCAGAGATGAAAACTGCCTGTTTTCTTTGTTCCTTTTGCTACATTAAGAGTGTAGCTAAAATTTACTAAGTGCTTGTCATGTGTGAGGCACCACCCCAAGCACTTTATACTGTCTCTGTGACCACCTCTAATAGCAGGGGCTATTATTGCCCCCATTTGAAAAGCAGAGACTAGGCCGGGTGCGGTGGTTCACACCTGTAATCCCAGCACTTTGGGAGGCTGAGGCAGGTGGATCCTTTGAGGTCAGAGGTTTGAGACCAGCCTGACCAACATGGTGAAACCCCATCTCTACTAAAAATACAAAAACATTAGCAGGGCATGGTGGTGCATGCCTGTAATCCCAGCTTAGGCTGAGGCAGGAGGATTGTTTGAACTGGGGAGGTGGAGATTTCAGTGAGCCCAGATCACACCACTGCACTCCAGCTTGGGCGATGGAGTCAGAGTTCATCTCAAAAAATAATAAAATAAAAATAAAAAAATAAAAAGCAGAGACCAGAGACATTAAGTAATTTGCCAAAGGCCCCTATAGCTGTAAGTGGCTGAACTGGAATTATGAACTTAGTCAATGAGTCCTACTGCATATTGTCTTAAGAACGATATTCTGTTAATCCTTTATAACTATTAGGAGTACATGTGGACATGCATCTCAAAGAAGAGAGAAATTCCCTGCATCTTCTTTCTAGAGAAGCTCAACAGGTCATTTATTATTGAGGCCTTTACTTATCCTTAAAAGAAGACCAACAAATTTACATTTTTAAAAGATGGAGTCTCTTTAAATCTCTTGAGCTTAGGAGTTCAAGTCTAGCCTGGGCAAGATAGACTTGCAAAGGTCGGACTTGCCCAGGCTGGGCTCGAATTCCTGGGCTCTAGAGATCTTCCCACCTTGGCCTCCTGAGTTGCGCGAACTATAGCAGCACACCACTATGCCTGGCTCAAGTTTTATTTTTCAAGGGCTATGACTCCTTTCACATCGGCCACTGAGTACTAATAAAGAAGATACAAGGCGGGGTCAGTACTAGAGGGACTATGACATAGAGGAGAAAGACGAGGAAGAGATGTGAAGGCAACAAAGGGGCTTAGGGGCCTGCAGGTTGGGACACTGGGTCATTCTTCCAGACTTACAGTCTGTGTAGGGCTAGTTAAAAGAAGTAAGGCCTTATGGTGAAACCCCGTCTCTACTAAAAATACAAAAATCAGCTGGGTGTGGTGGCGTGTGCCTGTAGTCCCAGCGACTCAAGAGGCTGAGGCAGGAGAACTGCTTGAACCCAGGAGGTAGATGTTGCACTGAGCCGAGACTGCGCCACTGCACTCCAGCCTGGCGACAGAGAGAGACTCCATCGAAAGAAAGAAAAGAAAAGAAAAGGGAAAAAGAAAAGAAAGAAAGGATATCTTTTTATGGCCCAGAATGACTCCATGACAGAGATAACTTTCCAATACCCTTCACCTCAAATGATACTTGCAATCCTGTTTCTCTCTTGAAAAATCAGGAGGGCTTCCAGTCTGCGTGGGAGATAACAGAATGTGCTTTGGTTTCAGAATGCCTTTCCATGTCATATACTCATTTCTTAGAAGCCCCACATTTGTCTTTATTTTAAAAGAACAGTATTTAAAAAAAAAAAAAAAAAAAAAAACTAAATGCATCTGCTTATGTTGAAAGCCCCCATCTGTTCGATTTGATTTCCCTTCCTAAGAGCTTTCAGAACTGCTCTAGCGTTTGGCTCTCTACCTAGTGGCTCAGTTGACCTAACAGAAAGGCCTGAAACTGCGTAAATTCCCTATGCAACCAGAAGGGTGAAAGCAATATCCCTTGGGGCCAGAGGCAGGACTAGAGGCTCCATGGGGACAGGGTGCTACCTGTCTTCTTGGTACTGTAGGCCTGGTACCCACTCTAGTGCCCAACACAAAGAAGCTCCTTAAGCAGGAGACCCTGGTTCACAGAGGTAAAGCTATCTTTCCAAGTTTACTCAACAAGTGTATTTATCTATTGCTGCATAACAAATCACCACATTCTTATCAAGAAATCCCATCAATGGCTTAGAAAGGCACATGTTAATTATCTCACAGTTTCTATGGGTCAGAAATACAGGGACAGCTTAATTGGGTCCTCTGTAGAGAACAGCATTTCTACAAACATGGTGTCAGCCAGGGCTGCATCTCCTCTGAAGGTTTGACTGGGGAAAAATCCAATTGCAAGCTTTCTTACTTGATTGTCAGCAGGATTCATTTCTTTGCTTGCTGCTAGACAGAAGCCACCCTTAGTTTCTTGCTACACAAGCATCTCCACAATGTGGTGACTTGCTTCATCAAAGGGAGAGTCTGCTAGCAGGACGGAAGTTATGCTGTTAAAGAACCTAATCATAGAGGCAGGATTTTCTCACCTTTGCTGTATTTTGCTGATTAGAAACAAGTCCCAGGTTCTGCCTGCACTGAAGGTGGGAGACCTGTACAAGGCAGGAGAACGAATCATTGGGGCCATCGCAGAGTATGACCATAGCAATCAGATGATGATCGGATGCCTATGTTCAGCACTGGTTCTCCTTTCATTCCCCCTCCATCTCGGTCACCCAGGCACATGTACTTTGAACACACATGTAGTATGCCTTTTTTTTTTTTTTTTGAGACAGAGTTTCAGTCTTGTTGAACTCCTGACCTCAGGTGATCCACCTGCCTCAGTCTCCCAAAGTGCTGGGAGTACAGGTGTATGCCACCTGGCCGTGATTTCTTACAATCAGGGCAACATGAAGGTATGCCATGATTACTGTGATAAGGGCTCACAATCCATTAGGGGAGATGAATAAGACTGATACATAAAATGTGTACCGCAAGAGAATATTGGCACACACACACAAAAGAGGCAGGGCGACATTCAATTCCAGGAACGTAACAAGTCCAAAAAAATAAATACTATTTTGAGCTGGGATGGTCCAGGAAGTTCATAGAGAAGATGTAATTTGAGCTGAGTCTTAATGAGTAGTTAACCAACATTTACTGACCTTTACCTACGTTTTAATAAATGTCTTACATAAAAGATTTGGCTAAATTTTCACAGTAATCCCCTAAGGTAGGTTTTATTATCATCTCTACCTTAAAGATGGGGAAACCGAGGCTCACAGAGATGAAATGACTTGCCCAAGTCCACCCAGCTTGTAGGTGGTAGAGAGAGAAGCAAATCCACACTAACCCAAGCCCACACTTGTGACCACTATTCAGTATTGCTTCAGACAGGATTGGTCAGTGGACAGGAAAGGCATTAACAAAGCAGCAGAAGCAGGCAGACATTCACAGCCATTCAGCTGCAGAAACTGCAATTCCCTCTGTCTAGAAAGTTTTCTCCTTAGCTCTTCATAGGGCTGGCTCCTTGAGGACTTCAGATTTCAGCTCAAATGTCATTTCCAGATGGTTAGGAACCCGCTTCTGCCACCTCCACCACCACCACAAGCTACTCTGTCATTGCGTCTTGTTTGGCCATTGCCACTGTGTCCCCTCTACCAACCCCTTGTCTACACAGGCTGTAGCACAAAGCAGGTACCTGATGGAGTGTGGAGTCGTTACAGGAGAGGAGAGGATATGAAAGCAGGGGCTGTGTTTTATGTCATTAAGAAGTTTGGGTTTTATTCTGCAGACAACGATAGAGCCTATACAGGTTTTCTGAGCAGGAGAGTAACGTAATGGTAGCCAGGTGCTGGGGAAATGGCTTTGTGGGTGGCATGCTCTGGACAACGATTTTGATGAGCAGTTTCCTCTGAGAGTTCCTGCTCACCCTGGCTGTGACCTCCACCACTCTAGCACCCAAAGATTTTCAGCTGTCTTACCTTTCTCCTGCAAGGAGGAAATTCATTTGGACTGAGATATTAGAGACTTATTTTTGACCCTTCCAGGAAATTTTGAGCTTTAAATGAAGAGCTGATGCTGAACACTGGCTCCTGGGTCCCAGATCTGATTTTGCCTCTGGTATGCTGTGTGACCCAAGGTAAATCTCTTCATGTCTCTGAGCCTAACTTCTTCTATAAAATGAGGGGATTGGGCTAGACGGCAATTCTATGGTTTCTTTATGCTTCTTTCTCATTTAAATCTGGAGCATTTTGATAAATATATATTCAGGGATTTTTAAAAAGTGTTTATTCTAAAAATAAGGAAATTTCAGTATTTTTAGTTACTATTCACTACCTTCAACATTTCTTGAACACTGGTGATGACAAATTGTTGACCTATATTGCCCTGGATTACAGGTGAGTTGGTTTATTTATCTTGGTATCTTTTCTCACCTTTTGCTTCCACCTCCACAAAATGTCCAAAAATATGCAGGCATCCTCTTGTGAGACACAGTCTCAGGAGGTAGATGGGTGTCCAGGGTTTCTGCATTTATAACACTGTCATGAGCCAGGAAATGCTCACAAGCCTGGGTCATCTTGGGAATGACAAAGACAGGATCAGCCAGTGAATGCGATGTCACAGGATTCCAAAGGATGTGAAGGAAAGTGAAAAAAGACACAAATAACAATTTCAGAAATCCTAGTGCTGCTGCCCAGCCACTTGTCCTGGCTCTCCTGCCCACCCTCCCTCCCCCAACTGTCCCATCCATCTCTGGAACCTTTCCCACCATGCGTCTTCACAGCCTCCAACAAATATATATTTAGTAACTCCCATAAAGATTTCCATCTAGGACGTCGCCACAGCATACAAATGAGGCATCTGAGCAGTGTTTTATGGCTAGGTTGTACAACGGATTGCCACATCTGTTTAAGTTTCTGTTGTCCCTCCCATCCCCTTTCTCCTGTCCACCACCCCAGTCTCTCTCCTCCCCAGTCACACAAACACAAGCACTCTCTTGACTTCAAGAAGTGTCAATGATTTTCCCTCTAAAACTTCATAGGAGGAGATTGCCTTGCAGGTTTTGAAACTTTCCCTGTATTCTGTTAAATGGAAATATTGTTTTTAGACCACAGAACAGAATGGTGGAACGCAGTGGCGGTCTTCTCAGAGCATGTCAGGATGATCAATCTTTTTAAAGACCAGCAGGCGTGAAGTGTGACAGTGCTCCAGTGCTCGGATCTGATGTGTCTGACTTGCTGGAGTCTTTGTTTAGGGGGGAAAATGATCATATCTGAGCTGTGGAACCAGTAGGATTAATTGTTTAATCTGACATGCATGTACTCATTTGATCATGCATGGCTACCTTCCTGAGTTGCACTTGGCAGGCTTTCCTTTCCTTTTGTTTCCTAATCTGTCTTTCCCTTACCCCAAATCTACCACCACCTCTCCCCAGAAATCCATAAGGTACAAAATTTCTATCTTTGTATTTAAAACATAAACACAGAGGGCATATTTAAATTTCTTCTTCTAACATTATTTCAGTACAAGACAGAATTCATTTAATAGAAATTAATCAATTTCTTCTCACAATCACAAAGTCATTTAATGAAGAACAGGGGGCCTATCCTAAGTCTTCCTGAGAAGGAAAACACTGCTGTACATAAGAATTGGTGATGGAAAGGGGCTCAGCACGTGTCACCTCTGTCTTCAGTCTTGCCATCTGTGAAACAGATGTTATTGGCACACAGTCTGTGGCCGTGGAGGCTGTTACCCACTTTGATTTGTGAAAAGCATATGTAAAATTTTACTTAATCCACCTAACCTACAGTGAAGTCACATGTAAAACAGAGATGGTCGTGCTCAGACGTACTATGAAGCAAAAAACCACTTTATTTGAAGTGCTTAGCTCAGTGATGGTTTCATTTGATGGGCTTAGTAAGTATTACGAGGCTACTAATGGCAAGAAAGAAATCATCAGAAGCAGTGTTCTCCAAGGAGATACCAAGGTCACCCTTTGGGAATATGAGAAGACAGTATGATTTCTTTTGAAATTTAGATTTTATCTTTAAAGGAGAGAAGTTAACGTTATTAATTATGATTGACTCAAGGCCTCCCTCCATCTGTGTGTCAGATTGTCTAAGTGACCTGGGAGGCAAGCAAGTTACCCTGAGAAAAGTGTGGGCTCATCACAACAAAGACAAGTGGACATTAGGGCTCTTGCACTGGTTTTCGTGTCATGCGTTAGGGTGAGTTAGTGTGCTTGCAGTTGTGTGGGTTTGCCAATATTAGCCAGTTTTAGCCAAACTAATCCTCACAAAATAGACCAATGTCTAAAAAAAAATTCTGCTCTAATTTAAAAAATGTGTTAAAGATGCCATCAAAAATCAGGAAGGGTCTGCGATTTTACACTATTTGCAATCTAACAAACTAGCCTGCCACATTTCATGAATGTTGGCAGAAGACACAAGACTCCTGGGTCAGAGACAAAGAACATTATTACTTAAAACACAACAAGCACGAACCTCATGTTTGTCCTAGCTAGCCTTGCCCCTCAAGTCCCCAGGGCCAACGTGGAGAGCACAGGTAGATGCTGCACATATGGTGTGTTTGTGTCACAGCTGAAAGCCCGAGTGAAGGAAACCCAAATCTTTTGTAATGGGACTGCTAGAAAACCTGCCCAACATTTGCTCCAGAGGAAGACATTATCTTTATAATGTTGGACAGCAAACAAACCTGCTTTCTGCTCCATAGGGAGCCCCTGTTTCTATGTTTGAAGGCTTTTTGCTATACAAACATCCTCGAAAAGATTGACCAGAATGAAAATTGTCAGACCTCCTGCTTACCAGACATGCAGAAAAATAAGCAATCTGTGAAGAACTGTCTCACAGCAGATATTATATACTAATGAAGTACAAATGAAAATAAGAAAATATCTGAGCTTACACTTCTTCTCCAAGAATGAGTGAGCCTTTTAATAAGACATAAACAATGACAATCTCTTTATCAGATCTAACAAGAGGTCAGCCAAAAAGATAACTGTTCATCATGAAAGACTATCAAATATATATTTTTATCTACTGCATAAACCTTGTTACAATTTTATATCATGCCTTGAAATATTATCAAATAATAACATATTTATATAATTTATAAATAAATACACATATAAGTGAAGACAGAACTGGGGGGTCTGTGCTCAATTTGCTTAACATTGAGGGATACACATTCAAAAGCATATTAATCCCTGATCTACAGTGGTGTGATATGCTAGGACTTGGAAGGATTCCAGAATGCAAAATCCTGTGCCTCTACTAACAGCATGCAAGTCATTCTTAAGTGCCTAAACTACCCCTTGAATTAGATTCAATCAGCTAAGGAGACTCCAACTTCCGCCAGATCTCTGCAGGCCAGTTTCTCCAGGGAATTGAATTTCCACTAGGCTAAAGGAGACCCTCCACCTGCTGAGGGACACAAAGCCATCCCAAGGTGGAATAAGGCCTGGGACCATTAATATTGTGTGCTTTCTACGGTTCCTCCAACCTCAAGCTTGCTGATTCAATTCAAATTAGCATCTGGGTCAATATTAAAGGAACATGAATCACAAAAGGGTGCTGGGGTAAGGTGTAGGGGGGCTGTAGAGAATGTACAACCCTATCACTTCTCGGCCTTTTGGCTAAAATCAAGTGGAGAATGTACAAACCTGGTTGTTAGTGAGGAGGCAGCTCTGCCTTGCCTTCCAGATAAAGGTTTTACGGTTCATTTATTTGTCTTGGACTTAAATATACACATACTAGGCAGTCTGTCATCTTCCTTCTTGTTTTCCCAGGCTTTGCCATCAGTCCTGGCAATTCCTCAACAGGGAGCCTGGAGAACTTGCTCCTGTTTACTACCTCTGGAAGCCTATATTCACAATTGTTTGGTGCACAGAAACAGCAGAGTACAAAGGAGTCATGCTTGGCTTAACTGCACAACAAAAAATGGTCCTAGTACCTGTCTAGCAGATTTCTCTGTACCGCAGTGAAAAAGCTAAAATAGTAGGAATCTTTATTTCCAACTGGCTACTACGCAGATTTTGAGGTCCTAAAATCCTAGGTTTGAATACTGGTTCATTTATTGTTTGCAGTGTGGCCTTGGATTCATTATACTGCATTTCCTTGGGTTCCTCATCTGTTCACCTGGATAGATGTGTTTATGAAAATATGACGCAAATACATGGCACAAAGGAGGCACCCCAAAAACACTACTTGTTCTTCTCTTTTCTCTCTCTTTTTTTTTAATGTTTAAAAATGAAATTTTGGCCAGGTGCAGTGGCTCATGCCTATAATCCCAGCACTTGGGAGGTCAAGGTGGGCAGATCACTTGAGGTCTAGAGTTCAAGACCAGTCTGGCCAACATGGTGAAACCCTGTCTATACTAAAAATACAAAAATTAGCTGGATGTGGTGGTGGGTGCCTGAAATCCCAGCTACTCAGGAGGCTGAAGCATGAGACTCTCTTGTATATGAGAGGCGGAGTTTGCAGTGAGCTGAGATCACACCACTGCACTCCAGCCTGCATGATGAAGTGAGATTCTGTCTCCAAAACAAAAAGGAAAAAAGACAGATTTAATTCCCAAGGCACAGTTTAAGATGGCTAGAATGTAATCTCATTAGGTCTCAGTAAAAGCATAATTGACATGTTAAAGTGATTTTTTGCAATGACACGCATTAGGGTGAAAATATAAGATAAAATCCACAAAAGTGGTTTTGTAAAATTTTTAATTATGGGGTACAAATGAAGGTTTCTTACATGCATATAATACGTAGCGGCGGAGTCTAGGTTTCTAGCGTACCCATCACCCAACTAGTCAATGTGGTACCCAATAGGTAATTTCTTAACCCTCACTCCCTCCACCTTTTGAAGTCTCCCATGTCAACTATTCCACTCAGTATGTCCACATGTACCCATTGTTAACTCCCACTGTGTGTGAGAACATGCTGAGGACTGCGTTCCTCCTCCAAGTCCAACACAGAGTCAACTGGATGTTAGAGTTCTCAAGTCTGAAATATCTATCAGTTGTTGGCCAGACCTGAATATCTATTAGAGGGCAGACCTAAAAACACCCTGGAAACATTCCCAGAGCTACATTTCTCCTGGAGCCAAGAAGAAAACACAAGTGATCCATTTGAACTTATTAATAACTGTCACATTTCTTTTGGGGGAATGGGAGAGCCAGTTTTGGGGCTTGGTATCTGGAGTTCTCCATATTAAGTCAGGACGCCAAGATGGCCTAGAGCTGTGATTTTCAAACAGGAACCGCACATCAGAATACCAGGGGGAAGGTGAACAAATACAGATCCTGAGGCTATAATACCAGAGAGACTTCTTGAGGAAGAGGACCTGGGAACCTCTATTTCAAAAGCCTTTTCCATCCACCCTCAATCATTCTGATGACCAGCTGTATGCGTATCAGCCAAAACCCCGATCCCTAAAGTAGAACAAATAACCTCTGGATTTTGCTTATTCAGACTTTCTTTTAACCCCCATTAAATATTTTTTGGAACAAGCTGCAGTATCATCAATTAAATAACATAAAGATTTACATACTTCAAAGTAGATGGACCCCTGGAAAGCTGACCCTAAGAGTAGCATGTGGCTGTTTTTATCAGGGACTCTTGGGACTAGCACCTTTGGAAGGGAGAAGGCATCAGGATCAGGCAGAGGAAGATGCTGAGCTATGATAAAGTCCCAGTGAAATCCCCAAGGGACCCCCATGAGGACCTCTGGGGCTGGATGGCCCTCTAGTGTCATCCTGAGTTGGGACAGGGGCTGGGCCTTTAAACCTTTGTGTTGATCAGTCACTGAATGCGGGCCACCTATGGAAAAGGGTGTGATCTTTGGTGAGGCAGTTTTCTTCAGACAAGGCAATAGCTACTGAGGGCTGACAGCTGAGAGCCACCTTCTGAGAGCACTCCCAGCACCTGAGGGGACAAAGCCCTTCGTTTCTCAAGGGGGATCTGGGCAGAAGGGCATAGTGGGTTTAAACTTCAGATGTGATTCATTTGTAGCTGGCATTCCATCAGCACCATGCTAGACAGGGATGAAATTCAGCATTCTCTGCCCTCCGTAGGCTCACCAATTCTTCCTCTAAACACCAAGGAGGAGTCTAGAGCTGGTGCCTTTCACAGCCCACAGAACTGAGTGAGCAACCTATGTGTCGGGGTAAAATGCTGAATGGGTTGACTTTTAGGGTTGATAGAGAAAGAAGGGTATCCATGGTGAGAATACACAGCTGGGTGGTGGGCTGCATGAATGAGACCAAGAGTATATGTGCAATGCCCATGTAGGCCAACGAGATTCATTATTCATTATTCTGCTTATTATGGTGGGGTGAGCATGCATTAGACCATCTGAGGCAAAGGATTATAGGGATTCTCTGAATTGTGCCCTACTACCACTCCATCCCCTGTCTGGTAAACATACCCCTCCCCTAACCACACACTATCTCCATAAAGAATTGGGCTCCCAAAAGCTTAAAATCTCTGATTAATCATGAGTTTTCTTATGGCAGAAAATAATGTCATCAAGGTTGGATCCCAGATATTTGTGCTGATTTTGATATGCCTCTGCCAAATTTCACAGTGGTTAGATTCCCCTAATCCCTCAGTAATTATTAGACATGTCTAGGAAAAAACCCCACCACTTTCTTTTGATGAGAATGATTGTTTGGTATTCCTATTTATTTATTCACTTGTAATGAGCAGGAGACACTTGGTGAGCCTGTTCTGTTCCTCTATCAGATTCCTTTACGCATAAATTATTTGAGGGTAAGATTTACGCTCAAAGAATAATGAGGTAAACAGGAGCAAAGGGAATAATTTAAAAGCAATTCATAATAAGGAAGTGATCACATACATACCAAAAGTACGGAGAACCCCATACTGCTGCTCAGTTCTCTTTGAAGTTAGGTCAAAGGAGGATTTAATCCCAAGGACCATTTCTCCCGTGAAACCCCAAAATGCTTTCTCTTGTTTTAACCATGTGATAACTTGAGACCTCGCTGTTGAGAAAGAAACTGTGTGTACCCTTCATTAAGATTGTTTTTGTTTACTTTCATTTTCTGAATTAATAAATTCATTGTATGTATGTATACTTGTGTTATCCTTTTAAATTTCTTCTTGGAGAGTGTTCATCATTAATTAAAACTATGTTTGGTTCACCAAATGTCTTTTAAAAATTTACAAAAACTTAAAGGAAGCCAGGCTTGGAGTGCAATTTATATGCAAAGACTTTTGATCAAGCCAAAAGGCATTACTTAAACTATGAACAAATAACTGTGACTAGAATTGTAAATATAAATATAATTTGATAGTGGTTTGTCCCTGAAGTCAGACCTTACGCCTTTTACCTGGTTATTGATATTGCGACATCAGGGAAATGAGGTAGATACATCTGCAAGACGTTTAGTCATTTAGAAAACTCACAGGATTTCCTATTTGAATGGATATAATATAGAAATATGTTTTGGATAATCAATGGCCACCTGGAGGAAGATCTTCAGAGCCATGTTGCTGTCCTGTATTTTTTTCTTTAAGGACTGTCTTGTAACTAAAACAGATGGGTAAAATCTGTGAATAATAACCTAAGCCAGAAGGACTAGTTCTGTAGCTTTTAACCACTACCTGGAAACCTCTAGGCTTCAAATTCATGGCTCTAGCCTGCTTTCTGAGCTCCGCATTTGCTCACTAGACATCCCTACCTGATACTTCTGCAGGCACCCAAAACTCAACTCTACTAAAGCTGAATGTATCTCCTCTACTCTGCCCTCCAACTGTTCTACCCCCTGTAATTCTTAATAAACAGAAGTTTCACATGGCTTTTCAAGCTGGAGCCCTTGGAGCCATTTTTAATCCTTCATGTTAATCACACTTAAGTATCTAATGGATGAGCAAATTTTGTTGACTCCATATCCTTAACGTCTGCTTTGTGATAGGTGTTGGAATTAAAAAAAATAAAAAATAAAAAAATAAAAAACCTGAAGAAAAGGGAGAACAACAGAGTATTGCCCTTGAGTCAAATATCATTTAAACTAAATGTCCAACTTCCAAAGTAAAGAAGGGAGATTTAGAGGCTTTAGTCAATGGTGAGTTCTTCATGAATCCATACTTAATTGGCCTCAAAAAAGTGAAGTGACATGAAGCTGCTTTAATCACATTTGAGTGTTTAGAAGGTAAGGTGATAATTTTGTTGTGCTCTACACTGTCAGATCACAATTGTATGCAGTTCTTGGCGGCACATTTTAATGTAAAAATAGACGTAACTATATTCAGAAGAGGAGATAGAATGTTGAAAGGACTCCAACCCATGTTATATTAGGGATGTTTGCGGGAGTGAGAAGCTTTCCCTTGGAGCGGAGAACTCTTGGGACGGATGTTACGGCTGCCTACAATTTACTAAAGGATGACACTTAGTTCCCTGATCCCAAACTCTGCTCTACAGACCATAGCTGCGCTGGCCCTGTAAGACTATCCTGGGGATAATTCTACACATCCTTTGTTCCCACTCCTAAGAGATTCTTACTAAGGTGAATTTCAGGAAAACTCCCTCCGGAAATATGTATACTTGAAAAGTTCCCTAGGACCCCACACGGTGATACATGCTTTGTAGTCACAGCTACTTGGATGGCTGAGGCAGAAGGCTAGTTTGAGCCTAAGAGTTCGAGTCCAACCTTGGCAACATAGTGAGACCCTGTCTCCAAAAAACAGCAACAAAACAAAACAAAATCTTCTATGTGATTTCTATTTTGACACACATCCAAGCTTGGGACCTCCCATGCAAATGACAAATCGAGTTTTCTAAGCACACTGCCAAAAGTCATTGGATAGGAGAAAGGTTTTTGCAGACCATCAGGAGATACATTCTAAAACACAGAGCAGTCTGGAGATTTGATGGGCTGCCTTAGGAGGAAGGGAGGGAATGCTGAGTCACTGGAGATTCAAATAGGGTCACATGAACATTCTACAGACAAGAAATCAAACAGGTTGGGCAGGATGGGTATCTGAACTCTACGATTTTTAAGACTCTATGGTATGTGGTCAAAAGAAACAAAGGCCTATGAATACAAAAGAGGTTTAAAAGTATGTCGTTTCATATTACGTCTAGGGTGCAAAATGTTCAGCTGTAGCAAAAATTGTCAACACCCTACCCATATCCCCCTGAGCATCTGTTGGCCTGACTAGTAGCTGTACTTCTTTACCTGAGAACTTCCTCTGGCCACCAGAGTCCACTCTGCTTACATACATAGCAGGCCAGACAGGCAGGGAACTAACCACCCACTGTCCCCCAGCAATCGTTGACTAATGGCTGACGAGCTGATGAATAAATCCCAGCCCCTTTTCCCCCCAGGAGCTATGAATCCGAGGGGCATGCTTTCCACCAGCTCCCAGAGTTCCCAGGTGGGATGAAGCTCTAGTTACCCACAACGGTAATGATATTGACTCCCGTCCCTTCCCTTTCTTTTCCAGTGCCCTGCTTGTGCTTCCTGGGATCACTTCACAAATTGCTCATACTCCAATCCTTGTCTTAGGGTCTGAGTCTGGGAGAACACAAAATAAGACACGAACCAATTATTGCCAACTAAGCAGCAAATAATTACCTGCTAAATCAAAATATGAGGAGATGAGGATTGAAAAGACATCTAATTAAAATTAAAAAAAAAAAAAAAAAGAAAACCTGGCAAGTTGACAATCTTTGCAGGCTGACGTGATGGGGACAGCCAAAGCTAAGTTAGAGAGTCTGCATACCCTCAGCTTCCACGATCACTTGTCTGAAAGTGGCTGTTCATTGATCTCATCTCTACCTGCCTCTCTGGGCTTACTTTCCACCCCTTGTCCTCTACATTTTGCATTTCAGGCACTACTTATGATTCCTGCAGCACACCTCCTTGTTTTATACCTCTTTGCCTTTGACTTTTCTATTTGCCTTTGTCCTGGAAATCTCTATTCATTCTCTAAAACACATTCAAATTGTCTCTGCTTCCAGGAGTCCTCTTGCCTCTTTCTACATTAGTCGAGGCATTTACCACTGTGATGATTTCTGTATCCTAGAGTAGAATGGTACAATTAATAATTAACTGGTTATTTAATATTAAAATAAAAGTGAGTTAAATCGGAGGGCACAGAAAAGTTCTTCCCTGGTTCTCTCGCACTCACTGCTGGGGAGCATCTCAGAGCAGGACGGTTTTCAATGACAATTAATTTATATACTAGTTTTCCTTTGTTCCTTTGCACTATAGCCAGTTGAATTGGAATGAAATCAGTCAATAAATGTGCAGAATTTGAATCCAGACAGAGTCCCCGGAAAATAAGGAAGTATCATTTGGTAATTTAAAACAACCTTTGAGAATAAAACTAAAATTCCCATGCTATCACCTTAATTGAGAAGAGCTGGATACAAAATTTTGGGTGTAGTATAAATTTAAAAAAAACTGTGAGTTTGAAGAAAAGCAGAAGAAAATACACGAACTGTGGTGAATCTCAGGTATGAGACTCTGGTGATTATTTTTCTGGTTCTCTTGACTTTTTGTGTTGTCTAAGTTTTCAATAATGAGCAGGTTGCAGAAAACAATAATGACACCTTTTTCACCTGTAGGAAATAATTTCCTACAGATCAATCACAATTGAAGAAAAGTTTATAAGTTATTAAAGAATTATCTACAAAACATGGCAGAGGCCATGAGGCTTCAGCAGCGGCATCACATCATTCTGCTGCCACGTAATTCGTTCCAGAGCACAGGAGAGCTGAAAAGCTACACAATTTTATTTTTTA
Organism: Cebus imitator; assembly: GCF_001604975.1. Classification (NCBI taxonomy): domain Eukaryota; kingdom Metazoa; phylum Chordata; class Mammalia; order Primates; family Cebidae; genus Cebus; species Cebus imitator. The sequence goes on from NW_016107665.1 coordinate 376,775, forward strand.
ATGAAGGAAGAAGGACCCTGAAATCCCATCTTGGTAAAGATGCACACAAGCCCCTCACCTATAGATCAATAACGCTAATCAATGTAGATAGAAAAATATTAAATGCAATACTAGCCAATCACATTCAATCATATCTAGAAGACTCATCCTCTGCAATTAAACGAATTTATGAAATTAGGGAAAATTTATGAACTCTTCAGCTGTAGCAAAAATTATCAGCACCCTACCCATATCCTCCTGTGCCTTACTTCGGTACCTGCTGGTCTGACTCACATCTCCATCTCTTTACCTGAGAACTTCCTCTGGCCTCCAGAGTCCACTCGGCTTACATACACAGCAGGCCAGACAGGCAGGGAACTAACCACCCACTGTCCCCCAGCAACTGCTGACTGATGACTGGGGAGCTGGTGAATAAACCCCAGCCCTCCTTTGCATACTTGTCGCACTGATTGCGTTCTAATTCAACTTCCTGTAGAACTGTGTGCACTGAACGCACACTTGTTGACTGATTGCATTCTAATCCAACTAGCTGTAGAACAAAGGAACAGAGGAAAACTAGTATGTAAATTAATTCTCATTGAAAAACATCCTGCTCTGAGATGTTCCCCAGCAGTGAGTTCGAGAGAACCAGGGAAGAACTTTCATTTATGAAAGACTGATTCAGAAAACTATTAGTATAATGAATAGTATCAATAGGGCAAAGAAGAAAAACCATCTCAATAAATACTAAACAGGTAGTAGGTACAATTTGAAAGATATATTTTATGAAACTGGGAATAGTAGGATCCTTAACATGATCATCACACTTAGCCATGTGGGATGCTGACTATGAATAATGTGCTCAGAAATAATTCTGACCTAGGTTTAAATTCCGGCTACCTGATTTTCTGGCCACAGTACGTTATTCAATCTTTCTACTTTAGTATCTGCTTTAATCCATCTGTAAAATGGGCACGATGATTTCTTATCTCCTACGGTTCGTGTGAGCATAATTCAAGTGGCTGGTATTAAGGGCTCAGTATAGTATCTGGAACTTAGTAACAGTGTTATAATAACATTTATATATTAAATGCTGTGAGGATTATGATGATAAGGAACAGTAGTGATAGTTGTAAAACGGATGTACTTCAGAATTACTCAGGGAAATTTTTCTCTCCTAAACCTCCAACCCAAATATACATGCCTGAGTTTCAGCTGTGGACGGTCTTCTCTCAAGCGATTCTAATATATGCCAAAAATTGAGAATCACTAAATTTGAGATCATTCCTAGCAAAATCAGAAACAAGATAGATTTTTAAATATCCCCAAATTGTTGCCTATTGTTTCAAACCATCCAAGCAACACAAAGGCTGTGAAGCTAAAGTGAGAGGTCTGATTGCAAATGAGGAAAATGCATTTATTTTCAGATGGTCTTTTTTTAAACATAGAAAATTCAAGACACTTCAAACATCCCCTCAGACCAGCCCTCCTAGAATCAAGAATAGGGTTCAGGATACAAATCAATACACAAAACAGCTTTTCAACAACATCCATTTAGATCACACAGCAGAAAGAATCCCTTCCATCACAGTGCCAAACATATGAAGCACTAGAAACAACCTCGTGAGAAATGTGGTGTACAGGAAGGAAAGTAAAATACTTTACTAGGTGGCATAAAAGGTAAGCTGAATAAATGCAGAGATGTACAATGGTTTTAAAAGTGTGGGCTGAGGCTGGGCGCCGTGGCTCGTGCCTGTATTTCCAGCACTTTGCGGGGCCTAGGCAGGTAAACCACGAGATCAAGAGATTGAGACCATTCTGACCAACATGGTGAAACCCCGTCTCTACTAAAAATACAAAAATTAACTGGGCGTGGTGGTGCATGCCTATAAGCCCAGCTACTTGGGAGGCTGAGGCAGAGGAATCACTTGAACCAGGGAAGTGGAGGTTGCAGTGAGCCGAGATCACGCTACTGCACTCCAATCTGGTGACAGAGGGAGACTGTCTCAAAAAAAAAAAAAAACCAAAAAAACCCAAAAATTAAAAAAAAAATGTGGGCTGGATATGGTAACTTGAGAAGTACTCCTAAGAGGCTTCATGCAATCTCAATAAACATACTGGTAGGTTTTTTAAAAGTTAAATGGTTTCTGCTATACTTGAAGGATGGATGTGAGAGAGTGAACAGCCTGGAGCTGACATGGAGCAGATGTTTAATAAATGCCATCTCACTTCCTCTTGCTGCTTAGCAAAAGCTCTTAGGCCTCATTCCATGGTGACTTCCGTTCCTGAAATGCCTATAATTCCTTTCATTGCCATGGATTTGGCATTTTCTGCACAATTGTTAACGGTTCTACTTTACACGGAATTTATTAATTTACACTGTTGGGACTTGACTCATTCTCTTTCAAATAGGTTCTAAACTCCTTGAAGTCAAGGACTAGGTATATGCATCTTTCAACCAAATGGGTACTGTGTGCTTGTCATCTACAGGAAAATGGGGATGAAACAGAGATGGCAGACTACAAAACTGTCATTAGCTCATTACAACAGAATAAATTAAGATACATTTAATCGCAGTTTGGAAGTCAAGCTTGCGGGCCTCCAAAGCAACGTGAATGCCAAGCATGGTGGCAGGTTAGCATGCACCTTCTTTTAGCTAGAGCAACTACTGCTGAGCAGCATGTTGATGGAGGCCACGTCGCATTCCTAAAATATGCTAGAGCTAATAAGAAGCTGATGTCAATTCAATAAGCAATGAAGAGTCTTGCAAAATAGGGGTGACCAATCAGAAGACATGTCTACTTAATAGCAGCTCACGGCCTATGAATCCAAAAGAATGAATGAATTTTCAAATTCCCAAAGCTTCAAAGCAGAATATTTCAGAATCGTGCTTTGAGTAGGCCTGGCAGATTCTCAAAGTATAGTGGCTGCAAATTACTCACTTGATATTTTAAGCATATTTTGTATGCTTAAATTTGTAAAATTTTGTAAAAGTTGAGGAGAAGATACTGTTAGTCAGGATGTATATGTGGGGAACATAAGTATTAAATCAGTATGTGTACAGTTTCCAAGAACTATGAGTAAGCAAACCACTTCTTGACTTCAACTGGATGTCAATTTTACCTAAATATATGCAGAGGATATTAATACTATACTTGTGTTTACTTTAACAACCACCAGGCCTGTGTGAAAATCAGCTTCACAGCCAAATAAAGTGACAAAAATGACAACTCCAAGAACACAGAAACCACTTTGCAAGTTTTGCTTGCATTTTCTGTGTAATCTCCAGAAAAGAGATCTTAAACACTTCTACACGGGCTGCCTACCCACTCCTTAAGACCCCGCTTAACACTCTGGGGAAGTGGGGTGGGGGAGTGGGGGTCTTACCAACCCTTGCCAACACTCACGTCAGAAAAATACCTCCAGCCTTCAAAGCTGGTCTAGAGTTTCAGCTATTACGAAGAAGTGGGTAAATCTCACCCATAAATCGCAGCTCCAAATTTCTGAGCGGAATCACAAAGTTTCAGAGCACCCATTCACACATTCCCCAAGTGAAGGGGGCTACAGGAGCTGGCCTCCCTATGAGCTCAGCTTCCACGTGACTGATTTCACTGTGGCAAGTGACCAGATAATAATGATAATACCATAGGTCTGTGCCTCCCTGTTACCCCCAGGTCCTCTTGCAGTTTGGAGGGCTGTGGCAAGGGTAAAGCTATTTAAGACATGGCCTGCACTTTAACACAATTTTTAAACATACTGGAGAAGGAAATTCATAAAACAATAATTAAACAGTTATTCCAGATAATAAAGAAAAACTGTCAAAAGTACATTTGGTGACAGGAAATTTCCAGATATGTTGTGCAAGTGGTAAGCTAAAAGGGAAGCCAGAGGGCAGAGACTGCACTGCGGATGGGGTCATTAGGAGAGGTTTTTGGAAGAGTTGGGCCTTGAATCGAGAGGCCACACAGCTTAATGATTAAAGAAAAGCAAGCTGCAGTGATATCCTCTGCTTTCTGACTCTGTTCCAACACAAAGGAGCTATGTGTCCTCGAGACTGTTATCTGATCCTCCTAAACTTCAGTTTTCTCATCTGTAAAATGGGAATAATAATAGTGTCTACCTTGTAGGTTAAGTCAGATAGTAAATGTGAAGCAGCATCTGGGAATGTAGTAAGGGATCAACAACATGTTAGCACAAAAAAATAAGAACTTGACCTTGAAAGACAGACTGTTTGGACATGGACGGAAGAGGAATAGATAATGCAGGTCAGATAATGTTTGGCGGGAAAGAGCTGAAGTCAGCAGCTGCTCCCTATGTCACTTGCTTAAGACCCTGATTATTTCTAATACACCTCCAAGACGTGGACGGATTTTGGAGAGGAGTAACATCCATTTGTTCTTCTTCTTGGACTGTGACTTAGAAGAAACCACATCTTTGTTTCCCACTTTTTTACTGAACTCAGTTTGGGGCCAGCACAACACTATCAGAATAATACTGCAAATATTCAGAAACCCCAAGCTGAAAGACAAAATAACTGCTCAACCCAGAGGAAGGAAAGGCACCATTGAATTTTCAGGAAACCAGACTTAGGAGTCACTTAGACATGCAGAAGAGTTGTGTCCCTAACACATCATCGAGAAAGAGTTTTTCAATTAAGTGAAACCCTGAGCCAATCTAAATATTTAGAATGGTGAAGACAACCCACCCCTCCCTATTCTTTCTCTCTACTTGTACCTCCCCCCACCCAGTTATTTTCATATAATTTCATTTTCAGATTATTCAGCAAATAATGGGTTGAAATTTTGGCTCCATTGATCAGATGTTTTGGCATTATATAGCTGGAGCCAGTAAGTAGAAAACAACTCACTCAAGAAACATTTTAGCCAAGAAAGGGCAATAAACGGGCCATTTCACTATCATCCATAATGACTCCCACATTCCACATTTCTACATATGATCTGGCAATTACGGCTACAGATTGAGGATTTTAAAGCAATTTCTGCCATTCCAGGTGCAAGCACAGTTGTTTAATTGGTGTTTGTAGCTTAGAAGGAGGGGATTTATGGGACTCCTTTTCTATCGCCTCCTAAAATCCAGCTGCAAAAGTTAGACTCCCTTGCAAAACAATTTCACGCCTAAGGATACAACAACAGGAAAATACTTAGAGGAGCAAAGAGAGAGCTAACTTTGGAATACTAACTTTCAAAGGAGGGACGAAAGGGCTAGCCACGACGTCCTTTGGCTCCATGTTTCTGGAGGACATCTTTGGCCGTAGCACCAGATTGCCAGGTTGGCAGAAGTTCCCAGCAAGTGCTGCGCCTCTGCCTTCAGGGTGAGACCTGTCACACTTTTTCTTCTCAGACACCACAGGGTGGGAGGCATGTCAGAGAATCTACGATCAACATAAAAGTCAATTTTTATAATCACTTCTGTGCCGAATGGCCCACTTTCCACCTTGCGCTTGGGGATTTCATTATATTAAGGCGAGGCGACAAAAGAGGCACGTTCTATTCAGCAACCGGATACATCTTCAGGCGATCTCTGCAAGAGAAGAGGGGCTCTTACACCAGCTTGCAACTCCCCAGCAACCATGAGCACAAGTTCTTATAGGTCACCTTCAAGGAGAGTACTAGGAATCCATGTCTTCCTTTTTAATCAAGGGGAATAACGTTTAATATCTAGTAAGTACATCGCATTGCTGTGATCCTAAACTGATGGCATTTTAATTTTACAAAGCATCAGCTAGCCCAGGTTGAGGCCAACTCTGATCTCTTCAACCTTAATCAGTGAGTCCAGACCCTCACCATCTCTCACTTGGAGGATTGCAGCCCTTTCTTGCCTGTCTCACTGTATACCAGCCTCCTGTCCCATTCCTGCTTCACACCAATACGAGAATTATCTCAGAGACAATGTGAACTGGTATATTTCAAAAGCTCCAGCTGGACCCCAATGCTATGGGATGAAGGCCAAACGTGGTTTAGTGAAAGGCCTCATTCTCTCTTGATGCCTCATGACCCTACCGTCTTTCACTTCCTCTACCTCAATCTTACTCCAGCCATTTTGAACTTCTAACTCTGAAAGATTCTAGATTCATTAATATTTTTAGGTTTTTTAGAGTCCATGGTTCCTATTTCTGCTTAGAGGAACAGTACTGTTTTTCGAAAGGTGACCCCCATAGTGAATGAAGCCTTCTCTGATGACCCTTAGACTTGAAAGGTTAGTTTCTTCCTCCTTAGTGCTTCTGAGCTCTCACTATCCATTTCTATCAGACTAGTCATTATACAGAACGCAAAAGACTAGTGTGTTCCAAAAGGGCAAGGGATAGGTTTTACACCCTTTCCTTTCCCCTGGCACATACTGAGCATGCGCGGCATGACCAGAGAAAGAATGAATGAGAATAGATGTGTGCTGTGTAGAGTGTTCTGTATGTATCTCACCATTTTCTCTAGTTTCTGCACTCCACAGACTGTACTCTGTTCCCAGTCATGTGCTCACAGATTTGTGCCACTGACCCCAGAACCTAGGCTGACAACCAGACTCAAAGCATCTATTCCCCAATGGCAGATGAATTCCAGCACATAAACACCAACCTACCTGACCTGTGGCTGATCTATCTAGGGCAGGGATTTGGGTTTCAATCAGTGCCTGATTTATAGTAAGTGCTCAACAAATAGGAGAACAGAGGGAAACCTGATGAGGACCAGTTCCAAGTCTGTGTTGGACAAAACATACAAGGGCTAATGATGAACTTCCCAAAAAGGGCTTGTGTCTGAAGAGAATATCGGTCCTCCTCTCAGAGGGTGGCAGCTCTGCTTCTCAGCCTCTGAAAATCAGTTATTTCTCCAGAAATGTTTACCTGGGTCCCCCAGTCATTGGGGGCCCTCACAAGCTTTATCATCTCTTTGAAGATCTCCCTGTGTCAGCTCGGTTCTTCCTTTCCTTAACCTCCCAGCATACATTTTGTCAGTTAATTACAATCAGTTCTCTGTGCGTTTTAATCTTGTTTTCCCACCTGAGTAGGTGCCAATTTGGATACATCATTTTTAGATCTCACAGTGAGCAGCTCTGTGCCAAGCACAGTAGGTACTCAACCAATTCTCATTAAAGCAAAATATGGAGGACTTGTAAGTCTGAAGGGATTCAAGTGTGTGTGTGTATGTGTGTGTGCATGAGTGGGTGAGTGAGATAGAGACAGAGAAACAGAGAGGCAGAGAAAGAGAGAATAACAGCTAGCACCAGAATTACTTTTTGAAGGGAACTAACTACATGGGGGAAAAATACATTGTTGGGATATTCGGGAGTGAAAATATAATGCTTTAGAAGGCCTGGAAGGAAAAAGCAGAGCTGGTAGGTAAGGATAGAACCAGAAGTGAATTGTTCTGCACAGAGAACAAGATAATTTGCTTTCATTCCCCAGAGGAAACAGGGAGTGGGGAGGGTGAATGAGGTCTGCCTTATATGGCCAGAGCCTAGGCCCCAGATTGGTAGGGATGGTCCTTCAAGGACTAGGGTGTCTAAAACCAAGTATTTATGGTTTCTCTCATTTTCCTCCCAAATGTTTTAAGTTTGCCTCCCACCCAATCGCCATGTGTGAGAAATCCATGTGTTTGCTCACTGGTGGAAATCAGTGACAGAGCGAAGGCCTGCATGGCCATCATCACAAGCCTGATTAGCACACCTGAGCAATAAGCTAAGCGAATTCACCAGAAACAGGAGCTCAGGGGCAGAGGTGAGAGCAAAGCCATGAGCTGCCTCCTCTTCTTCTCAATCCCAGATACTGAAAGGATGGGGTCTCACCACAAGTGGGATGAAGTTTAAACGAACTTCAGTAAGATCTCAAGGGGAAAGATAATGAAACTGACATGTTCCCAAACACGGATGACGGATCTTCAAGCTTCATGGCTGTAATTGATACAGATGGGCACACTGAGGCTTACAGCAGAGAAGGGACTTGGCCAAGGTCATTCAGCTCTTTGGTGGAGGAGCTGGGACCAGAAGTTGGGCTTTCCCCACACATTATGGTATTTTCTTTCACTCCGTGTAGTGCCTCTGTCCTTAATTTGACCATGGGGGCCTAGAAACAGGGTCTGTCCAAGACTGTGGCATTTGCTGGATTTATAATTGGACAAATTTAGGTTACTGTACATGCCAGCAAAAGCTATTGTTTATCTAAAGGCTGGGATCACATCTGTGCCGATTGGCCATCTGGGAGAGCCATCTGTCACTTGGGGGAATCCTAAGGGGATCTGGCAGGGGTAGATGAGGTCCCGGGAATGGGTAGAGTCAGGAATGCTTCTAGTAGCCTCCAGGCCCCAATTACCAAGAGCCTCTTCACCTTGTGCTGCCTTTACTTGTCTGTATGAGGAGCCTAGGAAACAGCTCCTCCCAGCTGCTGCGATGTCACATTTGCAGTTATTGAATACAGAAGGTTTAGTTTCACCAGTCTCAGGACCAGGACCCGGGAGAGGCATCGCAACAGAAGGTCCTATCTGGGAGGCTAACTCCTTTGTGCATGCACTATATTCCAAGGTAATCACGGTGGCTTAGCAGAGCCTGTGAAATTCACTCAGTTCTCTCTGTCCATTGGGTTCCTTTACTGTCATGGAGATTGCCCTGTAGGTACAGATAGGTGTAATGAAGCTGAAATTGTGGTTGAAACAAGGGGATGCTGCAGGTGAAGAAAGCCACGGGTTTAACCCTTCGCTCACAGCCACTAGGTTTGAGCAAAGCGTCCCCAGTAAGTGAGCGAGCCAGGCAGCTTGTCTTCTCAGGGATCTGGAGAGGGCTGAGGTGGGGCCTGTCCTGAGTTGATTACACGAGCAACCATAGCAGAGGGGAAGAAGAATGAAAATGCTATGCAAATACAGCAGCCTGCTTTTGTCTCTTCTAACCACAAACTCTAAACATTTGGATAACAACATCAAAACCGCAAGTTTCTTTATCCCCGCTATTGTGTGAAATGATGGATTCAAGAAAGAGAGGTTAAGGAGATTTAGTTCGGGTCAGCCAGCCAATCAGTAAATCCTGGAAAGGGTTCAGTGTCTCTGCTCTTCTCCAACTACTTCCCTTCACTGTTTTCTACTGCCATTTAAAGAGGAAGCTGTGCGTGCAAACAAAACATCGTAGGTCCTTTCTAGCAGGAATGCAAACAAATGCTAAAAGCCATTTCCATTTTTGACTGGATGCAAATAACTTTTAGGTATTCTCTCTCTCTTTCTATTTTTCCTGAATGATTGCCCGGTCACGTTTCCAAAGTGGGAGAAAGAGAATGTTTTCGAACCAAAAAAGCAACCCCAGGACTAATCAGTTTCCCATAGGGAAAAACAGGTCTGTGACTGACCTGTGTATTTATCTATTAGCTGGTTAATGACCTGCTGCTGTGCAGTTTTGGACTTGGGAGAGTGCAGAAAGTACGTGTTTGCTGACACTTAAGAGAAGTTTAAAATGATCTCTGGAAATCTACTCAAGGCAACCCTCTGATTTTTGCGGAGATAAAGGGGAGGGTGGTCTCATCATGATAAAAAGTCTTTATTTCAATGCTGAGTACTTCAGCAAGTCTTCCCTGGACATACCACCCTCCCCCAATCCCATATCCTCTTCCTAACTTGGTTTTCTCTTTCTCTCCAACATTTAGCACTACTTACCGTATTATACGTTTTAATTATTTAACACCACGTAAACATAGTTTTTATTTGACTTGTCTTATTTCTGAACTTCCCCCCTAGCAGAATCTAAGCTTCATGATGGCAGATATTTTTCTTATTTTGTTCACTATTTTATCCCTAGGATCTATTACAGTGCCTGGGACAAGGAGTTGCTCAGGTATGATTGATTGAATAAACGGATGAAAGAGGATCCAAATGATAAATCATGAAAATGCTTACAAAACAGCTGTTGTATGCGATGCACTAGGAGGTGATTTAAACAAGTATAAATCATAGTAATTCCCTCATATTATTCTGCTTGAGCTGCTATAACAAAATACCATGGACTGGGAGGCTTAAGCAACAGAAACTTATTTTCTCACAGTTCTGGAGGCTAGAAGTTCAAAATCAAGGTGTCAGCAGGTTTCCTTTATTCTGAGGACTGTCTCCTTGGCTTGCAAACAGTTGGCCATCTTCTCTCTGTGTGCTCACATGGTCACCCCTTGGCCTGTGTCCTGATGTCCTCATCTTTTAAGGACATCAGTCAGATTGGATTAGGGCCCACCCTAAGGATCTCATTCTAACTTAATTACCTCTTTAAAAGGCCCTATCTCCAAATACCCTGTGAGGTCCCAGAGGTTGAAGGAATCCTAAGAATGTTGGAAGGGGATGTAATTCAGCCCATATTATTCCTTAACAAGAGTAAGATGTATTAGAAAAGCAAGAGAGAGATCCTTAGACATAAAAACCCCCACATTATCAGGGAGAAAGAACATACGAAGTATAACACACAGCTGCAAGACAGATCATGGAGCAGTGCAGTGAGCAGGTAAACAGTAGCTCCTCCTCTTTTTTAGATCTTGAGCAAATTACATATACTCTGAGCCTTGCCCCTTGTCTGGAAAATGGAAATAATCAGATTGCTGAGATTAAATGGGCTAATTTATGCCACATTCTCAACAGCCTGTCATATTGTAGGTGTTGAGTAGATGCTGCTTACCTTTTCTCTCTTCGAAAATACTGTTAGGTTTGGGTGCCCCATTTTAACAGGCACATTGATAGTACTCTGAAGACTACTGGTTCTAGGTGATTCTTTTCTTCTCCCTCTCGAAAGTGATGTAACGTTTGTTCTGGTTAAGAAACAATGTACATTCATGTTGAAAATTCTAGAGAGAAGTGAAGTAGAAAGTAAACAGAACCCCGTAACAAATATCTGCACTGGCAGATGATAACCACTGCTTAAGGTTTGGTGTCTAGCCTCCTGCCTTTTTCTGTTTTTTATATAAACATCTAGTTGTTTTTTATATAAAAGTAAAGTAATTCATAATGGGTCTCTTTCTATATCGCTATGTATAGATGCGGCCATTCATGTCTACATTTGCATTTCATTATATTGGGAAAGTGGATAGGGAGTGGAAAGACTCCTGGCCCACAGTGAGGCATGCCCAGTTACACTAACTCATTTCTTTTCTCTAGAACTGAACAGGGCCTTTAATAGACACAGTGACTATCCAAGAGGATGATACAAAAAGTGGCATGTGCCCCATTATTAAACTGTTTTGTCTCAGCCACTAGGGGGTGCTGGTGGATGGGGACGGGGAGAATGAAGGAGGGACTTCCTGTTTTTTTCCTGCCTGTTTCCTGCCTGTATGCATCATCCTAGCAGAGCTTCCCATTGGCAGCGGCAAGTACTTTTGCAGCCCCAGCTGAATCTGGTTTGTTTCTTTCCCAACACTTGCAGAACCAGCCTCTTGCATAAGAGGTGCCAGCACCAGCTCACTGGCACCTCCTTTTCAAAGGTCTGGATCCCAGACCCTGGGCACCTCTATTCTTTTGAGCTCAGAGTCTAGCACCCAACCAGTGGCACCCCCTCCTCAGAGATCTAAGCTTCAGCTCTGTGGTGCTTTCCCATAAGTTTGCAGCATTTAATAGAATCAAGCCTATGGACACCGGCTAGTAATGTTTAGTAATACTAGCCCTAGGGTAATCATGCCTTTCTGCATTTGCTACCTCTGTGATAACTTAGTGTTCTTCTGCCTCTTCACTTGATTTGTTAACAATTTTGTACATTTATATTAAATTCTTTCTGTTCAAATGACTGGTAGGTTTCTGTCACCTTTCTGGCATGTGACTGACAGAAGACATTTCCTAAACCTATTAATATAGACCATTCTTTAAGAAACAGCTCAATGGTTCAGCATTTTGCCAAACATTCTTTGAGAAAGGTAGCTCTGAGCATTACTATTAAGTTAGAAAAAGAAATCATTAAGGAAGGCTCAATTAGACTCCATGAACCTCACCGTAGAAATAAGGGAAAGGAGAGCAAAGGCTATATATGCTACCAATTTAATATGCAACTATAATTTTTCAGCAACTAGGTCTGCCATTAGTGAAAAGACTTTGAAGAATCACCAAGATGCATATTGAAAGTTAACCCTAAGGAGTTATGTTTGAGCCAAGACTTGTGGATCCTGAACATTTAATCTTCATTTGAGTTCATTTTATCATTTCTTAAAGTCTTTTAGTCATTTTGGCTTAATCATTTATCATGCTCCTTTTCTCTTGGATGTGTACATTGGGACACCTTTTCTTTAAAATATAGTGCTCAACCCAACAAGCCATGAATATTCCCTCTCCACTTTACAAAGCTAATTAAATTCTCTTTCCTACAATAGTATTGATTCTTCCTGCCAACTTTTCCTTTAAAATATCCTTCACACTCATCTTTTCCTACTCATTTCAGCTGCTACGACTTTCCTTTGTGTTCTCCTTCTCCTGCCTAGCCTGCTGTAAGAACCTTTCTACTATTCTTCTAACTTCTAACTGCTCCCTATTGCAGTTCACCCCCACTATGTCATTACCAGACTGATTTGCTGTATTCACTAATTCCTCTAGTCAAAGCCCTCCTTCAAAGGTTCCCAAGTATCCACAGGTCCAACTTCCTTAGCATGACGTTCAGGTCTCCCTCAATCTAATCTTTGCAGTTTGATCTTCAACTTATTTTCCTGACCCTATTACTGCAGTCAAACAACTTTACTCATTGTTCTTAAATTGGGTCTCAGTTCCTTTGGCCTACAAGCTTTTCCTTACTTCATTGCCCTAATCAAGAATGTTCTACCTGTTGTTACTTCCCATCCACATATCCTCTGGTTTTCAAGGCCTAAATCATTGCCCTGCTTTAAGCAGTCTTTCCTTACTCCTCCAGTAAGCTCATCTTCTTCCTTCCCTGAACTCCTGTATCCCTCAGTGTTTTTACTCCTTAATTATACGAGTTACCATTCATTGAGCATCTACTACATGACAGGTATGTAGCTGAATACTTGATTATCACTAACCCTCTCTACCCTTTATCCTGTTTTGGATAGAGAAATGGAGACTCAGAGAGGTTGAGTTTCCTAAGGTCAGGTAGTTTATAAAGAGGGGGAGTTAGAGGTAGAGGCTTCCTTCTTCAATTTTATCATGCTGTTACCTGTTGAAGTTCAAGTCAGAAGGCCTGAGTGTACTCCAGGCTCTGTCACTAATCAGGAGTCAAACCTTGCAGGGATCTCTTCACTTCCATGGACTTGATTTTTACATCTCCATGGCCCCTCCTATCACTAACATGCTGAGATGTAGTTCACAGAAGGTCATGAATCCTATTATGCTTTTCTAGATGAGAGAAAAGACCTCGGACAATCCAGACTGGTGTTTTTACTGAGCCTTAAATTCCCAGGAAAGGGGAGATGTGGTGGGGCTGGGACACAGAAGCGATTGTTCTTTGCAGGATGCTTGGAGGCATCTTGTCATATTGAATTAAGCATTTATCTTTATTTAGAAACTCCACAAATTTTGCAGCAAGGGTTTGTTAGGAGAGGGTTGAAATTGTCAACCTGCCATAGAATCACAGATGAACAAAAGCTGTGGAGAGTTCCTTTTTCCCCTGGATAGCAGAGGGGTTTGCCTTTTCATTTTGCGGGCCTTATGGAAGAGCAGACACATGTCTCTTTTTACAGACGGGAGATTTTGTTCAGCAACTGCCAAACCAACCTGGGCCAAACCCCGTGGAGACTACTTGAGAGCTGGAGATGTGCAGCTTTTGCCCGAACACATGTCCCAACCTCTGAGCCTTGCAGGCTGAAATTACACAGCACTGATAGTCATGCACACTGAAAAGGGAAGCTAGTATCAAGGCAGAGAGAGGTCCATCGCAGTCACAGTTCAGTTTAATTCCTCATTGTCTTTATCCTGTCCCTTGATGTGGCCAAGTTTTATCATGGCCTTAAAACTTAGGCAAACTGTATTTACAACCTGGCCTTTGTTCTTCACCTTGCTGAGTTTTACTTTCTTGTTTAACAAAGGAGAGTCATTCCACTCACCTTCTTGCATCATTTTTAAAATGAAAAGAAATGACGAACATACAGCATTTATATCGAAGTAGACACTTAACAAAGATTAGTTTCTCTCCCCACCTGTATCTTAAGTAGTTAACCCAGTACCAGCAGCTAAACTCTGTTTCTGAATTCAGATGGAGATGTTGGGGGGAGAGTGGGCTAAGATGGCGTGTCAGAGAAAAAGGCCACACGAACACTCTCTAACCCACTCCATACATTCTCTCCTCATTTGAATATCCCATTTGTCAATTTTGCAAGAAAGAAAAAGAAAACCCACTCATTGTTGAGGAGATTTCATGCTTTGTCTCCATCCTGCTTCTTGAGGTAAATCCTAAAAGAGTCAGCACAGCATTTCTCAGCACTGCCACCACCAATCCCAGGACGAGGTTCTTCCAGCGCGCTTTTAAGTCCTCGCATGACTAACAAAGTGTGACATGGCTGAGATTTGCTAGCCTGCTCTTCAGGGCGTACATTCTAGCTGACAAAATATAGCTAAATTTAGCCACTTTCAGACAACAGGCGTCTTCCAAACAAAAGGGGCCTCAAAGGTGACAATGAGCCATGACATATCTCTGTCCTAACATGGATCTGCCCAACCTACCTTGGTCCCCAGCCCTCGGCACAAAGAAGCCTATGTGAACGTGCAGTGTCTGAGCTGGGTGCCAATGGTGCCAAGGGGGGCTCTAGGTAAGGTGTTCTACTTGTAGACTCTGACCCAAGGGTCCTTATCACAGTGGAAGGATGAGGCTTTAGGTAGCAACAGAGTGAGTGAAGATAATCATCACAATACCAGAGGCAGTTCCTTAGTCCCAACTGTGTGCCACTCTATGCTGTAATCACAACATGCCACTGCCTCCAATAACGATGTGTTATCAGGCCTGAAGAGAGCCCAGAGACCATCTAACTTAACACCCGAATGTGCTTGTGACAATCAAGGCCCCCAAATGGGAAGCAACTTGCTCAGGGTCCCACAGCCAAAGCGGGGCTGGTTTAAGGCAGGAACATCGGTCAACTTAAACTGCTTCACAGGAAAGCTAAGCATGGGAAATCTGCCCAGACATATGGGAGGCACTTTGTGGAGGAGAATCATATGTTGCTGAAGCATTCTGAGAGCTAAAACCGTCTCTCTTCCAGTCCAAAGTTTGTGTAGCTGGATCCAAAACATTGCAAATGCATTTGGCACAGATGACACAAAGAAACTGACCTTGCTGTGCCAGGGAGGGGCACTGAGTGTGATAGTGGACATCCCGAGTTCAGTTAGAGACCCTACAGCAGCCAAGTAAGGACCACCAATCGATTGCAAATTTAAGTTCCATTGAAGCTCAAAGGAAGAGAGGCACAGTCCCCTGAGGGTGTCAGCAATGGACCATAGAGGGAAACAGAATGACGCCTTTCAGCCACTGTTGGGATTTCTGATCCAGGCACATCCTCTGAGTGCTGGGTGTCACTTGTTGGCAACTGCACCTTTCCCACCCCCTTATGCCGTCCCAGTGAGTGTCTCAGGGGAATGATGGCTGGGAACCGCATTGTTCAGACTCCCGTGGCAGCAGCGTTCCTGATACGGTTGTAGCTCTCCCTGCAAGATGTACTCATATAGGTTTAGAAGTTGAAGCCATTCTTCCTCAGGCAGGGCTGGTGAACATACAGCTTTAGCCACATGTTATCAGTCACATCCATGTTACTCTGACTAGCAGGTGTTACAGGGCCACCTGTGAATACCACTGGTGTTGGTTTTCTGCAGTTCTTGACCCCTAGGAGGTGGTGGTAACTTCCTGATTCTCAGAATCGCAGCTCTGGTGGTAAAGCTGAAATCCAGTGGCTGCCCCCTTGCTTTAACTTATCTAGCAAGTCCTTACAAAGCCTCTGAAAGCACACGATTCCCTGTGTCCCATCCTTTTCTTTTTGAAATGTGTATGTGGATTTTGTCCTCCTGTCTTAGCTCTGATGCCGAATACATTTAGTTATCATCAAAAGTAATTTGTAGAACACTTTCCGTGTGCCAGGACTATGCTAAACATCATCTCATTTGATCTTCACTATAAGAACATAATTGTTCTCCTTTTACAGATGAAAAAAAATGATTAGGTAGATAAGGTGACTTCCTGGGCTCACCTAGTGAATGTCAAGCTAAGATTGAACCCATGTGTTCTCACTCCAGACTTCTGCAAATTGCCCCCCTTCATTTCCAGATTACAGCCTACCTCAGGAGAGTCACAGCTAAAGCCACCAACTAGGATGAGCTGAATCTCAAAGGAAGGAGAGAAAAATCAGAGTTTCAAAGAGAAAAACCATGGGACTTATTCGTTGTCCCTCCTCTACGGCGTTTCATCTGTAGTTGATGAAATTCCACAAACACGTGCCAAGCTGTACATACTCCACCATCCACCTCGCATGTCCTTATTCCATAACTCCTCACCATAACCTGCGTGACAGGGATTACTGCTGTCATTTTGTGGATGAGGCCAACTCAGATCTCCTCCATGGAGCCTTCTTCACTTCACTACCTGCCCCAGTCAGAAGGAAGGCTTCCCTCGCTTCAGTGCAAGGAATAGCAAACTGTTTATAGCTCTCTTATGGCAGGGACCTCGCTTCATTTTCGATTAGGGTAAGTTCCGTGTATGTTCACCTCTCCTGTTAGAAGTGTCCGTTGCCAGGTGGCACCTTTAAATTAGACCACAGCAGGACCTTGAAGATGCCTCCTTGCTCTTTAATGGGATCTCCAGCAGAACTCTGACCATCAGAATTTGGCTAAACAATCCCCTAGCTCCTCTTCAAAGTCCCGTTTCGCAACACATCTGCTTCCATAAGTTTCTGACCTTGGCTCCTGACCACAGCTCTGATTCAGGCATGTGCTCACTTAGCTTTGCTTGTTCTTTGACCTGACACCTGCTAATTCCCTGGTAAATACAAATCGGAGCTGGACCTATACTGACAGATTATTCTCACGACTCTTAAGAGACTGACTTATTTTTTCAAGGAATAATTCTAGTACTCAAAAGGTATATTACTCCTCGACCCTATTTCTGACTGCCAGATAGCCTTGGGGTTTCTCACCGCCAGCACGGTGACCCATTCTTGGTAGAGACTTGAGAAATGCCTGCTGAACTGAAATAAAAGTGAATCTCCATAATTTGGGGAAAAAAAACCTCAGAAATGAAAGATTACTGAAATTGACAGTTATCAAAGAAGAAAGAAGGTGTCATCTGCCGTATCAGGGGCACTAGGTAGGTCAGAGAGGATGAGGATGGCTCAAAAGGTATTTGAGAAGGTGTTTGTCAGTTTGATTAGAGAATTCAGACAAAGCAGATTAGATAGGATCCAAAAGAAAGAAGAAAGATGCATGAAAGAGACTGAAAGTAGAGACCACATGGGGCTTTATAAAGCTGAAAGGCAGACCCAGGGAAGCAATTGTCAGGGGATAAGTGTCAAGAAAAGGCTTTGTAGGGAAAAGAGGCACAGGAGGGAATGGGAGAGGAGAGAGTGAGCTCTCAGAAGATGGAATATAAAATAGGGAAACAGGTCAAAAGCTTAGGAAACATATTAAAAGGGAACAGAGAAGAATAAAAAAAGAAGAAAGATGATAGGAAAGAGCAGGAGAAAGACAAGTACAAATTCCACCAAGAATTAAAAACGAACAGGAAGATCACTGAAAAATCCTTCATGAGAGCAAAATGAGCTAAATGCATACTGGGAGATTCCTGTCATTGCTCCGAAGTTTCTGACTTTTCAGAAACACTTCTGGCATTCCCAGGATACAGGCATGCCTGGAGGATATCGAGGGTTTGCTTCCAGATCACCACAATAAAGCAAATCACACATATTTTTTGGTTTTCCCAGTGCATGTAAAAGTTATGTTTACACTATGTTGCAGTGTATCATGTGTGCAATAGCATTATGTCTATGAAAACAACACATACACTTTATTTTAAAATACTTTCTTGCTAAAAAAAAAAAAGCTAACAATTATCTGAGCCTTCAGAGAGTCATAATCTTTTTGCTGGTGGAAAGTTTTGCCTTGATATTGGTGGCTGCTGAAGGGCCAAGGCGACTGTACTGAAGGTTGGGATGAATGTGGCAATTTCTTAAAAGATGGCAGCAGTGAAGTTTGTTGCCTCAGCTGACTCTTCCTTTCATGAGAGATTTCTCCATAACACATGATGCTGCTTGGTAGCATGTTATCCACAGGAGAACTTCTTTCAAAAATGGGGTCAATTCTCTCAAGCACCACGACGGCTTTATCAGCTAAGTTTGTGTAATATTCTAAATGCTTTGTTGTTATCTCAACAATGTTCACAGCATTTTCACCTAGTATAGATTAGATTCCATCTCAAGAAACCACCTTCTTTTCTCATCCCTAGGAAGTAACTCCTCCTCTGTTTAAATTGTATCATGAGATTGCAGAAACTCAGTCATGTCTTCAGGCCCCACTTCGAATTCTAGTTCTGTCGCTAGTAACACCACATCTACAGTTACGTTTTCCACCGATGCCTTGAACCTCTCGAAATCATCCATGTGAGTTAGAATCTTTCAGAAGATTTGAAAGAAGGAATAGAATGTCTTTCAAATATCTGTTAATGTTGATATTTTGACCTCCTTCCATGAATCACGAATGTTCCTAAGTGGCATCTGGAACGGTGAATCCTTTCCGGAACTTTTTCCATGTGCTTTGCTCAGATCCATCAAAGGAATCATTATCTATGGCAGTTATAGCCTTACAAAAATGTATTTCTTGAATCACAAAATTTGAAATTCAAAATGATGCCACGATCCATGGGCTACAGAATGGATGTGGTGTTAGTCTTGAAAACAACATGAATCGCCTGGTACATCTCCATCAGAACTCTTTGGGGGCCAGGTCCACCGTCAATGAAACCAGGCAGTAAACACATGTACTGCCTTCAAGGCTTTGTTGTTTTATTTATAGGGCACAAGCAAAGTAGATTTAACATAATCCTAAGGGCACTAAGATTTTTCAGGACGGAAAATGAACACTGGTTTCAACTTAAAGTCAGCAACCACATTGGCACCTAAGAAGAGAGTTACCTTGTTCTTTGATGCTCTGAAGGCAGGCATTGACTTGTCCTCTCTAGCTATCAAAGTTCTAAAGGAAATATTCTTCCAATAGAAGGCTGCTTTATCTCCATTTAAAATCTGTTGTTCAGTGTAGCTGCCTTCATCTATGATCTTAGCTAGACCTTCTGGATAACTGCTGCAGCTTAGACATCAGCACTTGCTGCTTCTGGAGCACTTTGATGTTCTGAAGATGGCATCGTTCCCTAAACCTCATGAACTGACCTCTACTAGCTTAGGACTTTTCTTCTGCATTTTCCTCACCTCTCTTAGCCTTTGTGGAATTTAAATGAGTTAGGGCTTTGCTCTGGATTAGGCTTTGGCTTAAGGGAATGTGGTGACTGGTTTGATCTTCTATCCAGACCACTCAAAAATTCTCCGTATCAGAAATAAGCCTGTTTTGCTTTCTTATCTTTGGTGGGTTTACTCTAGTGGCACTTTCAATTTCCTGCAAGACTTTTCCTTTGCCTTCACAACTTGGCTAACCGGTTTGAGAGGCCTACTTTTTGGCCTTTGTTAGCTTTTAGTGTGCCTTCTTCACTAAGCTTAATCATCTTTTCACCTTTCACTTAAAATGAGAGACATGTGACTCTTCCTTTTACTTCAACACTTAGAGGTCATTGTAGGGTTTTAACAGTGACCTAATTTCAGTATTGTATTTCATGGAACAGGGAGGCCTGAGGGAGAAAGACATGGGAATGGCTAGCTGGTGGGGCAGTCAGAACACAGAAAGCTTTTGTTGATTAAATGCCTTATCAGCTTATAGACTTGTTGTCTTATATGAGTACCGTTCATAGTGCCCCAAAACAATTAAAATTGTAACGTCAAAGACCACTGATCACAGATCACCATAACAAACATAGTAAGAGCTTGAAATATTGTGACAGTTACCAAAGTGTGACAGAGACACAAAGTCAGAACCTGCTCGTGGAAAAAATGGCAACAGTAGACTTGTTCAATACATGGTCAACACAAACCTTCAATTTACAACAAATGCAGTATCTTTAAAGTGCAATAAAATTGTAATGGTTAATACTGAGTGTCAACTTGATTGGACTGAAGGATGCAAAGTATTGATCCTGGGTGTGTCTGCGAGGGTATTGCCAAAGGGGATTAGTATTTGAATCAGTGGGTGGGGGAAGATAGATCCACCCTTAAGCTGATGGGCACAATCTAATCAGCTACCAGCAAATATAAGGCAGGCAGAAAAATGTGTAAAGTCGAGACTGCCCTAGTCTCCCAGCCTACATCTTTCTTCCATGCTAGATGCTTCCTGCCCTCAAATGTCTGACTCCAGGTTCTTCAGTTTCAAGACTTGGGGTGGCTATCCTCACTTCTCAAGCTTGCAGGCAGCCTATTTCGGGACCTTGTGATCACATAATACTTAATAAACTTCCCTTTATATATATATATATATATATATATATATATATATATATATATATATGTGTGTGTGTGTGTGTGTGTGTGTGTGTGCGCGCGCGCGCGCGCACGCGCGCGCGTAAATCTATATCTATTAGTTCTGTCCCGCTAGGAAACCCTAATACAAAAGTGAAGCACAATAAAATGAGATGTCTGTATATGGGTAAACCTATGCTAGAGTGAGCATAAGTAACAAACCATCCCCAAATTTCATTGGTTTGAATGACAATGGCTTGTTTCTTGATCATACTATAGCTCAATGTGGGTCAACTGCTGTTCTGTCCTCACTTAGAGACCCAGAATGAAGGAGGTTCCATCTCTCTGTGTCCCCAAATGCTAATACAGAGAAAGAACATGGAGAACCATGCAATCATGCACTGGTTCTTAAAGCTTCTGCCTGGGAGTGAAGCATATTGTGTCCACTTACATTTCATGGACCACCAGTGAGTCACATGGCTATGGCTGACATCTCAGGAAGTGGGAGTGTCATCCTACTACCTTCCCAAAAGGGACAGAAATACTTGATCAACAGAATTAAAGACTACTATGGGGTAAATTCTCTTGTTCTTTATTTCCAGTCTAGAATTTTCTTCCCCCGAATTCCCAGAGCCATAAAGTGGCAGAGTAGGAAGGAAGGAACCTGCTGAAGTGCCTAGCCTAGCTTTTCAAACTTACTGGTAGGGAAATTGAATCTCAAAGAGATGAAGTGACTTATGAGGACCACACTGCCGATGGAAGAGCCAAGCCCCTGATTCCCTGCTTTCCATGTTGCTTGGACCACACCAGGACACTTCTATTAGCTTAACAAATATCTACTCATTTGAACTACCAGATTCATTTCATTTTGGAACAGGCTTTTAATTACTACTGTAAGAAAAGAAAGGGTTCTTGCCAAATGCCTGGGTGCTGCCAAGTTCCTTGTACCTCCAATAATGAATCCCAACTACATAAATAAATAGAAGGCAATTAAGAGTTTGAAATAAGAATTTGGGTAGGATTAGAGAGAAATGTTTGATGATACACATTATCACTTCTGCAAAACATAGAATTATTTTTGGCCATTAGAAGAGATAAGCATAACTATATATGCATATATACACATATGCATATATATATACATATGCATATATATATACACACACACATATATGTATAGAAATGTATTTGCATCTATGTAGACTGTTTCCAGAAGGATGTCCAAGAAAGCGGTAATAGTGGGAGGGGATCTGTGAGCAAGAGAGAGACATATTTTCTCATATGCCCTATTGCACTGTCTGGAATTTTCTACCATGCGTGTATTACTTTTTCAACAAAGATAGTTAATAAAAAAATAAAAGAAATAAGATTTTTTAAAGTAACAGATGTCAAAAAATGCCTAATGGGGCTCTGCAGTATCTTTCAGAGTAATGTGAAGTAGAACAAGATGAGGAGAAAGACAAAAATGGAAGCAACTGACAGAACTTTCCAGCAGGCAGTACATTTTTTAGCAAGTTGCAATATATTTTTATGTCAGACAAGCATAATTTAAATACCATTAGGCTGGGATAGTCAAGATCTGGGTTCAAGCCCCCCAAGTGCACTGTAATCTTTTGCCATTACTCTAGGAGGAAATTACTTGAACCTCTCTGTGGTTCAGATTTCCTATCTGTTAATAGGCCAAGATTTGGGTTTCCTCTATCGAGGTCTGCTTGGGCACTGGCCACTTGGATTTTATTCAAGAGCCAGCACATGCAGTAGAAAGATCACAGACATGCTCTGGTTTGCATTCTACACCACCAACTTAATAACAGTTACATGTTAGACCTTGAGCAAATTTTTTTAATCTCTCTCCATTTTCTGTAAGGTTGGGTAATGTCTGCCTTCCAAATTACTGTAAAGAATAACTAAATAGCAATATAGTCATGTGTTACTGAATGATGGGTATACGTTCTGAGAAATGAGTCATTAGATGCTTTTGTGGTGTGAACATCACGGAGTGTACTCACACAAACCTAGATAATATAGTTCACTGGATACCTAGGTGGTACAGTACAGCCTTCTGCTCCTAGGCTACTAACCCGTACAGCAAGTTACGATACTGAATACTGCAGGCAGTTGTAACACAATGCTAAGTATTTGTGCATTTCAACACATCTAAACATAGAAAAGATGCAGTAAAAATAGAGTATAAAAGATCAAAAATAGTACACTGGTACAGGGCATTTACCATGAATAAAGCATGCAGGACTGGAAGTTGCTGTGTGCGAGTTAGTGAGTGAGGAGTGTGTGAATGTGAAGGCATAGGACATTACCGTATACTACTTTAGACTCCATAAACACTGTACACTTAGGCTACACCACGTTTATAAAATATGCTTTTCTTAAATAGTAAATTCACCTTTGCTGACTGTAACTTTTTACTTCATCAACTTTTAATTTTTAGCTTTTTGACACTTTTATAACAAAGCTTAAAACACCTAGACAAAAATATTTCCTTTTATATCCTTTTTCTATAAGCTGTTTTCTATTTTTAACATTTTTTTAACTTACAAAGTTTTTTGTTGAAAACTAAGACACAAACGCACGCATTGGCCTGGGCCTCCACAGGGTCAGGATCATCAAGATGTCACTAGGTGACAGGGTTTTTTAGCTCCATTATAATCTTAGGGGGCCACTGTTGTATACGCAGCCTGTCATTGACCAAAGTGTCATTATGCACTGCATGAATGTATGGGGAATTCCTGGTACTTGAGGGTGTGCATAAATGAGAAATTCCCTTCTGAAACCATCTCAGCAAACCAACTGAGAAGATCCTACAGCTGAGGAGGACAGAAATTATCCATTTCTGGCATCTATTTCTTTCCTTTAAATGAGTCTGTGTTGATGTAAACAAGGATGGGACAGGCCCAGATGGAAGTGACAACCTTCTGGTAATCAGAATCTTTTATGCCTAACACATCTAATGCCTGGTCCCAGCCAGTATGTCTCTACAGTGTTATTTCAGCAAGGAGCAAGCATCCTAACAAGGCAGCCCAATCACAACCATAATAATAATTTTAGAGGTTACAAAGTGCTTTCACACATACTATTCCATTAAATCTCCAAAACAAGTTGTGACTCATTCATTCATGGAGTCATCAATTCAATAAACATGTACTGACCATTTTCTACGTGCCAGGTGCTATACTAGGTGCAAGAGATACACTAATTAAAAAAAACAGTTCTAGTACCTGCCCTCTGAAATCTTGCAAGGTAATGTGAGGAAGCATACATTAATTGAATAATCATACAAATAAATGGCAAATTACAACAGCGCTGAGTGCTTTCCAGGCTGAGATGGCAGTGTGTGTGTACAAAGACTCCGTGCAGAAAGAGAGGATCTCATTCCTAGGGGACGGAAAGAGATCAAAGTGTTAATGGCATGGCATGAGATGACAGGTGACTCTGGAGATGTGGGTGGGTGTGGGGTAGTCTTTGCAGGGCCAGGGAGAAATTTCCTTAGGAACTACATAAAACTAACACTTGCCTGTGGCTGGCTGCAGAGAGCTGGGCTGACAAAGTGCCCTCAAGATGATGCCGGCTGTAAGCAGGTAGAGGACAAGCGGGCAGGACGGGCAGATGTGGGTTAAATCATCGATGCTTCCTGAAGGGAACTGTAAAATCCTGAGGGAGTCCTTGTCCTGTGTGTGTCTCCTAAAAGCTCTGCAAGGAAGGGAGGTCGGGATTCACAAGCCTTATTTCAAAGGTGGCAAGAGCCAAAGAGGCTATACGATGTTAGAGGCAAAAAGGTGACTTTGGGGCTCTTCTTTAATAAGAAATTCATGGTTTCAACACTCTCGTTGACACCTGTATCCTTTTTTGAGTGTTTTCTCCTAGTTCACAGACACCTACTTTTATTATTGTTGATGGCCCTTGGATATTGTCCCAGTCCCCACAACCACACAGTAAACTCAGTGGGTCTGCAACTGTGTGGAGCATCTTGCTAAGTGGGGACTCCACAAATTCAAGATTGAGGAAATCTGTCAATATTTTGACAGATATCATAAGGGAGAGTGGGTTGTAAGTCTTAAGGTAGTCATTGGAATAGACAGTGGTTCTTAACCCTGGTTATACATTACAATCAGCTGTCACCAAAAACAAAAACAAGACACGATGCCTGGGTTCTGCCCAAGACCAACTAAATCAGAACCTCGGGGTGAGGCCAAGCTTGTAAAGCTCCCAGGAGACTCAGCTGTGCAGCCAGAGGAAGAATCATTGTGTGGAGAAGGCACACCTGTATCCACGTTCTCTGCTGCTGATCATGTGAACTTGGGAAAGTCCTACCTCGGGAAACTCAGTGCTCCTGTCTGTACACCTGTGAAGCTGTTCCAGCTATTTTCAAAGACCCCTGCCAGCTGAGGCCCTGCAGGACTTCGGTTCACTTTAGGAAGCATGGTGACAACCACCATGATCCCTATGCTGGCCTGGGGTCTATTGCTGCCTCTCCCAAGTTCCTCCTTCAATTTGAGGCTATGGCATCATGGAAAGGGTGCTGGGCCCAGAGTCAGTTCCCAGTCCACACATGCAATGTCTTAGCTGACCAACATAGAAAATGGCTTTCCAACTCTCTAGACCTTGGTGTGCCTTATCTATTAGATGGTGCTAATGTTAACCTTTGTCAGTTCAGAAAGCAGGAGGCTGGACCAGAGCAATGCCCCAGATCCTTCCAGCTCTAACAGCAAGAGAGAGCCCCAGTCTCCACCAAGGAATAACATTTATAGAAATATAAATACAAACATGCAGAGCAGTGTTCCCGAGGGTGAATGTTCTGTGGGCTCTGAAGCTAATGATCCACTCATAATATATTCATCGTTACCTCCACTATGCTACGCTGACCTGCAGCTTGACATTCCATTAGCAACACTGCCAAGACCTCTGAAGCAAACTGGGAAGAAATGGAGTTACAGAATCTATTTTAATCTGCCTACCAGTCTCCAAGGTGCTGATAGCTGCAGATGCACGGAAGCACCATTGTTACTGCTGCTGGGAACACAATGTCACCATCGGCAAAGAGGGGATGATGAAAGGGAGATCCTACATCTGTGCAATGCATGGCATGGCCCCACCTGATGGGCATCTGTTACCACTTATGTGCTATGATCTCCAAAACTGCTCTCTCCTGAGCTTCATATGCTACTGCCTACTGTCTTTTTTTTTTTAATGGCATTACTATCTCAGCCCATTGCATGACACAAAGTCCACCACGACACATCCCTCTCCTTCACCTTGTGCACTGACGGCTGTAAAATCTCAATGCTGAAACAGCTTGCTTATTCCTCCCCTCATCTCGAAGCCCTTCCCGATCAAGTGCACCAGCCTCTTAACTGCCCTTCTTACTAACTTCTCCCCCTTCAATGTATTCTGGCTGAGTGACTTAGAACAGTTTAAATATCACCCCAGCTCCCTAAAAGAGGCCTTCCATGTCTTCTTTATCTAAAGAGATTGCCCCAGTGTTTCTTTCTCACAACGCTACTTAGTTTCTTATAGCACTTATTACAGTCTACTATTACCCTCTTCATTTGTTTGTTTGCTTCCCTACTGTCTGTATGTCCCCCCACTAGAATAGTTTTTGCTCATGTGAGGCTCTGGGATTTAACACAGTGCCTGGCACATGACTGGCTCTCAATAAGTATTTATTGAGTGAATGAATGAATACAAAAAGCTCATCAGATAAATCCAAGATCTTATCCTTGCACACCAGCCCCCAGCATGTGGCCTGAGCCCACCTCTTTGCTCTATCCAGGGCTCTTGCTGCCCATGTCCAACAACAAGGATATTTCACTATTCAAACTGCCATGGCCTTGAATGTTCTTGGGAATTTTTATATGCTGGTCCTGATGCCTAAAACGGCATTCTCTTTCTTCTAGCACACTCCTACTCATCTTGGAGAAACCAGTTCACATTTCACATCTTTGAAAAGCTTCCCTCGCCCCTGCCAATCTCTCTTTGGCACTTCCATGGCACTCTGAGACACCTCTACTGCATCTTTTTTTGCACTTCATTTTACTCGCTTGTTTAAGCGACTGCCTCCCAGTCTGGACTGCAGGCAATTTAGGAGCAAAGATTCTCTCTGCTCATCTTCGTTTTCCATCAGCACCTGGTACAGTCTCCAGTCCGCAGTTAATGAATTTCTAGGAATTATGCCTGCAATTCCAGCGGCTGTCCCACATACATGATGATTCCTATAGAAGGCATAGAGTCCTGTAACTGGAAGAATTAAAGAGCATGTGTACCTCACAGGACACACTGAGGCACTCCATTTGTCTATGGACTTTCAAATGTGCTACAGAAAACAGAAAAGTCTATTTTTGGCAATATAGTCAGGTAGGATACAAACAAGGAGAGAGTCTTCCACTTTATCCTTCTGCTGGAGATAGCCATCTGTTGTCAAATATTACTAAGTACCTGCTATGTTTCAGGCCCTCCCAAAGACAGATAGGACATGGATACAACCTACAGGAGCTCATCGTCCAGTAAGGGCAAAAATCTCTGCCGAGTTTAACTTAAACCTAATCATTTTTAACAAATGAAGATTTTGCCCATGTTGACTTTCCTGAAGGCTAATTAAATAGCTCTTCATGGCTTTACATGGTGGTGCACACCTGTAATCCCAGCACTTCGGGAGACCAAGGCAGCAGGACTGCATGAGCCGAGGAGTTTGAGACCAGTCTGGGCAACAAAGCAAGACCACATGTCTACTAAAAATAAAAAGTAAAAAAAAAATTAGTCTGGCATGATGGCATATGCCTGTAGTCCCAGCTATTGGGAGGCTGAGGCACGAGGATTGCTTGAACCCAGGAGGCAGAGGCTGCAGCGAGCTGTAATCATGCCACTGTACTCCGGCCTGGGTGATAACAGATGGCACTGTGATCTGGAGCGCCTGACCCACACTGACAAGGAGACACAAGGGGAGGTTTCCACTGTGGCAGAGCTTCCAAAGTCCATGGTGCCAGGCAGCCTAGGACATGTTCATAAGCTAAAGGGCACCACAAAAATGTGCTGATTTCAGAGCTCTGCCTAAGTTGCCCTTGAATCATCAGAAATATCCAAAATAGCCCTTAGAAAAAGATCACTTGGATTTCCTGGATGGCTTGTCCCACTGCCCCAGAACACTGGCAGATGTCCCGATTGTTTATGGGCTTCAGATTTTTCTACTTTGGGGAGAAATGCCTCCAAGTGTGCAGAGCACAGGGGACAGATGGGCTGCCCCTCCAGGCTGCTATGCTCTTGGCTGCCAACTGGAAGAGAGATAAGCTTTCAGTATAGCATCCCCTATGCATCTGAAAGATAATGTCCAGGCTGTCTACCCAGGGTGGTCCTTGGGAAGGCCAGCACCTGCTCCCAGTTTTTCTCCCCTCCCTCATCCCTTGCTAAGACAGGGGCACATATCCCCAGGATGACCTAACCTAACTCGCAGCTCAGCAGGAATCCTTTTGAGATTTAGAGTCTTTTATGAGCTTTTGGCTTCATCTCCATTTTTGGTTTTAAAACCCAAATTACATCTATTACATTCCTCAATAGAAAAGCTCTGCTGGCCAGAAGGGAATAATAAATTTTATAAATTACCCAATTAATCGCAACAGTAAACAAGCTGGTGGGGACAATCAGCACTCTACCTTCTTTTTTGGAGGAATATTTTGGGATGTCTGCAATTGCTGTTGTTCATGTTGGTTAAACTTCTATCAGACCTTAGAGACTGGCATTAACTGGGCTAATTCATAGTGAAATAAAGGTGATTTGAAATACACCTCTCCGAAAGCACATACCAGTGAAGTTTCTCAAGTTTGTTTCATTGAGCTCGTAAAATGGTTTTCTGAAGGAAAGAGACAATATTGATTGACTATTCCTGGGGCACAATCATAAGCACCTGTTACTCAGGGAACACACTTAGGAGCCCAAGACAAGACACTTTATCGGTGCTGTCTCATTTGGTTTGACTACCCTTCACGGCCAGAGACTCAAATAGTCTGTGGCTCACCCATTCTACTACTCAGTGTCTCGCTCAGCCTCACCCTCTGCTAAAGTTTTAAGAAGTGGAACTTATAGACTTGTTCACGTTTCTCTGGTGACTGAATACCTCTTCATTCCTAAATTTATTTTCACTGCTCTGGAAAGGAAAATGAGACTCTAAATAGTGATGATGGACATAATAACTTACTATTTCTGAAGGGTTTATATCTGCCAGGAGTTTCTACTCATATTTTCAGTCATCATCACAAATCTTTTACATTCTATATCACAATATCCATTTCATATTGCAGAGCTAAGGTTCAAAAAGGTTATACACTTGGCCAGAGGTGCAGAATGGATTTGAACTCAAGTTTATGTGCTCCAAAGTCTATATTATGTTAGCCCTTCCATGGGTCAGGAAATGGCGTATTGGCCATTCAGGAATACATGCTATGTGAAACAGGCCAGAACAAGTGGTTCAGGACCCAGGCTGTTGAAGACAAGAGTTCAGACACTGACCAAGCAGGTCAGGGTCAAAGGGCCAGTTTACTGTCTTTTAAGAGGCACACAGAGCCAGTGACAATTACTTCAGGCAATAGAAAATCACCAGCATTTTTATCACAGTATCAGTGTGGAGTGGGGCGAGGGCCATGAGCTGCTATCCTGTATACCCATATATCTATACCATATACCCATTTGTCTATATACGCATGTATCTAAAGTCAGAAATTTAAAGCTGGAAGAGTTATGAGAGACCATCGAAACCAATCCCTTCTTTTAGAGCTGAGAAAGTGAAAAACGAGAAAGGACAAGTGCCCTGCCCAAGTTCCTACAGCCAACCGGTGGAGGAGTCAGGGTCAGGACCCAGGGATTCTATGTCCTAGCTTTAATACATGGGGTATAGTGTACAGTAATACTATACACTATGAAGTCTATGAAGCAAGTCAAACATAGCCTCTGTGTTTGTTTTTTTAATAAGAGACTATCATTAACAAGAAAACAGAGCAAAGAACACACATAATATATACATAATTCCTTGTGACTATGGAAAGGGAGCCTATTTCACAATTGAGGGGGTCAAAATTCCAGAGATAGAAAGAATTTCCCCTGGCCTTACAGATGGCAAACAGATCTAGAACTGAAGCCCAGGCTTCCCAAATCTTAGCTCCCTGTTCATTTCTCATCTCATTCTTTATCTTAAACCCACTCCCCTACTGCCATACATGCAAGTGACCTTGAGCTCAACAAGATACTATGAAAAAATAATGTCACTATGTGCCAGCTTATAAGGACCCCTCCAGAAGAATAAGAATAGTTAATATCTAAAATAACGGAAGAATATATTTCAATTACAAACACAATTACAAATACATAATGAAATAGAGTAATTAAATTCAGGTGAAGATACTTCCTTATTGACATGTTTATTAATTTCAAATACTCATCAAGTGTATCCTAGGCATGCAAATAACATCAGTGGTGCTTATAATGGTAATAACAAGTTATTGGCCACCATTTTTATACCTTATCTTATTTGACCCTTGAAATAATTCAGTAAGTAAAGATCCTCATTCCTTATAAAATGCTAGCTTCCTGTTTCAATATTCATTCTTCTCTTCCTTTTAGAAATAGAAACTTAATTTCCAGCGGGATATATTTTTGCCTAGTCAGTTAAATATATTTCACAGATACTCTTACATGTAACTGTAGCTATCTAACTAAATTTTGGCCAATGAAATTTAAGCAAGATAATTATACAAATCTTCTGTGGAGTTTCTGAGATTTCATGTATCTTCATAATCTTCTATGACTTCTTCCTCATTCCTGATTCTTAGAATATGACTGTAATGGCTGGAGCCCTCACTGCCATTTTGAACCGTGAGGATAATGATTTTATCCCAGGCATGGTTAAGCCGAGAATTGTAAGGATTTAGAGTCCATAATCATTGTGAGGAGCTACTGAATAATTGCTGGACCACCTGCACTGAATATTCTTTTGTGTGTGGAAAAAAATTAAACTTGTTTAAGCAACATAATTCTAGGCTTTTTATTAAATTAAACCAAAATCTAATCCTAGCTGATATAATTCTATTTTGCTTCCTTATTTGAGGATAAGGAAGCTTAAGGAGGTTAAGGAACTTCCTCCACTTCTGTGGAGAAAAATAGCGTCTACATAGGATGCTATTTTATGTAAGATAAACATATTTTTTGGGGCAGGGAAGAAACGGAAGAATATATTTCCCAGGTTCCCTTGCTGTTAGACTGGGGTCATGTGACTGAGTTCTGTCCAATGGAATGTAAGTGAAAGTGATATATATCACTCCCAGACCAAGTAATAAAATCTCCTGCACTATCCTTCAGGCTTGCTGTTCCTATTTAATAGTGATCATCTATGCTGAGGATGGGGGTATCACAGAATAGAAGGACCTTGAGTTTTTGATGGCTGTGGGGAACAGAAACTCCCACCATGCCCTACAGACCCATGTTTAACTATGACATAATAGGGAAATAAATGTTAGAGGTTAGAGGGTTAAGGTACTGAGATGGTGGGGTTGTTACTGCAGCTGGTGTTGACTACCCTGACTAATTAAACTTCTTTCAACTAGTAAGTATAAAAGCTAGAATCTGATGGCTGTAATTGACTCCAAAACCTATGCTTGGGTCTCTGCTCTGGCGGAGTTCATGGCAGATCATGAGAAGACAGATGGATACACTGTTAGGTTCAATGGAGTTTAAGGGTTGCATAACAGAAGTCTGCAGAGTATACAATGTGGTGCTGAGAAGGTAATGGTCAATTCTGAAGGTTTGAGAAAGTATTGGTCTGGAGTGGGGAAAGGTGACATTATACTAGATCTTTTTACAACACAAAGAAGCTTAGGGTAAAGGCTCTGTCCTCCATTACCTTATAACCAGGCTACGACAGCAGAACAACTACAGAAGAAATGGTGGGAGGCAGTGCAGCGTGTGATTAAGAGACAGACTAAGTGACACAGATACTGAGAGCTTTTCAAGAGCCGAGAAGAAAGCGGAGTGAAATATGGAGTGGGCAGAGAAGACTTCAAGGAAGAGTCTGACTCCAAACTAGACCTGGAATGACAGATGGGATTTGAGTTGGCGGAAGAAAAGATACAGGAAGTATTTCATGGGAAAGAAACAGTAAGAGAAAAGGCAATGGTGAAATTTCTCATTTAACAAATGCATTAAACTCCTACAAAGTGCCAGGGAGTTTGCCTTAAACTTGAGACACAAAGATAAATCTGACAAATTTCCTGTCCTGAAGGACTCTATGGTCTAGAGGGAGTAAGAATGTCTCTGGATCAGGAATCACCACGGAATGGAAACCGGTCTCAGAGGTGGTGCAAATGGCAGTGGGAACATAGAAGACAGAGGAAGACCGGGAAGGACTTGGGCAAGGATCTGGCCAACAGAATTTGGAAGACTTCACTGGGCCCTGAAGGAAGAGTGGTAATTCTTCAGGCTGGTAAGGTGTAGGCAGGGAAAACCATCCCAAGCATGGGAAACAGTCTCTGCAAAGGGGGCAAGATAGAGCATGGTGTGTTCATGGATAGTAACACAAGTCATAAGGCTGTAGCAGAAATTCACATTGGGATGGAGTAATGGGAAGCGAGGCTGG
This sequence comes from Cebus imitator, assembly GCF_001604975.1. Classification (NCBI taxonomy): domain Eukaryota; kingdom Metazoa; phylum Chordata; class Mammalia; order Primates; family Cebidae; genus Cebus; species Cebus imitator. Next base: position 408,862 of record NW_016107665.1, read on the forward strand.
ATAAAGAGGCAGAGGGGATTAGAAAGATTTTTAAAAATCTAGGCAGAAGAATTTATGTGAAATGCATGAGTGGGGAAATGCCCACAGCATAAATAAGAGTTATGTGGAACAGGTAGAAATAAGCTACTCCTTTAGAACTCTGTTTGGAATCCAGACGTCACTTTTTTCCGATTGGGGCATGTTAGAGGAGAATATACAGATTCGATGTGGCTTAAAAATGTGCAGGGAAAGTGTCAGTGGAGTGCAGAGTTCCTTCCATCTCAGCCCTCAGTCAACTATGCATGGCAAGGCTCAAACTGGGGAGCTGAGAAGTAGAGGGAAGGTGAGAGAAGGATGTGGACAGTAAAGAGAATGGTTAGGAGACGTTAGTAGTGGGGGTGACTAAAAGTGGAAAACTAAGTAAGGCCTTCAGGCACCAGATGTTTTCTCTTCCTCTTTCAGAAATATTTAATTTCTTACTCTACCATCTTTTTCCAAGTGTGTTTCTGATTTAGCCATGAACTGTTAGTAAAAGACCAACACACTGGAGATGATCAAAATTTAAGATATCTGCTGTTCCAAAAATCACTTTTAGGAAAATGAAGATCTAGAAAAAAATTCACTAACGTTTCTGTGCCCAAGTATTCCTTGTAAAGTCTTTACATATCCCAGATTGA